>NW_019154089.1:55559527-56015650 GCF_002288905.1 Enhydra lutris kenyoni | reverse complement strand
TATATATATATATATAATTTTTCCCCCCAAATACTTAATACACTAAGGGAATCTCTATCGCCTAGAACCGGATGAATGAAAGAAGGTGAAATTCATTAGACTTCTTAATGAACCTTCCAGAAGGAAGAAATGCTTATACCCAAAACAGGCCCTCATTTGAGATTAGATTACGTATTGGTCTCAAATATCTTTCCTCATATTTAATTGAAGACTTGTTCTATCAATAACTCAATATTCTAAATTGCTTGCCAGCCATAACTCCCCTCACAAATATTTTCAAATCTTTTATATTAAAACTTAAAAAAGATAGAATGTTTCTTTGTCCTAAATGCTTTTTAGATATTGCTCTAAGACTCTTCCTGTCTTCTCATTCAAGTTTCTCAAAAAAAATCAGTCCACTTCAGATCCTGTCACATCTATTTTCTTGACGTCCTGATGTTCAGCTTCTGAACTTCAGTATGCCTTTTATACACAGCTATCACTTGGATAATTAATGGTCAAATCCAGTATTTGCTTGTGAACCATTATTTAATCCTTTTTTCATCATTTCACGTAGAAAATTGATTTAACCTCTAAAAATTGTTTTCCACCTTTGCTTTCAGAAAGAAGATAAACATGCCCTCTTTAATCAGCTATTTTTATTTAAATTCTCTTTTCCTCTTTCCCTGACGTTTTTTGCCTATGCCTGCAGTTAATGATTCCTAAATTGGCACAGGCATCTCCTGATTTTCTGAATAGTCATTTTATGCAAATTTATTTACTCTAATAGTTTATATCCCTGGCCAAAAACTGATGAATCTTAACTCCTTGTTTGCAATTTTATCTTCCTCTGTTAGGCATAATTCTAAAAATGGTCCCTACTAACCCCAAGATTCTTACCCCCTGGTAATTCAACTAAAGACTAATGTACTACTGTGAAGAGATTTTGCAGATGTAATTAAATTCCAAAGTCAATTTTTTTTTTTTTAAAGATTTTATTTATTTATTTGACAGACAGATCACAAGTAGGCAGAGAGGCAAGCAGAGAGAGAGGAAGGGAAGCAGGCTCCCTGCCGAGCAGAGAGCCCGATGCGGGACTCGATCCCAGGACCCTGAGATCATGACCTGAGCCGAAGGCAGCGGCTTAACCCACTGAGCCACCCAGGCGCCCCCAAAGTCAATTTTAAAGATTATCTTGGCCTGGTCTAGTAACATGAGCAGAGAATTTTCTCTGACTAGTAGCAGTAAAGGAATTCAGACGAAGCAGCAGATGTCAAACAGATTTGAAGCATAAGAAAAGACTTGGCACATATAGCTAGCTTTAAATAGGGGAGATACATGAAAAAGAATATAGGCAGCATCAAATCCGAGAGGGGCTTCTAGCTGACAGCAAAGGAACAGGGACCTAAAACATACAGTCAGAAGGAACTGATCTACATAAACAGGAGGTATGAGCTTAGAATCTGATTCTTTCTCAGATCCTTTAGATAAAGACCCAACTGAGTACACCTTAATTTTTGTCCAGGCAAGACCCAATCAGCCAAATAGGAGTACAGACCTACCATATGAACTGTAAAGTGATATATTTTAAGCCACTAAGTTTGTGTTAGTTTGCCATGCAGAAATAAAAAATTAAAACATGTGTCATCCCTTCTTTCTATACTGCCTCCCACTTACTTTCCTTAACTGAAGGAGATAATTTTTACAAGTAAAAAAAGATAATGGTTGACAACCTATACTTTGGATTTATAAACTCTAGAGCTTGACCATTTATTGCCTCTGTGATTTGGCATTACTAAATTAGCATTAACGGTAGTAGGAATATCATCAATTATTTGTATGAGCGTAGGCTCATTTATTCAAATTAGAAAACTGTTTCTCCTAATACACTGAATTTACCAACTTAATAAAACCATAAATACACAAATGTTTGTATCATTTTCTCACCATCTTTATTCTCATTTTCAATTCAAGTCATCATCATCTCTTATAGTGAGAATCCTAAATGCAGTATCTTTCAGTTTAACTCTTCAGATCTAGTTACAACATTCTGTAAGAGAGTTCAACCTAATAACCACAAAGGACTCTGCCATTCCTCTACTGGGAATTCACACATCCCTTGCTTTTGTCTATAGTAAGATCCCAGCCTCTTACTTCTTTTTTTTTTTTTTTTTTAAAGATTTTATTTATTTATTTGACAGAGATCACAAGTAGGCAGAGAGGCAGGCAGAGAGAGAGAGAGAGGAAGGGAAGCAGGCTCCCTGCTGAGCAGAGAGCCCAACGCGGGGCTCAATCCCAGGACCCCGAGACCATGACCCGAGCCGAAGGCAGAGCCAGCCTCTTACTTCTTAATACAAATTCCTTTATGCTCTTTTTTAGAGCGTACTTCTCCAAGTACTTTTCATCTCCAAGTACTTTTCATCTCCCTCCACCATACTTACACTGCAATACTTAAGTTATGACAGTTCATGTTTGAATCTCTCTTAATCCTATCCCCTCTACCTGATTAGGAATTCTTTCTCCATCAGGCTAATTCTTATTTCTCACGCAAGTTACGTTTGTAAATAATCTGAGGTGAGGTACTTTACAAAATCCTCATGCATGAAACATACCCCAAAATAAATAATCAAATTATCTGAGGATGAAGCACTGGGGTTGGTGTTTTCATTTCTACTCCTTTCTCAGAAATTCTCATATGCCCAGGTTGAGAAATATTCATATAACTAAACTGAACTATACTTCAGCATGACTCAGCAATGTAAGGGTCATTCATTGCCTTCAGTGTCTAGACTGGATTAACTGGATTTGTTCTTTCGAACCAAATTGCAAAAGAATTAGAAACAGAGGTTAAAAAAAAATCACTTATTTTTTTTGAAATATGAATTCAGTATATTCTGTAATTTCTCATCTGTCCTGCTCAGTGATCCTCTGACTACATTTTTTGTATATGTGAAGGCTCCTACTATACTCATTTATTTATATGCTAATTAAAAAATTTCTTCTACTATATGCCTATGATACATTGTGGGGAAAAGTAGTAGTAATATGTAACTATTGTACTTTAGTGGGCCATGGTGAGTATATTGTATCCTTTTTATATGCAATTAGCTTCAGTAATTCTAAGTGATTTTGACATCTTGGTATTACTCATTATTATGTGATTAACTTAGCCTTGGTAAATGAGTACTGAGCATAATTCTGATACTTAAGATTAACTAAATTTAAGTGTTCTAATTAGGGACACAGGTGGCAGTAAAATTGGTATAACTCAGTAAACCATATGTTTCCCAGAATTTTGTCAACAATTGTATAATGATATGGGCAGAATATTTATAGGCTGCTGAAACAGGACATATTTTCTTTACTATAGTCATCTTACTTACATGAAGCTTCAATTCAATCTACATGAATCCTTCTATATAGTTAAAATTTCAAAATTCTGTTTTCCTGAAGTTCTTTACAAAATTTCTTTGTGGAGTGTGCTTAAATAAAGAGAACATTGGTTTTAAGTTTAACTTGAGGATATTCTTTAAAAAATCTTTTCTGAATCCAACCATTTTCTAGTTTACATTTTTCTTCTCTTCTTCCTCTCCTTCTCTCTCTCTCTCTCTCTCTCAATATTAGCATGATTACCAAAAGGTTAGGTATAGAAGGAAATGATAGTCAAAAGACTTTAAGATAGGTAATTTTATTTTGTCTTATTTGTAATTATCATTAGAAATAAAGATTTGCCAATAACAGAATTAAATAATGCTCCCAAATAATCTATTAAAGGTTATATTTTCTTTTATTTGCTCTTATTCACAAGGATGAGATGCTCCACAAAGTTCAAGAGAGACTATATTTGTCATGACATTTGGATTGTAAATCAGTTCACCGCAACTAGATGAATAGTGTTTATTCTACAAAGTAGATATAACAATTTTGTTTTCCCCATGTATTAGCCAACCAATCCATCTGAGAACAAGTTTAGGAACTAATAATACATTCTCTTTGTCTCTGTCTCTCCCTCTCTGCCTCCCCATCAAAAGACAGAAAAAGAAGGGAATAAATACAAATCTCTCGCTAGATATAGAGATACATATCTATATTACAGTATCTATAGATTTATAGAGAATACCTATGTTTATATATAAAATCTTTATATAGATTTATCTAAATGTACATATATATGCATAAATATATTGATCTCTGTAATATATAGATAGATGATAGAGATAGAATCTATATCTAGATTCTATAAATAAGGAGATATAGAGTTACACAGATAAACTTTGACAGATAGATAAAATGGTGGAGATACTATTGCAAACATACCATCAATAATTAAGACTCCATTTCAAATAAGTCTTAATATAAAACTATCACATTTTTTCTCAATTTTAACATAACACTCCTAAATATGTGCCTGATAAGAGTGCTTCAACATTTCCAAAAGGAAAAAGGACAAAATTAAGAAATAAAACAGATCTAAAATGATGGGTGAAGATTTTAAGAATACATTTTTCAGCAATTGATAAAACAGATAAGTAAGTATCAATAAAATATATAAAATATGAGAAGAATTATCAACAAAACTAGTCCAACCTGCATTTAAAGACAGTAGAAGTAACCACTGCAGCATACGCATTGTCCCCCCCTTGGTGCAGACTCAGTCCTCATGATAGACCAGATGCTGAGCCAAATAATAAAACTCATTAAGCTTTAAATGATTGAAATACAACAGAGCCTATGCTCTGATTACAATTTAGTTAAATTGCATATCAATAACGACAATTTATCTAGTGAAACATTAAATATTTGGTGTCAACACACACACACATATATGTATAGATGCATATACACATAAAAACAATGAATCAAAAACTAAAACACAAGAGAAATTAAAGATATATATTTCAAGTTGAATAATGAAAATACAGCTTATCTGAATTTGTGAGAAAAGGTTAAACATTGTTTAGAGGGAAAATTTTACCACCAAATTTCTGCATTGGTAAAAGGAAACATTTAAGACAAGCAATGATAGATATTACCACATTAAAAAAAATTTAGAAGAAAAATTTAATCCACAGTAAATACAAAGAAAGAATGATAAAACAATGATAAAACAGTCATAAATGGAATAGAAGAGGGGAAAAGATTTTTTAAAAAAGAGAAAACAAAGGCAAGATTATTTGAAAAGCAAAGTTGGTAAACTCCTTACAAGACTATTAGGTAAACAAGTTGTCTCTCTGTCTCTCTCCCAACCAATGGCAGGAATGAATGAGAGGACTTGGTTATAGATATTTCAGACACTAAAAGAGGAATAATGGGAATTTATAAATAGCTTTAGAACAATAAAATGGACAACTATATTTAATAAACACATATGTAAATTTTGAGAAACAATTTCACAAACCTTAGGAAAATAATGTATCAAAACAAATTCAAAAAGAAATGGAATACTTGATTAACTTTGTAGCTATTAGAGATATTTGATTTTTAGCCACAAACCTTTCCCATAAAGAAAATATATTGGCAGATCTTACAGATAAATTCTAAATGAGGAGAGAATATTTACCAACTCATTTCTGAGACCAGTACATGATATTTAAATCTGACATAGATGTTAAAATTACAAATACTGCTTTTAAACACAAATTAAAAAAAAAAAACTAAAAAAAAAATGGCATTAAATGTGACAACATAGGATTAAGTTGAATTTATACCCAGGGATGCAATATTTTTCAGTATTTAAGAAGAACTTATTCACCACATTAACAAAATAAAATAACTCCTATGATCATTTCAATAGGTACAAATAAAACATCTGCAATACTCAAGACCTATGTATGATTTTCCAAAATCTCTCAGAAATAAAGGAAACATTATTCAAATTGATAAATCATTTATGAAACACCTAAAGCTAATATTTTTAGTAGTGAAAGACAATACTTTTACTCTAAGATTTCCAACAGGACAAAATGTCCCACTCAAAAACTATCCCCAAATCATGTAATAATCTTTGTTTAAAAAAAAAATCTGAAATGAGGGGCAGCTGGGTGATTCCATCGGTTAAGCAACCAACTACTGATTTTGGCTCAAGTCATGATCTCAGGGTCCTGAGATTGTTTGGCATTCAGCAAGGAATCTTCTTGTGCCTCTTCCTGTGCTCCTCCCCCAATTAAATAAATAAATGAAATGAAATCTTAAAAAAAAAAAAATCTGAAATCTAAGTATATGCAATAAAGTAAAAAAAGGATCTAGGCCATTTTTAAAATACAAAGTTAATGTAGCAAGAGGAATTTTATTTTTCAATACCATGAACAAAATATATAATATAAATATAAACAATATAATGAATATATTCATATTCATCCACATTCATATATAAATAAATAATATATAATGAATATAAATAAATTTAATGAATAATTATAATAGTATTGAAGCCATAATTCCTAGGAATGAATTTAGCAAAATGATACTGTAAATTAGAATTTCTTTAAAGTAAAATTTAAGTAAGCAGGTTATTGAACCAAGTGTATTGATTAGAAGACAGCTTCGTTTTAATACCAATCAAACCCAAGCAAGAAATTTTGTAAATTTTACAGACAAACTTTATAATTTACTGGAAATGCAATTTTCTTAGAATAGCCAAAACTGTTTTGAAAAGGAATTTAAAGGTCAGAAACACTATTGTAGTTTTTTATTAAATCTTAAAAGTGAATAGTTATAATAACAGTTTAGGGGCACAAAAATTTCTCCTTCCCTCATAGGTTTTTAGCAGGTTTTATGATTAAATTGACATAAGGTGTCTTATGTCACCTTAAGACACCTTATGTCAATTTAATCATACTTAATTGCATACATACAGGGGCATATGAAATGTGAGACCCAAGGGGCAGCCACGTAAAAAAAAGCTTACATAACATCTTGAGCAAGGTAAAGTGGTAGAGTATGGAGATACAAAAGGGAGGAGGGCCATTCTCAGCAAGAGGAGAGAAGTCTGACAAATAAAACTTTACCCCGTTAAATAAGATTCTTAGATAAAAAGGAATTTCTGGAAATAACTTTCTTCCGGGTACAGGCCCCAGATGTCGACTTAAATAGGTAAAGGGAAAGGTAAAGAGTTTTTTCTAAAATCAGCTGGGTTTTCTTGCTTTTAATTCAAAACAAGCTTCATGCCAAAGTGGAATATTTTCAGGGACACTTGTTCCGAACCCCTTCAATAGCATGGCTTTGACTTGAGTGCAATTTATTGTATTTGAATTCTATTAAGATACATTTAATTTAAAGGTCTAAATAATAAATGTTCATGATTCATTAATACAGTGATACATCTCCTATAATCTAGCAAATAAACATATCTTACATTTAAAATATCAGATATCTGATACTCTAAATGAATTGCATTACATTTGCTGGGTTGGGTAGTCTTGGATATTTCCCTCAACCATTTTCTCAACATCATACCATGCTTCTCCAATAGAACACAAAGAGGCTGGGTAAGAAGGCTGCTTTCCATACTTCTATCACTCAATAGTTCATCCTTCTGTGTATATTCATCTAGCAATGCTATACAGTTTGGACAAAGAAATAAGAGGTCCTAAGCACGGCAAACCATAGACAATACATGGAAACTGTGATAGAGCACAAAATATCTTTGTAACAGAGGCAGATTAACTGCTAAAAGTGGCTAGAGCAATATACAACTCCTTTTTTTTTTTTCCTGCCTGTGGCTCTAGAGAAACAATTAACTTTTTTAAAAGTAAATATAGAATATTTACCATAACTTATATATTGGATTATGGTGAAGTAAAAGCAGCCTACCTATCAGGCCATAGAAGATGATTTAATCAGGAAACAACTGAATTGTGAAAACAGTCTAATTTCCATTCATATGTAACTAATTTTCATGTACTTCGGTGGAACTTGTTTGGTTCTCCCCACCCCCAAACCTTGAGAACTGGTCTCTCAGATTTCCAAATCCTCCTGTTACCAGATTGCTACAGAAAAACTGTTTTGCCCCAGGTCTTCTCACATTGTCCTCATTCCACCACGGCAGATTCTGACCATCTGGCAGGTGGCTTCTAAATGGTGCCAGTGTGTCATCTGTCACATTCCCCTTCTCCGGGGGATATCTTGAATAATTACTCATCCCAAGCAATAATAACACCTCTTCAGGCCAAGAACAAGTTGTTTATATATCTGCACTGCCCCTAGCATTATCTAGGCATTTAAATTGAAAAATTAAATAAGCGTTCTACAGCTAGCTATTAACTATTACACAATAGGCCAGTAACCTCTAGGTATGGAGGCCAGATCCTATTAATGCAAACTGCAAGAGACCATCTCTGATTATGTTCTGTGGACACTATTCAAGAAAAGTGATCTATCACCCCAGGTGCAGAGATGAATTATGTAGAAATGTTAGGGCATCTTTGTATAGCAAGTTTCCCCTTCAAATTCCGTCTTCTTTAGAGGAATGAGAATGTTCAGTAATGAGCACACATTTCATGGAATTTTAAGAGAAAATTAGAATGTGAATAAGAAGCCAATGTGTCCTGAATGTCCCCACCAATTCTCTTCTATATCATAAAGCAAGCCATTAAATCTGACCTTATGTGACCTTGCAAGACCTTTTTTTTTTAAATAAAAATTCAGTATCTTACTGAGAATGAGATGAAATCTATGAATTAAGAGAATGCATATTTTAAAGAAGTTTCTTTTAAAAATAAAACACTCTTAAAAAAATAAAAATAAAACACTCTTGAAAAATACTGACTGCTGTTTTCACAGAATTGATATGTGAACACATGTATCAGGTTTAAAAGACTGCTGACTAGAGCATTAAAACATCTTAAAAGTCCTACCTCTCTAGGTAGAACTTGTGCATTCACAACAGAAAGAGAAGTATATATGAATATATGTTTGTACATGTAGTGTGCTTTATAATAAACTATACTTTCCAATAATGTAACAATGGATGGATTCTTTCCCACCAAAACTACTCCTATTTGGTTTAAAACTGAAGGACAATAATTTGCTACTTTGTTTGCACGTAGTTGCAAAAATTCATTGTTTGTAAAATGAGCTTTAGGCCACACAGAGGGGGCTTTCCAGTTGTCTTCCTCTTCCGTCTCCAGGACATGCACAAATATACAATTACGCATCAATGTATTCTCTGTAGCTGACAGATTCTTTAGGGTAGGATCTCTAATTTCTGAATATGAGCTGAACAAAGTAATAAAAACCTTGCGGGCAGTGGAAAAACATCTTCCAACATGAGATAACAGGAGTGAAATTTTACTGTATATAAAATGATTTTGTTAACAAATGGCAGAACATCTATAATTTTAATCCATTCATAAAACATTTTGTAATTAGGAATTATTAAACATTAACATTTTTCAAATTAATATATGTACATAATTAGCCAAATTATAGGAAAGGAGAATTATATGTCCAAGCTATTTTGCAACAATAAATACCTCCCTTTGGAGGTCAATCCTTAAACCCATTAATATTATACTTGATTTTATAACTCTATATCAATAATATAAACAGATATCAGTGACATCATTAGATCATATGATTTCTGTGAGCAGCCCCATTACCACATTATGCAGTGACTACATTGTCTTATCTTGCCAATTTTCTAAGTCAATTCACCTTGAGGGACCTTTTCTACAGCTAAACATAACCACTTTAGTCACTGAAAAATGTCTAATATCAGATTTAGGTGAAATATCATGACATTCAGATTTGGTGATGTGAAACACAAGTAAATTTTTAGAGATTAAATTTTTAGAAGAAAAAAAACAAAACTTCAACAATATCTATCTGCATGTGTTTCCAGTGAGTTTGATCTGTGCTCGGAAGTTATCTGAACTGCATGTAGAGAGCCGTCATTGTCTTTTTGATAATAGCCATTTTGGCAAGTATCAGGTAATGTTTCATTGTGGTTTTGATTAGCATTTTCCTCATAATTAATGATTTAATACTTTCATGTACCTGTTGGCCTGTATGTCTTCTTTGGAAAGATGTCTATTCAGATCCTCTGCCTGTTTTTGTTTCAAATCAAGTTACTTGACTTTTTGTTGTTGAACTGGATTACCTCTTTTTAAAATTTTATTATTTTTATTATGTTAATCACCATACAATATGCCATTAGTTTTTGATGTAGTGTTCCATGATTCACTGTCTATGTATAACAACCAGTGCTCCATGCAATGCGTGCCCTCCTTAATACCCATCACTGGGCTGATCCTGCCCCCATCTCCTTCTCCTTTAAAACCCTGTTTATTTCTTGGAGTCCACAGTCTCTCATAGTTTGTCATCTCCTCTGATTCCACCTCCTTCCTTTTTCCCTTCCTTCTCCTAATGTTCTCCATGCTGTTTCTTATGTTCCACAAGTAAGTCAAACCATATGATAATCGACTTTCTCTGCTTGATTTATTTCACTCAGCATAATCTCCTCCAGTCCCAAACATGTTGGTGCAAAAGTTGGATATTCATCCTTTCTGATGGCTGAGTAATATTCCATTGTATATATGGACCACATCTTTATCCATTCATCTGTTGAAGGGCATCTCAGCTCTTTCCAGTTTGACTATTGTGGACATTGTTGCTATGAACACTGGATTATTTCTTTATATGTTTGGGATGTTAATCCGCTGTATTAATGGGGAAATATCTTTTCCCACTTAGTAGGCTGACTTTTCATTTGGAAATGGTTTTCTCTGCTGTGTAAAAGCTTTTTTAGTTTGATGTAGTCCTATTTGTATATTTTTGTTTTTGTTTCTCTTGACTTCAGAATTAAAAAAAAAATCAAGAACAATTTCAATGAGTTTACAGCCTATGATTTTTTTCCTAGATATTTTATGGCTCCAGATCTTACACTAAAGTCTTTAATCCATTTTGAGTCAATTTGTGTGTGTGCGTGCGTGTGTGTGTGTGTATGTGTGTGATTGTCCAGTTTCCTACTTCTGCACATGGCTGTTGTTTCCCAATGCCATTTATTCAAGAGACTATTCCCCATTGTATATTCTTTCATTGTAAATTAATTTACCATATATGTGTGTCCCCATTGAATATTGCATCTTTTGTCATAAATTAATTTATTGTATATATGTCAGTTGATCTATGTGCCTGCTTTTATGGTAACACCATAATGTTTTGATTAGTACAGCTTTGTAGTATAGTTTGAAATCAGGAAGTGTGATTGATACCTCCAGGTGTGTTAAGAAAGATCTTAATGTCACTTTGTCTATTCAGGTATTTGTGGTTCCATGGAAATTTTAGAATTATTTATTCTAGTTCTGTGAAAAATGCCACTGGAAATTTTATAAGGTTTGCTCTAAATTTGTAGATTGCTTTGGGAATTATGGGTATTTTAATAATGTTAATTCTTCCAATCCATGAGTATGGAATATCTTTCCATTGATTTATGTTTTGTTCAGTTTCTTTTATCAGTGTCTCATAGATTTGTGTGTATAGGGCTTTCACCTCCTTGGAGAAAAGCATTTTATTCTTTTGGATACTATTGTACATTTGATTCTTTTTTTTCCTCTTTCAAATAGTTTGTAATGTACTGCATAATGATTCAATAGATTTCTGAATATTTTAATCCTGCAACTTCACTAAATTTATTACTTCTAACAGTTTTTCAGATATATATATATATATATAGAGAGAGAGAGAGAGAGAGAGTGCGCGCACGTGAGCGCATAATGTCATCTGCAAATAGCAAAACTTATACTTCTTCCTTTCTGATTTGGATAACTTTATTTTTCTTACCTAATTATAGTGACTAAGACTTCCAATACTATGTTAAATAAACGTGGCAAGAATGGTCATCCTTGTCTTATTTGTGACCTTAAAGGAAGTTTTCAGTGTTTCATTATTGCATGTGATATCAGATGTGGGTTTGTTGTAATTGGACTTTATTATATTGATGTAGTTTCCACTACATTGACTTTGGTGAGAGTCTTTATCATAAAAAGATGTTTATTTTTTTTTTCAAATGTTTTTTTCTCTTCTAATGAAATGATCATATGATTATCCTTAATTTTGTTAATGTGGTATATTGTGTTGTTTGATTTGCAAATGTTGAACTACCATCCTTACACACCTGGAATAAATCCAACTTGATCATGGTGTATGACCTTTTTAATGTATTGTTGAATTCAGTTTACTAATATTTTGCTGAGGATTTTTGCATCTTTATTAATTAGGAATATTGACTGTATTTTTGTTGATTCCTAGTATATTTTTGGCACTATGGTAATGCCGGACTCAAATCAGTTTGGAAGTTTTTGTCCCTCTTCAATTTCTGGAAGAGTTTAAAAAGGAAAGGTATTAAATCTCTTCAAACATCTGGTAGAATTCACCAGTGAAGGTGTCTGGCCCTGAACTTTTGTATGATTGGAGATTTTTGACCATTGATTCATCTCCTAGTTATCAGTCTAATCACATTTTCTATTTCTTTTTCTTTTTTTTTTTAAAGATATTTTTTATTCATTTGACAGAGAGAGAGGTCACAAGTAGTCAGAGAGGCAGGCAGAGAGAGAGGAGGAAGAAGGCTCCCTGCTGAGAGAAGAGCCCGATGCGGGGCTCAATCCCAGAACCCTGGGATCATGACCTGAGCTGAAGGCAGACTTTAACCCACTGAGCCACCCAGGTGCCCCCACATTTTCTATTTCATCATGATTTTAGTCTTGGAAGATTGTATATTTCTAGGAATTTATCCATTTCCTCTAGATTATCCTATTTGCTGGGATACAATTATTCATAGTAATCTCTTATGATCCTGTGTATTTCTGTGGCATCAGTTGAAACTTCTTTTATTTCTGATTTTATTTGAACCATTTCTATCTTTTTCTTGGTGAGTCTAGCTAAGGATTTATCAGTTTTACTTAACTAAGTCTTAGTTTTTTAGTATATGTGCTGCTGAAGCAAGCACGAGCTAAGTTTTAGTTTTAATCATCTTTTCTGTTGTCTTTGGTTTCATTTATTTTTTCTCTGATTTTTATTTCCTTCCATTAAATTTGGGCTTTGTTCTTTTCTATTCCTTTAGGTATATAGTTAGATTGTTTTAGATTTTTCTTGTTTCTTGAGGTAGGCTTGTAGTCTATAAATTTTACTTTTAAAACAGCTTTTGCTATATCCAATAGATTTAGAAATGTCCTATGTCCATTTGAATTTGTCTACATATATTTTTTATTTCTCCTTTGATTTATTCATTGACCCATTTATTCAGTAGCATGTTGTTTAATCTCCACATATTTGTGGGGTTTTTTTAGTTTCTTTTCCTGTAATTAATTTTTCATCTAATATAAGTGTCATCAGAAAAGATTCATGATCTAATTTTAATCTTCTTAAATTTACTGAGATTTGTTTTGTGTCCTAACATATAATCTATCCTGGATAATATTCCATGTGCACAAGAGGATATTGTGAATTCTGCCTTTGGATGGATAGTCCTATATATATCTAAGACCATCTGGTCTAATACATTGTTTAAGGCCAATGTTCGTCTACTGATTTTTCTCTGAATAATCTATTTACTGATGCAAATGTGTTATTGAAGTGCCTTATTTTCTATTGCTGTGGTTATCTTCTTTTAGGTTTGTTAATATTTACTTTGTATACTTAGATACTCCTATGTTGGATCCATGTATATTTATAAATGTTATGTCTCATTGTATTAAGCCCTTTATTATTTTGTAATGTATTTTTGTGCCTTTCATTGTTGTTTTAAAATTTTGTTTTGTTCTTTGATAGAAAGATAGCAACACTAGTGTAATTTCCCTCCCATTTGCATGAAATATTTTTTCCATCCTTTGAGTTTTTGCATGTCTTTGGATCTGAAATGAATCTCTTGTAGGCTGCATATAGAAGGGTCTTTTTTTTTTTTAATCCATTTAGCCATTTTGTCTTGCGATTGGAGAATTTAGTCCATTTTCAGTTAAAATAATTATAGATATTTATCAATTTCCATTTTATTGTTTTCCAAATGTTTTTATAGTTCCTCTCTGTTCCTTTCTTCTTCCTTTTCTCTCTTGGGATCTGGTGATTTTCTTTAGTCTCATATTTAGATTCCTTTCTCATTGTCTTTGGTGTCTAGTACAGATTTTTACCTTATGGTTACCATGAGGTTCATATATTTCATCCTATAGATAACAATCTATTTTAAGTTGATGCTGTAAGTTTTGGCACATCTGAAAATGCTAAATTTTTATTCTCCTCTACCACATATTCTGTTTTTGATATCTTATTTAATATCCTCTTTATTGCATATACCCCTTAGCTAATTGTTATAGCTGTATTTAGTTTTACTACTTTGTCTTTCATCCTTCATATTAGCTTTATAAGTTGTTAATTTACTACCTTTACTATGTATTTGCATTTACTAGTAAGAATTTACTTGAATAATTTTTTTCTTACTAGTTAATGTCTTTTCTTTTCAGCTTAATGAAATCCCTTTTAGGGGTGCCTGGGTAGCTCAGTCATTAAGTGGCTGCCTTCTGCTCAGGTCATGATTCCAGGGTCCTGGGATCCAGCCCCGCATTGGTCTCCCTGCTCAGCAGGAAGCCAGCTTCTCCCTCTCTCACTCCCTTTGCTTGTGTTCCCTCTCTCACTATCTCTCTCTCTGTCAAATCAATCAATAAATTAAAAAATCTTTAAAAAAACTTAAAAAAAGAAATCCCTTTTAACATTTCTTGCAAGGTTGGTTTAATGGTGATGAATTCCTTTGTCTGGAAAACTCTACCTCTCCTCCAATTCTGAATGATAATCTTGCTAAGTATAGGATTCTTGGTTGGAAGCCTTTTTCCTTTCAACACTTTCAATATATCATGCCACTTTCTTCTGGTCTGCAAGGTTTCTACTAAAAAATTAGCTAATAGTCTTATGAGGGTTCCGTTGTATGTAACAAGTTGTTTTTCTCTTGTTATATTTAATATTTATCTTTACCTTTTGACATTTTAAAAAAATATTTATTTATTTGACAGACAGAGATTACAAGTAGGCAGAGAGGCGGGCGGGGGGTTGGGGGGAAGCAGGCTCCCTGATGAGCAGAGAGCCCAATGTGGGGCTTGATCTCAAGACCCTGGGATCATGACCTGAGCTGAAGACAGAGGCTTTAACCCACTGAGCCACCCAGGCACCCCAACATTTTAATTATAATGTGTCTTGGTGTGGATTCCTTTGGGTCTCTCTGCTTCCTGGACCTGAGTCTGTTTCCTTCACAAGCTAAGAATGTGTTGAGCCAGCATTTCTTCAAATAATTTTTCTTTCTTTTTTTTTTTTTAAAGATTTTATTTATTTATTTGACACAGACAGAGATCATAGGTAGGCAGACAGGCAGGCAGAGGGAGTGGGGGAAGCAGGCTCCCCGCTGAGCAGAAAGTCTGATGCGGGGCTTGATCCCAGGACCCTGAGACCATGACCTGAGCCAAAGGCAGACGCTTAACTTACTGAGCCACCCAGGCACCCCACAAATAATTTTTCTAAACTTTTTCTTCCTCTTCTCCTTCTGGAGCCCCTATTATGCAGATATTATTCTGCTTGTTGTTCTCTCATACTCCCCTTAAGCTATCTTCTCTTTCAAAATTCTTTTTCTTTTTTTTTTTTTTTTTTTTTTTTTTTTTTTTAAGAAACCTGGTACCTATTATTAGTCACTCTCCACTACCTTCTTCCCACCTGTAATCACCAGCAGTCATCTTCCTGTCTCTCTCACAGCCACTTTATTTCTTTTTTTTTTTTTTTTTAAGATTTTATTTATTTATTTGACAGAGAGAGATCACAAGTAGGCAGAGAGTCAGGCAGAGAGAGAGAGAGAGGGAAGCAGGCTCCCTGCTGAGCAGAGAGCCCGATGCGGGACTCGATCCCAGGACCCTGAGATCACGACCTGAGCCGAAGGCAGCGGCTTAACCCACTGAGCCACCCAGGCGCCCCCTCAAAATTCTTTTTCTTTTTGCTGTTGTCTGAGTTATTATTGTTTTATCTTCCAGCTTGCTGAACTGATCTATTTTGTCTAGTCTGCTGTTGAACCTCTTTATATGTACTTTCAAGTTCACCCATTATATTCTTCAGCTTTGTGACCACTGCTTGATTTTCTTATGTATTCTTTTTTGACAACATCGCTGTGTTTTCATCAGTTCATCTTCTACTGAATTCAGTGAGGTTCTTCATGACATTACTTTTAGCTTTTTTTTTTTTTTTAAAGATTTTATTTATTTATTTGACAGAGAGAAATCACAAGCAGGCAGAGAGTCAGGCAGAGAGAGAGGAGGAAGCAGGCTCCCTGCTGAGCAGAAAGCCCGATGCGGGGCTTGAACCCAGGACCTGGGATCATGACCTGAGCCGAAGGCAGCGGCTTAACCCACTGAGCCACCCAGGTGCCCCTACTTTTAGCTTTTTATTGGGTAGATGACTTATCTCCATTTTATTAGGTCATTTTCTAAGGATTTGTCTTGTGCCTTAATTTGGAATATGTTCCTTTGTCTTTGTTTTGCCTTACTCTGTGTTTTCTGTGTAGTAGGTAAAATAGCAATCTCTTATGCTCTTAAAGTAGTAGACTTGTGTAGAAGAAGAAACTTATCATTCAACTCTGCCATAGCTTTTGATGTTTCTTAGACCTTCGTGACTTTCTTTTTTTTTTTTAAGACTTTATTTATTTGACAGAGAGATAGAGAGCACAAGTAGGCAGAGCAGCAGGCAGAGGGGGAGGGAGAAGCAGGCTCTCTGCTGAACACAGAGCCTGAAATGGGGCTCAATCACAGGACCCTGGGATATTGACCAGAGCCAAAGGCTGCTGCTTAACTGATTGAGCCACCCAGAAGCCCCCCTTCATGACTTTCTAAATATCCTGATTTATTCTTTTTTTAAAAAGATTTATTCATTTATTTATCTTGAGAGAGAGAAGGAGAGAGCAAGAGAGAGCATGTGGGGGTTTGGAAGCAGAGGGAGCAGGAGAGAGAGAATCCCAAACAGACACCCTGCTGAGCATGGAGCCCTATACATATCATGATCTCATGCTCCTGAGATCATGACCTGACCCAAAATCAAGAGTCCGATGTTTAACTGACTGAACCACCCAGGTACGCCAGGTGATTTTTTCTTGATATTTTCCCATTGAGGGTATGCCAAAACCTGTCAGTTTTCCAGGAGACAGTGCCTAATTTCAGGCTAATAGTAAGCCAGATTTTCAGGCAGCAGCTTAAGGTAAGTGAATATATACAGTCTGGAGATTCCATAGTTATAAACTTATCTTATTTCTAGACCAGTAGATCTGGAGGTGTCCTCTGTACAAGAGTTGCTAAAATTGTAGTTTTATACATGTATATTGGATCCTTTTTGAGAGGTGGGAGCAAGCTGTAGTGAGGCCAAAGTAGTGTTCTGTCTCCTTGCTCAAAAGGACACTCTGTAGCCACTGAATGTGTGGCAAAGCTGAAGTCTGATGCTTAGAATGAAGCTCCAAGACAAGAAATTGACCTTTTTCATATGACGATTGGGGGTGTTTTTCAGTCTACTCTTTGTGCAATGTCCTGGTATTTGGTAGCCTGCCAAGGATTATCTTTCCAATTGTTTCAGACCCATGAAGCCCAGAAATGCAGTCCCCCTGGTTACCAGATCCAAGTGCTCAAGGGGCATCTTCTGTAAGGGCATTATGTGACTGTTGGCTATGTCAGGGTTGGCCACAGCTGTGGCATGTAGGGATAGGGCACTAACCTGGTACAGCTGTGACTGGTTGGGCCTCAGCCTCAATGTGTAAGGGTAGGATGCTTCCACTAGAGTTAGCACCATTGTGAAAATGGTGCCTACTCCAACAAAACAGAAAACGAATGCAAATTTGGTGCCTGCCAGCCCTTTTCTCCCCAAAGGGAATCCCAACAGGTCCCTGCCTCTCTATCAGATGCTTCAAGATTAATAAATGAGTTTCTATCACAGATGCTCTAGGCAGCTTTCAAACTTGTTTTATTATGGGTCCTGGGCAAGTATGTCTGTGTGGAAGCTCAAAGAAAAGATTTTTTAGGGGCGCCTGGGTAGCTCAGTGGTTTAAAGCCTCTGCCCTCAGCTCAGGTCATGATCCCAGGGTCCTGGGATCTACCCTGCCTTGGGCTCTCTGCTCAGCAGGGAGCCTGCTTCTGCCTTTCTCTCTGCCTGCCTCTGCCTACTTGTGATCTCTGTCAAGTGAATAAATAAAATCTTAAAAAAAAAAAAAGAAAATATTTTTTATTCCTTATTGCCCTATGGTGTTCCTTTCAAGAGCTTTGGTATCTCTTCTTTCTGTATGTACAGGTGTCTGAGGTGGGGCACAAATCCTTCATTCAACAATAACAAGCTCTGTGTTACAGCATCCTTCAGAACTGTGGTTCACTGAACTTGGGTTGGAGTTTCTTACAAGACCATGTCCAAACCTTCCTGCCCACCTCGATGTGACCCTTTTATCCTTTGTTGTGGAGGTACTGTTCAGCTAGTTTTCAGCATTTTCTGAGAAAACTGCCCCATATATAGATGAAGATGTTTTTATAGGAGGAGGAAAATTCAGGCCACCTTCTTGAACTTACCAGCAAATAATTTTAAGAGAAATAGAACAGGGACCAGTCATAAACCTATACAGACAAGTATCAAAAAAGGAGAGATGGCTCATGGGGTGGGTTAGCAAAATTGAAGTAATAGACCTTGAAACATGTCCCTGTTGTTGGTATCTAAGTTTTTTCACAGTTGTCCTCCCATAGAGCATAGAGTAAATCCATTCACCACTGCATGCTAATAACTCCTCCCCATCTGTATCCTGGTAACACCAGACACAAATCCAGGTAATCACATTCCCTTAATGTATACCTTGTGAGCATCTGTCATGTTCTTAAGTGCTATACTATGTTGGAATTTCCTATTGAGTAGAGCTCATAGCCTTTTGAAACAAAATGATTTCATAAAGGAATAGAGATAAAGGCTGACATAAAAATAAAATTTCACTGATGGTGGTAAAAAACTAAATTTTTGTAGGAAATTGAACACTTAGAGATCTCTTCCTATATTCTTACTCAGATCCTCAGTATGATATTAGAAAACATGGGATAAGTAAACATAATTTTCTGTGGAGATTTAAGAATTATTTTACATGTACTCAGACATATATACAAATACACACAAATATATCTATATATAATTTATACATATATAAATTGAATAATACAAGTTACTCTTATCCATCCAATAATGGATTTTAAAGACAAGGCAAATTAAAAAGTTATTCATTAATTTTTAGAAAAATAAAATATTAAAATATTATATCCTTCAGTTTTAATTACATATTCCCTTAATTGTAAGATCCTCATCTTCCCATATTTTTATGTGGGTGTAGGAGAGACATGTTTGAAGTTCAATGATATATTACAGTTGTGATTAACCATGTGGTAGTTACAGTGAAACTGGTATTCACACGAATGAGTTTTGTTATTTCCATTAGCATCACCAGTCACCCTCAGGCTTTTGAACTTTCAATCAAGATTATTTGAAGAAAAAACATGGGTCTTGTCTATCATTCTGCAAACCATTCATTGTTACATTTAGATGAGATGAAAAAGAAGGTTCTTGAACTTGGGGAATACAGAGATAAATACATTGGAAAAAAATCTCAGCGATATCATAGCAATTTTTTTTTTAAAAGATATGTTTTACTGTGGCCCCTGGGTGGCTCAATCAGTTTAGCATCTGACTCCTGATTTTGGCTCAGATCATGATCTCATGGTTGTGAAAGCAAACCCTATCTCAGGATCCACACTGGCTATGGAGCCTGCTTAAGATTCTCTCTTCCTTCTCCTTATGTCCTTCCCTTTCTCCCCTCTCTCTGTCTGAAAACAAACAAACAAACAAACAAACAAACAAAACTGTACCACTAACACTATTTATGGCACAAAATAGGATATTGAGTGGAAAACAGACCTTAGGAGAAAGATTATTTGGAAGAGTTGGATTCAAAAAATAAAATAAAAAATTAGAAACATTTAACATTTTCTTTTTATTGTTTTGGGTATATATTATAGAAATCTATGTGCAAATATAAATGAGCTAGTTTTGTAAATAGAATATTATTAAGAAAATAGCATTATAGAAAATTGTCATTTATTGTCCTTTCTCAAAACTTGTAGCTCTATGTAAAATAATTATGTATATTAAACTGGTATCTAAAATTTGATAAATTATTTCTAATCACCTTGAACACCTTAAATTTTTCCAGCAAAGAAAGTGTTTTAAATTCATAAGTACAAATATAGTAGTCAAGAAGTAAAAGTCACAAAAGATTACCTTACACTAAACTGTTTGCACTTTTTACTTAAAAGCTGTGAAATTTAAAATAAACATAATTTCATGCTGTATTTTAAAGTCATGTTTTAATGTGTATGAAAATTTAGTTTACTAATTATATTGAGTTATAGTTATATTCATCAATTATTAATTTTTCAGGGACAATGGGAGGCTACATGTTAAAAACTTTAATTATTACTATACCACCTGAAGTTTAATTACAGCTAGCCTACTCAATATCCTGTTGTTTTATTACAATGTGAATGTTGTTTTAAGATATTAGCACATTTGAGTCTCAGAGTCACAAGAAATAAGATTACTATTAAAACACAATTCATGTGTTAATGTAATATTCATATAGTAATATGAAAACAGATTTTATGTAATTTATAGATATAATTCCAAGAATCTATTATTTCAGTCATAAAATTATAATTTATATGCATGCACAGGAATATCTCCATGTAGAGATATTCCTCAATTTTTTTCATTTTAACATTTTAAATATTTTTACTGTTTTATATTTAATTCCAATCAATGTATTTTTTATTTTTTTTTATTTTTTAAAGATTTTATTTATTTGACAGACAGAGATCACAAATAGGCATAGAGGCAGGTGGGTCAGGGTAGGGAGGTTGGGCGGGGGGATGCAGGCTCCCTGCTGAGCGGAGATCCCAATGTGGGGCTTGATCCCAGGACCTTGAGATTATGACCTGAGCTGAGGGCAGAGGCTTAACCCACTAAGCCACCCAGGCGCCCCTCCAATTAATGTATTTTTAAATTCCTATAAGGACAAACACTGTCTTCTGTATAAAGTTTGTCTAATCTTTCCAATAATTTCTTTATATACACTTAGTTCTGGCACCCATTCTTCCAACTTCTTGAAAAAAATTACTTTAAAAAGGTGTCACTGTCCCTTGAAAAACAAGGAAAAGCTCAATCCTAAAATTTAATCTGCTGTTTAAATTTGAAGGAATGTTCACCATGTCTTTTGTTTGAAAGTGTTTATTAGTGCATATTTGTTATTTTCAAGAAAACAGTTACCCTTCCAAAGTTTTGAAGGATTTTGAAGGACAAGATTGTAATGTCAATCAATCTGAAAGTAATCACAACTCATTGTTGGTTGTTTTTCTGTTTGCTTGTTTGTTTTGTTTATTTTCAATTTCAGAATGTTTCTAAAGACTAGGTAGAACTCTACTTTTGGAAGCCACACACCTAGTGATTTTTCTTCTGTTTGCAGCCTGTATTTCCAGTACTCCTACCCCTACAAAAAAAAGCAAAAAGCCAGTCCTTTATTAAAATGACTCACCTCTTTGGTTATCTTTTTCTTCTGCTTTGTTTTCCTAAAAGGTTTAATATCCCTTACCTGTGCTTACTTAACAGTAAGAAAAAGATTTCCAGAGCTAATTTTTCAATCTCAATCCAAATTCTCTGTTGGAAGATTTAGGCAGTGATTTTACTTCTGCTGTAATTCCTTTGCTTCCCTGCCTTTCATCCCTCATTTTGTACCTTTCTGTGCTAATAAATTGAATAAACAAAATGAAAGCAACATGAATATGTTTAATTCCAGGTTTCCAGGTTGGCCATTCATTTCAATCAGTAAATGAGTAGATCAAGGTAGTAAAAAGAAATGCCTAATTTTACTAAAAGAATGTCTTAAGCAATCACCATATAAAGCACCCATCACAAAAATAATTCATGTTTGATCCACTAGCTGGAGTGTCAGAACTATTGGCCCATAGTATACACATGAGGGCTTATATTAAGTTCCTTCTATTATGGTATCACTAGAGAGAAAATGTTGACATAAAAAATAAATACTTCAGTAAATACAGAATTATGCATTCTGAAATTCCTTTTAAAGGTATTTAAATTCTTTAAATCCAAGTAAGTTGTCATGCCTATTAATTAAATATTTATCAAAATATGCCTGGACCATCCACAAACTCTCATTTCAAACTTCTTTTCCAAGCTGACCCCACCTCACACTTTGTGAAGTCTTACTTATCTTTCAAGATATAGCTCAGATATTACATTCTTTAGCACTTGTTCTACAAACTAGAATGAATTGCTAATCTTCACATATTATCTGTGATCCCTTTGAATGGTTCTCCCTTCCTTATACTTTATAGTTTTATAAATGTGTCTTTTATAAATGTTTTATAAATGTCTTTTTGTTTTATAAATATGTCTTTTCCTACTAAATAGCCCTTTAACTATTGTATCCCAACATTTAACATAGATTTTGGCATTTTCTACTCCATCACTAAATGTTTATTTATATGAAAAAAGGTTAAACTTCTCTTAAAATATAGAAGGGTATAAAAATCCTGGTAATCCATTATAATTTTTATACCCTGGCTACTGTGGTCCAGTAAGGCAGAGTATATATTGCCATGAAAATGAAAACAGTATATACTTACTATTTTTCCATAAAAATATTTGAATTTGCCAGCATGTGGTCATGACAATAATATAAGCTTTCAACTTACTAATTATTAAGCATATTTTAGTGAGAATTTTTCTACTGTGGGTAAAGGAACCCACAAGAACAATTCCTTATATTTTAAAAACAAAAAAATCATGTCATCTGTAGAATCATAAATTTCCTTGAATCTATGAGAGAACTGATAATGCAAGTAAAACAAATAAAATCAATTTGAGAGAGTGACAATTCTTTTCAAAGACAGATAGGAAACACAAGTTATTTCACTTGGTAGATAATGGGCCTGCTTATAGCTGAAGAAAGAAAACCAAGAAATCACCCAACTCGTCATGAGACTTCCATCGAGAAAAAAGCAACTATAATCTACTGAGTTAAGTGCAAGAGAACCATTCTCTGGAACAGGTATGTTAAACCGGCTGTGAAATCTGAAGTTGGGAAAAGAACAGGGAAATCTCTGGATCTCTAAAACTCTGCAAAGCAATATGTAAAGCAGAATTTGAAGACAGCAGTAATCTCAAAGCAATTATAGCCTACCTCCTCTTTCTCCAAAATAAAAAAACTTAAGTACTGACTGTATTCACTGCACTTCACACAAATGTCCTGTCAGAAGAAGAGATGTGTGTATATTTTATGGAGTATTTTTCTCAAACTCTACAATTTTTATTTTCAATTTCTGGCATTAAATCTAAAATTGAAACACTATAAAAGCAAAAATAGCACGTCAAAACTGACTCATTTTTAAGATAACAGACCTAGAATCATAGAAGAATAAGATGGGGGAGCAACAAATAAAATTAAAGTAATTCTGATTATTATGTTAAATTACCTAGTGGGAAAGATAGGAAAAAATATATGGAGAATATTAAGAGAAATGAAAATTTTAAATAATAATATGAAAATATAATTAACCACTTTCACAGATAATGAATCACTACTCATGGGCTATTAGCAAATTGGATATCTCAGAAAGTATACTTGGAAATAGGCCAATAAAAAGTTACAGAAACCAAAACACATGAAAGCAAAAGAGTGAAGACAAAACAACAAAAACAAAACAAAGCATCCAAGAGCTATGGATCAATATCAAATGATCTAACATATATATAATTGAAGTCCCAGATGATGAAGAATGAATAGCGGCCCAAACAGACAGACAGTGAGAGTACATTTATTTTTGTAGAAGTTGCCAAGCTGTTTTCAAAAGTGGTTATGCCATTTTACATTCCCACCAGCAAAGAATTAGAGTTCCTGCTGCTTCAAATCTTATCAGCACTTGATGTGAGTGTTCTGGGCCGTATTAGTAGTATAGTGGTATCTCAGTATTTTAATTTTCATTTCCCTAATGACAGATCATGTGGAACATCTTTTCATGTGTTTATTTGCTATCTGTATATATTCCTTGGTGAGGTATCTGATAAAATCTTTGGTCCACTTTTAAAAGGGATAGTTTAGTTACTCATTGTTAAATCTTAAGAGTTCTTCTTTCATCAGATATATGTTTCACTAATATATTTTCAGACTGTAGCTTGTCTTTACATTCTCATGGCAGTATATTCCATAGAGCAGAAGACTATAATTATAATAAGCTTTAGCTATCAGTTCTTTTTTTTAATGGATTGTGCCTTTGGTGTCATATCTACAAAGTCATTTTAATTTCCAAGGTTATCTAGATTTTCTCCTATGCTATTTTCTAAGAGGTTTATAGTTTTGCATTTTACAATTACATCTTTGATCTATTTTGAGTTAATCTGGGGGAAGGTTATAAATTCTATATCTAGCTTTATTTATTTTTGAATGTAGATATTCAGTTTCAGCACCATTTTTTTCAGCACCATTTTTGAAGACTATCTTTGCTCCATTTTATTGCTTTTGCTCTTTTTTCAAAGATTAGTTAACTATATTTGCAGTGGCATGGATGGAGCTAGATTTTTTTTTTAAAGATTTTATTTATTTATTTGACACACAGAGAAAGATCACAAGTAGGCAGAGAGGCAGGCAGAGAGAGAGGGGGAAGCAGGCTCCCTGCTGAGCAGAGAGCCCGATGCAGGGCCGATCCCAGGACCCTGAGATCATGACCTGAGCTGAAGGCAGAGGCTTAACCCACTGAGCCACCCAGGCACCCCGAGCTAGATGGTTTTATGCTAAGCAGCATAAGTCAGTCAAGAAAGAAAAATACATGATTTCATTCATGTGGAATTTAAGAAACAAAACAGTGAGCAAAGGAACAAAGACAGAAATATAGAGAGGTAAACCAAGAAAGAGACTCTTAACTACCACTACCAGAAGGGAGGTGGGTAGTGGGATGAGTTAAATAGGTGATGGATTAAAAAGTGCACTTGTCATGATGAGCATCAGGTATTGTATGGAAGTTTTGAGTCACTATATTGTACACCTGAAACTAATATTACAATATATGTTCACTGGAATTTAAATAAAATCTTTAAAAAATAAAATAAAAGTAGGGGCACATAGGTGGCTCAGTCAGTTAAGCATTTGCCTTTATTTAGCTCACGTCATGATCTCAGGGTCCTGGGTTGGAGCCCGGCATTGGGTTCTCTGCTCAGCGGGGAGTCTACTTCTCCCTCTCTCTCCCTCTGTGTGTTCTCTCTCTTTTTCTCTCAAATGGATAAATAAAATCTTTTAAAATAAAATAAAATTTTGAGGAAAAAATTCAGTTAACTACATAAATGGGGTCTGGTTCTAGCTTCTTTATTCTGTTCCATTAATCTATTTGTCTTTTCTTTCATCAATACCACAATGTCTTGTTTACCATGGCTTTATAGAAAAGTCTTGAATTTGGATAACAAGTCTTCCAAGTTTGTCCAGTCTTCCAAGTTTATTCTCCTCAATATTGTGTTCTCTACTTTTTCTTTCTGCTTCTCCATAGAAACTTTAGAATCAATCAATGTCCACAAGTAACTTGCTAGAATTTTAATTTTGAATTGCCTTGAATCCATAAGTCAATTTTGGAAGAACTGACATCTTGATAATATTGAGTCTTCTTGTCCATGAACACAGGTATCTTTATTTAGTTCTTTTTCATTTCTTTCAATAGAGTTGTGTGGCTTTGTTCATATTCTTACACATATCTTGTTAAATTTTTATTTCTGCATTTCATTTTTGGGGGTGCTAGTGCAAATATTATTGTGTTTTTAAATTTGAATTCCACTTGTTCATATCTTGTACATAGAAAAATTATTAGTTTTTAAATATTCACTTTGTAACTGCTATGGCTGTGTCTGTTAATCATCAAATGAGTCAGGGAGTATTCTTTCTACTTCTATTTTGTTAAAGAGATTTTGGGGAATTGATATAATTTCATCCTTAAGTGTTTGTACAATTTGTCAGTGAACCCATTCTGAACCTGGAGCTTTCAGTTTTGGACACTTTTTATTGATTAAATTTCCTTAATAAGGAAATTTAATAGGAAATAGGAAGGTAATTCAGATTACCTTCATATGAACTTGGCAGATTGTATTTTTCAAGAAATTAATCCATTCCGTCTAAGTTATTAAATTTGGTAGCATAAAGTTGTTTATAATATCTCATTATCCATTTAATGTCCATGGAATCTGTAATGATATTCCCTGTTTCACTTCTGATATTAATAAGTTGCATCCTCTTTTTCTTAGATTGTCTGCCTGGAGGAGTATTGATTTTTATTGGTCTTTTAAAACAACCAGCTTTGGGGTTCATTGATTTTCTCTACTGATTTCCTGTCTTCAGTTTCATTACTTTCTGCTCTAATTTTATTTCTTCTACTTGCTCTGGATTTAATTTGCTCTTCTAGTTGTCTAAGTTGGAAGTTTTACTGCATCCCAAGTATCTTTGATTTTTGACATTTGATTTCCATTCTTCCTGACTAGTTTCCAAATTATAAAACACTATATTCAGTTTATAGTTCAGGAAATGAATTCACTTCTCAGAAATAATCATTCTTTTGTAAATGATGTTTATTAAAAATTTAGAAATACATTTTTGGTACTCCTTGGTGTTTTTGTTTTTGTCCTTATTTCATTTCCTTGATAGTTTATTTTCAGTTTTAATAACTCCCATTACTTTATTGTGGCCTTTTTCCATCAAGTTACTGAGTCCTCTAAGATTTTTTTCTCTGGTTTCTCAGGTTGCTATGGTTTAACACCCATAGAATTCACTTTGCTGATGTTATGAAGCAATAGTCAAGCAGTAGGAATTGGAACAGCTTTTGCTCTTATAGCCTGAGAAAAAATAAACCAGTGTGTTGTTTCTCTTTACAGTTATTAGGAGGCATTCTTTCTCTTCTTAGGTTCATCAGATACAAAAAAAGTCCATTCCAAAATTAGAAGTTGTGAATAATTAAGATCACCAATGCAAGTTTTGTCTATCCCTGTTAGGGAGATTAATTCCTCCTTCTCCCATGCCCCAACAAATAAAATAGCCTTGAATAGGGGGGAAAAAGTCTTTCTTAATCCATCATTGTGCCCTTTGTATTACCTGTCATGTCACCAATATTTTGGTCCTTTCTCAAAAAAGAGCTTTCTACTATTGAGCTCTGGGATTTTTTGATTCTTGAGGCTTTAGATATCCAATTCAAGTTTCTTCCATTGTCTATTTATTGTGCTACATTCATAAAGGCCACTGGCAGAAAAAGAGAGTCTTAAATGCACATTTAGTCTGGTATTTTGTTTGTGTGTTTTAGGTTTTTTGTTTTGTTTTTTGTTTTTGTTTTTAGAATATGCTTTAAAAATAATTTATTTGGTTCATTACTTTCCTACTTTTTGTAACAAATTTTTGCAAACAGCTGCTTGAAAAAACTGACAAATTTATTATCTTTTCATTCCATAGGCAATAAGCCTGATGTTGGTCCTACTAGGCTACAGTCCCAGTGTCTGCAGGGTCACATTCCTTCCTAGAATTTCTGGGGAAGAATGTTTCCTTGTTTTTTCCAGTTTCTAGACAAACTTCACTTCTCCAATTTCAAACCAGCAATATTCCATTACTCTCTGCCTTTCCCCTATAGACACATAACCCTCTGACTCTCTTCGTTTTTCCTTATTCCACTCTTAAATACCCTTGCAATTACATTGTGTACTTCTGAATAACCCGTGATCGTCTATTTCCAGGACAACCAAGTACCAATCTTAATTTCATTTGAAGCCTTAATCTTCTTTGTCATATAACCTGAAGTATTCACAAATTATGGGTATTAACATGTAGACAATTTCAGGAACCCATTATTCTCATTATCACCCTTTAATTTTGAAATATATTTTATTTAGGCATACATACAAACATACAATATATGTGAATTATATAATCATAACTTTGTGTTACATATTACTATATTTGAATTGCTTAGGGGCACCTGGATGGTGCAGATGGCTAAGCATCTGACTCTTGGTTTTGGCTCAGATTGTGTTGTCAGAGTTGTGAGATTTAGCCCTGCATTGGGCTCCACATTTAGCAGGGAGTCTGCTTGAGCCGCCTTCTCCCTCTCTCTCTGCCCTTCTTCCTGCATGTACATGCATTCTTTCTCTCTCTCTCCCTGAAATAAATAAATACATCTTTAAATAAATAAATCTTTAAGTAAATAAAATTTTAAATAAATAATTTATAAATAAATAACTTTGTGAAAAGGGATTTAAAATGAAGAATGTAATCTATAAATTTATAATTATTAGCTACCCACCAGAAAATTATATATTGCTATAAAAATATAGCTAATCTAGAGTTTAAATTAGCTTCTCTAAGATCATAAGATTTCTCTAAATTGAATTTAGTCTTTCATAATTTTTGATTTCTTCTTCTGTCAGTTATTTTTATTTTAAATTCAGTAAGTTGATAAAATAACATTAAAAAGTCCTAACTTAGTCCTAAAAAATTATGTAATTGTAGTATAATGGTTCCTTGTCTTTAAAATTTTCTAGGCATGTGTTGCTGAAAAGATTCTCTTTACTCAGCCAAATATGATAATTTATAAAATAAAACATTATGTAATCATTTTTATTGCTTTACAATTCCTAATTTATGGTAAGTTGTAAGTCACAACCCATGTTAAAACACAGCATCAACACTGGAGTCTTTAAACAAGTTTACAAAGATGTAAAGGCTACTATTTGGCATTGCTTTTGTGCTTTCAGCATTTGTTAAGAAAATGTTATCTAAAAGCCCATTAATTACATCGTTAGCTAAAAAGCATTTTTTTAATTTTAAATTGTTTCCTATTAGTAGTAAATACAGATTATAAATTGAAGAAAAGAATAGCATATACTGAAGAATCTAAATTATATTATCTCCATTCTTGCTTTGGAATAGACTAATTACATCTATTAATTATACTGAATTTTTTCCCAAAAGAAAACCATATACTAATTAGATATTTTAAAGAATTCTAAATATAAGGGAGGTAAAAATTGTTAACATAGTGCAATAAGGAAAATTTGAAAAGTTTCTACTTTGCAATAATACTCTACTTTGCCATTTCCAAAAACTCTTGACTTCTCTGCAAGTAACAGTGTATGATCAAATGGGGAATTATAAGTTCTGTGATTAAAAAGGCAAATTTGAAAAAATAAATAAATAAAAAGGCAAATTTGAAAGTTTCTCATATGATTTTCAAATGTAAGCCACAGTTTAAAGTTACTGATAGTTCAAATTCATTCTGTAGGATTTGACATCATTTTGGCAATATGGAATTAAACTTTCTCCCATCATAAGTGGGAAAATTAAAATGGATACCAGTTCGTGTCAAATGTACTTAGAGTTAGAAATGGGCATGCTGAAACAAAGTGGTGGAAAAAAATGTATATAACATAAAAATGTGAGTGACTAAACAGAAAACTTATGTTTTTTTTTTCATTGCATATCACAAATATTTATATATAACATGGAATTATTTGCAAGTTTAACTTCAGCAAATCCTTCACAAATAAGAAAATGGATTCGTGGGCTATAATTCATATGATCTAAATTAAGTTAAATGATTCTAAAACATAAAAATCTGGATTGTAGTACAAAGGTGCATTTTTAGTTGACTATTTTAATTTGACATATTGTAAGTTGAAGTAGTTATGGAAAGCTTTAGACCATAATTATATTTTTATAATATATAGGTCTGTTTGATATATAGTAGCATATTTGGGGTATACAGCATAATGATTCAGTATTTGTAAATATTGTGGAATGGTCACTACAATAGCCTAGTTAATCTCCATCATTATACATAGTTCATTTTTTTCCTATAATGAGCACTTTTAAGATTCAATCTCATAGCAACTTTCAAATATGAAATATAGTATTATTGGGCGCCTGGGTGGCTCAGTTGGTTGGGCGACTGCCTTCGGCTCAGGTCATGATCCCAGACTTCCAGGATCGAGTCCCGCATCAGGCTCCCAGCTCTTTGGGGAGTCTGCTTCTCCCTCTGACCTTCTTCTCTCTCATGCTCTCTCTCACTCATTCTCTCTCAAATAAATAAATAAAATCTTTAAAAAAAAAAAGAAGAAATATAGTATTATTAATGATAGTCACCATGATGTACATTACATCCCCATGACATTTATTTTTAATTGGAGGTTTATAACTTTTGACCCCCTTAACCCTTTTCACCCACCACCAACCTCCCACCTCTGGCAAGTACCAATTTGTACTCTCTAAATATCTGTCCTTTTTTTGTTGTTTGTTTAAATTCCACAATAAATGAGGTCATACAGTATTTATCTTTCTCTGTCTTATTTCACTTATCACAATGCCCACAAGGCCCATGTTGCTGTAAATGGTAAAATTTAATTCCTTTTTTTTTTTTTTTTGGCTGAATAGTATTCCATATTGTGTGTGTTTTTACATCTTCTCTATTCATTCATCAATGAACACTTAGGTTGTTTCTATATTTTAGGCTGTTGTAAGTAATGCTGCAGTAAACATTGGGGTACACATACCTTTTCAAGTTAGTGTTTTTGTTTTCTTTAGATAAATACCCCAAAGGAAAATTGTTGGGTTATAAGGTAGTTCTATTTTTAATTTTTTGAGGAAACTCCATCTGTTTTCCATAATGGCTGCACCAATTTACATTCCAATCAACAATGCACAAGGATTTCCTTTTATCTACATTCTCACTAACACTTATTATTTCTTACCTTTTCAATAATAGCCATTCTATTGTCTAAATATTATACAGTAGTTAATTTTGTGTGTCAACTAGACTAATCCATTGTACCCAGACATTTGGTCAAAGACCAGTCTTGATGTTCCAATGAAAGTAATGAAACTTCCCAGTGAAACTTGACTAAGCCATTGTATCCAGGTATTTGGTCAAAGACCAGTCTCGATGTTCCAATGAAAGTATGTTTTTACATGAGATTAATATTTAAATTGATAGCTGTTGAATAAGTTAGATGATCCTCCATAATGTGGGTAAGCCTTAGCCAATCAGTTGAAGGTCTTGAAAGAAAAGACTGCAGTCCCTGGGGAAAGCAGGAATACTGCCTCTAAATTGCCCCTAACTTTAAGCTAAAACACTAACTCTTCACTGGATCTCTAGCTTGTCACCCTGCCCTGAAGATCCTGGATTCACCAGCTCCCACAATCAAATGAAACAAATCTCTTTCTCTCTCTCTCTCTTTTTTTCCCCCCATCCTACTTTTTTTCCTGTTTCTTTGGAAAATCATGCTAATATTAGTTAGATTTTGGGAAGTTAATTTGAATTAGAAAATATCTAATGATCAACTTATGTTTCCAATATTTTTGTAGATAATGATCATATACCTTTTGTATTTTTATTTGAAACAAACACCTGTGGAGGGGAAAAGATCCCAAAAGTTGAGTGCACACACACACACACACACACACACTCATTTACACAAACACTAAAATTTTTGCTGATTATGTTCTCCACTTAGAAAGATCCACTATGTTCCATTTATCTCCATACAGGTGTGGGACTTTTTATTTCACACCATAAGTACTTCTTAAGTTCAAATCCCTTTTTATGTGGTTTAAAAATATGCTAATCATTTAAAATTTCTTGACTTGAAACTGTTATTAACAAATTAGATTTCTGAGCAGCCAAGATACCTATCTGCTTATTACTCCATGGTCCTTTATGTCCATATTCATGGCTAGATCAAACACCCTGCCTCTCCCTTTCCTCATTTTTTTTTTCTCTTAGTCCTGTGTTTCATGTAACTTTTGTGTAATAGAATCATGAAAAATTTGGAAGCTTAAGACTGAAAAAATGTTTTTCTTAAAAATCCATATATAGAAGGGCAGAAAGAGGAACCCATCCTACAAACATTTTTACAGAGAGCTAAAAATGGGAAACTCTCCCAACTCATATTTGATCCAAGCATACCCTACTATCAAAACCTGAGAATTACAAGAAAATTGTAAAGCAATATCTCTTGCAAGCAATGAAATAAAACATATAAAAATAATATATTTAATAATATATAAAAATGTGATATGTTTGCATGGCATTTACACCAGGAATGAAAACCTTGTTTACCATGAAGAAATCTTTTCATGTAGTTCACATTATTAACAGATGCAAAAAAAAAAAGATGTGAAATAAAAATTGGAATAAATTTAAAAGGTGTTTGAAGGAGAATTAATATCAGGCTTAAGTTATCATCATATGTTCCTTTAACAAAGATATTTAAAAGTTTATTTTTTTATTTGCTGAGCTGGTAAATAAAATACCTAAATTTAACAATGATGAAATACTAAAGTGAAAATGACCTTATTTCTGAGAATAGAAGGATCTCATACTGGCATTCATCCCTTAGTAAGAATTAACTCCTGGAAATAAAGTGAACATTGATACCAAAGAGTCAGTTGAGTCAACATGGTTGTATTAGTCTGATCCAAAAATATTTTGTAGCTCTTGATTGGTCACAGAGTTCCTCAAACCACAAGTACTAAAGGACCAATTTAGTTGCAGCCTTGATTTATATAACCTCAAAATTCTAGGTTTACAAGATGTATCATGAAACACCATAGTAGATCCAATATAAGTGTTCTGAGCATGTTTAAGTTTGCCTAAGCTAAATTCCGATATTAGTTTAGTTGTATTAAATTAATTTTCAACTTAAGATATTTTCAATTTATAATGTGTTTGTTGGCATGTAATACCATCATAAGTTGAGGAATATCTGTACATACTTTGCTCTTATGTAATGCATTAACACTCCATTTTTTTCCCAAAATTGAGTTTCTAAGGAACATAACTACTCATGATATTAGATGATATTACTCTGTTCAACATGTTCATGACATCATCTCTCTTATAACCTGAGGAGCAAGTATCTGAATCTTCTAAGACATTTATGATTATGGTTAAGTGTCAAAAAGAGATACTGAAGGAATACTTCAATTGTTTGCCAATTTTTACATTTCTTATGCATATAGGGATGTAGATAAGCTAAAAATGCTATCTCTCTTTTTTTTTAAAGATTTTATTTATTTGACAGACAGACATCACAAGTAGGCAGAGAGGCAGGCAGAGAGAGAGAGGGAAGCAGGCTCCCTGCTGAGCAGAGAGCCCGATGCGGGGCTCAATCCCAGGACCCCGGGATCACGACCTGAGCTGAAGGCAGAGGCTTTAACCCACTGAGCCACCCAGGTGCCCCTAAAAATGCTATCTCTTAATTAAAGGACAGAATGTTATACTCTGTTCCTTCTGGCACTAAGAGTTCTTGTGGTACTACTAATTTTTGAAAAAAAGTTCTATTTGGATATGCTACTTGAACCTATATACTGAGTAACTGTGAAAGTTTCCAGCTCTGAATGCATTCAGAGTGTAAGAGGAGTTTCCAGGTTTTTACATAGTGTTGGAAGCATTTGGCTATATGGACACTCCAGTTACAAAAACTGAATTCACTTGGTGTCTAAAGTGAATTCTGATGTAGCATAAGACCCATGAAAATCCATACAGTTGTGAGTAGATCTTTACCGGTTTTGGTCAATAAATCTCCCCTTGATATTTCTACTGGCCTTGATGAAATATGAAGCCCAACTGAACATAAAATCCAAGGTGCTGACTCCAAACTTAGCCTGACCCACCTAGCCATTGAATTAGGTAGGTTTAATTACAATTCCAATTAAAAGTGTGCAAAAGAGATTGGGTTCAAACATATCCTGAGGCATATTCATGCTGACTAAGCAGAGTCTTTATCTTCATATTGTGATCTCTGTTGACTGAACTATCCTACATATTTGCTGTAATAGGAGTTACTTTTAACTAGTTGACTAAAGGTTAGGAAACATGTTTGGTAAACAAAGGATTCAGTTTCATCGGACGGGTAGCCTGCTACAAATTTATGTCCTAGTGCATTAGAATCTCTGGAGTACAAAGATGCTAAAATACACCCAGTAGATGGACTTATCTTTAAGCAGTACATCTTATACTCTTAGAATGGGAACTTACATGATAAAAGAAACAAGTAAATTCATAGAAATGAGTGAAGTCTTGTCATATTACAGGGTTGAGTTTAAAATTGGGGGAATATCAGAATAAGGTTTTGTGTTGATAGTTTAAATACTATAGTTGGAAAATTTACTTTCTGAATGTTAGTAAAATTTTAGCCCAGTTTTAGCTCATCTTGTCCAGTGGGTTGATGAGCAAAGTGACATGATGATAAAAATGAATACTAAAGGGATGCCTGGGTGGCTCAGTCTGTTAAGCTTCTGCCTTCAGCTCAGGTCATGATCCCAGGGTCCTGGTATAGAGTCCATATCCAGTTCCTTGCTCAGCAGAGAGCCACTTCTCCCTATGTCTGCTGCTCCCCCTGCTTGCTCTTGCTTTCTCTCTCTCTCTCTCTGACAAATAAAATCTTTTAAAAAAAAATGAATACTAAATACTATATACATGGGTGTAAGTCCATTTTAACACGACTTAATTTCATTGCTAATGAATTCATTTTCCAGCAGGCCATTCATTGGTTTCTATATTTTATTGTACTTTGGAAAGGCCAGCCATTTACCTGGTAGCAAAATTGACAATATTGCATTGTGCCATTCTGAAAGGGGGTATTATTTTCTCTCACTAAAGTAGACACTTAATATTAAATAAGGTATACATTTCATGTGTGCCCTAATTTTGCCATGTTTAAACATATTAAGTACCACTAGTATTAAATATATCCTAGAATCCTATACAAACTTTCCCTGACAAAAGATCTGTAAAGAGGTAAATTAAATACTCCATTGCTTTGACAACATGGTGAGAATATCTTACAAAGTTGAAATACAAACCCAGATATATGTTCTCTGAATCAACAAGCAATATAATATTTTTTCTCCCATTAACAGAATATCAAGGTTCAAGAACAAAGGATCATAAGTGGGGGGGTGAATCTCTGAAGATTAATGATCTAATGGCTGGCATTAAAAAAAGTGCTTTTGTTTCTCAATACTCTAGGGCTCTGATAGTTTAGATATTTTAAGCTTAGAAAATGGTTATTATTTTATTAAATGCATGCATTTAAGGAGAAAAATACCATCAAGAGCAGAGATGTGTGAAAATTCTTGACCAGTTCAAACATTTGGAAATAGTTCATTATTGACAAATGATAGTTAATTCAAAGTATATTTTGAGTGCATACTCAATGATAGACACTCTCAGATGTTTAGATGTTTTAAAGGTGCTCACTGTATAAAACATTTAATGATACATATCTGTTGGTATAAAATAATTATAAGTTTTGAGGTGGCTTGTCATGCAACATTAGATAAATGATAAACCTCATTAAGTTTAATGAAAGCCACCATCATTCATCAGGGCCCACATATTTTATGTATAGACTAAATGGGCAAATTGAATATGACTGTTGTAGAAATCCTTATCTTTGCATATTTCAAGTCCTTCATGGTGGCATTGTTCTCTAGAGTCCCTCTATAAATATGGTATTGCTTTTAACTGACTGCTTTTGAAGATAGAGGCAGTATTAATGGATTCCATTTGGCCTTTCCTACAGTATAAGTCCTTATTCCATGAGTCATGAAAACCAAGCTGGATTTTCTGCCAGTAATGTCTATTGTAACTATACATTTTTTTTTTAAGATTTTATTTACTTATTTGACAGAGATCACAAGTTGGCAGAGAGGCAGGCAGAGAGAAAGAGGAGGAAGCAGGCTCCCTGCTGAGCAGAGAGCCCAATGTGGGGCTCGATCCCACGACCCTGGGATCATGACCTGAGCCGAAGGCAGAGGCTTTAACCCACTGAGCCACCTAGGCGCCCGTAACTATACATTCTTAAACTGGGGATATAATCACAGAGTGGTTTAGGGAAGACCTGGACCGACTGTAAAATTAACCGAAATCAAAGCTCTATTGGTTGCCTGGTTTTCATAAACTTCTTCTCTGGCTGGTAGAATATAGTAGCATTGTCCTTCAGTTTTTAGTTTCAGTTTAAAGCTAGGACTTCATCTAGCTTTAAAGTCTATCTCCCCTTTCCTTTGCCAATGTACAATTACTCTTCACCACCCCCCTTGATTTTTAAATTGTGGTAAGGACATCTGACATGAGATCTATTACAATATAAAAAATTAAGTACATAATACAGTAACAATTAGGCACTAAGTTGTACAGTAGACTGCTAGAATTTACCTTGCATAACTGAAACTTTAGACTTGTTGAATAGTAGTAAGTCCCTATTTGCTTTTTAACCTCCTCTCAGTTCATAGCGACCCCTCTTCTCTCTTCTAAGACTCTGATTACTTTAGATACCTAATATAAATGAATCATGCAATATATTTTTCTGCAACTGGCTAATTGTACTTACCATAATGTCCTCAGGGTTCATCTGTCTCGCCACCTACAACCAGAATTCCTAAGATTTACTAAAAGGAAAATTACAGGGTGACATTTGGTTATATAGCAGTATACTCCTGCAAGAGGAAATGACCTCAACTTTATTTAAAGGTTTTTGACTCTAAACTGACTCAAGTCTGGGAATTAGGAGCTCTAGTTGCAATCATTATGGTGATTCCAGTCACATGCTGTTCAATAGCTATAGATATTTCCTGCATATGCAAAACAAGTATGACCTTTGCAGGCTGCCTATCTACATCCATTGTTCAGAGCTTGATCAGCCAGACACATCAAAATTCTAATAGCCAAAGGTAATACCTTTTTGGTCCTTCCAGAGAACATTGGTAGAAAGAGTAAGCAAGTCTTAATACATCCGCTGTAAAGTTCTAATCAATCTTTCTCTCTCTCTCTCTCTCTCCCTCTCTCTCTGTCCTTTTTGTACAGAATACCAAAAAAAATTTAGGAGTTTCAACTTTATTTTGTTAAATACCTTTGGGTTTATGGTTATATCAACCAATCAAAATGCTAGTCATTCCCAGGAAATTGAGTTTACAGGTGGAAATCAGAATCTCTCCTGATGTGCAAATTAAGCATTCAAGCTGGTCCAACATTATATACCTTAAATCCTGAGACATATTCTTTAAGACTTATTCCTATACTTCTTCCATAGACTTTGTATTAAAAATATATTTTAGAAAAGAGGTAAGATTGAAATTGTTAATTGACTTTTTATGAATTTAGATAAGAAAAAAATAAATCTTAAAGAAGTAAGAAGTGGCCATAAGTAAGGTTAGGTTAAGTAAAGTAAGGTTAATATTCTCAAACAACAATATGGCAACTATTATCTGCAAGCAATTAATGTCATTGAAAGTGGTGCCATGAAACTGAGCTCACTGAACTAAATCGAGATGATTGTACCCTTGGTAGCTATGGTTAACTGACATATATTAAATGTCATTTATAAGATAAGTATGGTTTCCATAATGGGTAGGAGAGTCAACAAATTGATCAGAATTGGTTGGCTCATAGAATTTAAATTATCTTGCTATGCCTCCAAGTTTATAGACTAATGTTCTGGAAAGTTTATGCCACTTGTCATATTTTCGTTGGATGCTTATTATTGTATTTTCTTATTGAGTTATTAGATTTTGTTTTCTTTCTTTAAGATGTTTTGGGTTTGTTTTGGTTGGCTATTAAGTCATTTGTCAGTGAAATACTAGCTTTTGCAGGGAACATAAACTATAACTGTTACTCCAGGGATACTCCAGCCTTATTACAAGGAAGTGAGACTTTTGGTATCACCACTAATGATTCAGGTGGTTACTGAAGACTACAGTTGACCACTGAACAATGTGAGGGTTAGAGGTGCCAATGCCCACACAGTTAAATATCTATATAAAACTTCTGTCTTCCCTCACACTTAACTACTAACAGCCTACTGGAAGTAGTTAAGTTAGAAGGCTTCCTAACTGGAAGCCTTAAGAATAACATAAACAGTTGATTAACATATATATTTAGTATGTTATATGTATTGTATAATGTATTCCTACAATAAATTCAACTAGAAAAAAGAAAATGTTATTAAAATCATAAGGAAGAGAAAATACATTTACAGTATTGTACTGTAAAAATATCCTTCCTATAAGTGGACTCATGCAGTTCAAACTTCTGTTATTCAAGGGTCAACTGTATTTATTTAACTGTACATAGCTCAAATATCTTCATGTTCAGTGGTTTTGGTAGACGTTTTCAAGTTTACAATTTTCTACTCCCCGTCCCCCACTCCAGCCTTTAGAATTACTCTCCACACTTGCATAATTTCATACTCAGAAAATATCAGTTGACACACTATGCATATTCCTGAGTTTATTTTTCATTATGGTTCCCTCCCTTCCAAAACTTAGCTTTCTAAATTTCAGCCATTTTAGTCTCCCCACATTTCCAAATTCTACTATTTCTTCTCAGCCAGGCTCTTGGACTCTGTTTTGTTTCCCATATCTGATTCTACAATTTAAAGGAAGCATGTAGGCAGAACATCTGAGTCAATATCAAGAATATTTCATTTATTTTCTTCATATCTTTAATCAAAGACTTGCACTTCTTAGTGATTAATTCCTGAAACATTAGTTAATCTCTTGCCAAGTTACTTTGTTTGGTTTTTGGTCTTCATTTTAGTTATTTTTAGGACATAAGTTGAAATCTTGTTCTTATTAATTCATCATGATTAGAAGTAGATAAATTTAATTCAAAAATGTAGACAAATGAAATGATAATAAAAGTTATCTTCCAGTATTTTATACTTTATAAATTAAAATGAAATGCAATCATTATTCTCAACATAAATATTAGTAATTTTCCTAAAAATTGGCATAGCAGAATTTTGACAATTGACAAGTTACTTAAGTAAATAACACCTGATGCATATTAACTTTTTGTTTTTATTGAAACTAATAACAAATCTATAAGCAACTTAATGGTAAGGAATTTTTTTTTTAAAGATTTTATTTATTTATTTGACAGAGAGATCACAAGCAGGCAGAGAGGCAGGCAGAGAAAGAGGAGGAAGCAGGCTCCCTGCTGAGCAGAGAGCCCGATGCGGGGCTGGATCCCAGGACTCTGAGATCAAGACCTGAGCCGAAGGCAGCGGCCTAACCCACTGAGCCACCCAGGTGCCCCAATGGTAAGGAATTTTTTAATGAAATACTACCATGTTATGTAATTTTCATGTGAAGAAAAACTATCATTTCTCTCATTATTTTATTTTAACTGATAAAAAGTAATCATTCTTTTCAATATTTCCATGTTAATTCATAGATTTTATGCTAGAGTCAAGTACATATATATGTATATTTATAAAATATGTATGTGTTTGTGTGTATGTCTGTGTAAATATACATATGCAAATATATGCATATATATTATATAAGCATACATATGTAAATATATATTTAATGTTAGAATAACCCAGAACAAAACATGAATAAGCAAACTATTTACATTATTCTTTACCGTTAAAATGTTAGTTTCCTCCTTAATATCATATTTAAGGTTTTGACTTAATCCCTCATATTACTTCAAGTGAGTGTACAATTTATTTGTCCAAATGGTTTTTGTAAATGTGGTTTTAATATTTAAACCAATACATTTCTTTTTTCCTGGATTGAAAATGTCATTTATTTCTTAAATTTATTTAACACAGTTATTTTATGTATCATGCTGGTAAAAGTAAGAAAAATTCAGTTTGAAAGAATTATACTATTTTGTATTAATGTTTTTAAGAAGCTGGTAGTATAAAAAGTTACTAAGCCTTTTGAGCTATATTGCCTGGGATAGATTGATTCATTTAATTTTAAAGAGCATAATTAGATATTACAAGCATTCCTTTTAAGAAAAGTAGAGGCGGGGCACCTGGGTGGGTCAGAGGGTTAAAGCCTCTGCCTTCGGCTCAAGTCATGATCTCAGGGTCCTGGGATCTAGCCCCGCACCAGGCTCTCTCCTTGGTGGGGAGCCTGCTTCCTCCTCTCTCTCTCTGCCTGCCTCTCTGCCTACTTGTGATCTCTCTCTGTCGAATAAATAAATAAAATCTTAAAAAAAAAAAAGAAATAAAAGGAGAGGCTAGCTTATATCTCAAAGGTATCATGCGCTTGCCAGCAATTTATTATTCAACACTAATTTGTGTATTGAAATTTATAAAACCCTCACTTGACATAGATTTATAATTTTTATACCACTGGCAACCATGTGTGGGTTAAGCTTTTAAGAAGAAATATCCAGAGGATCTAGAAATATATACTCCCTTAGGACTTAGAAAAGAAAGATGGTCATCAGGAAAAAAAATAATTTATTTTACCAACAGGGCATCTTTGTTATATGTTGACTTTATTCTAAAACTAGAGAATTATAATTTTTAAGCCCAAACTTAAAAGAGTAATAAGAATGTATGTAACATATCTTATTTGGCTCTGAAATAACTCAAAATTTAAAAAAAATAATAATGAAAAACGTATTTTCCTACCAATATAACTACATAGCACAAGACATTATTCAATGATTGACATCCCAAAGTTTTCAATAATTAAGTCATATATTTCTTTATGATAGACGTCATTGTTTAATTATTTAAATATTTGTTATAATTAATTTAATATTGCATTATATTAAACAGTAAATATTTGGGTTTATATTTAGTTGTGCTATTGGTTATCTGTCTCTATCTCTGACCTGAGAGGCGGTATATTACTATGTTTACATTTAATGGGTACCTTTTCTAGTCTTTATTCATGGCTTCATGTCCTTCAATTTCCCAGACTTTTTTTAGAAACAATTTAATCATTTAACTATTTTTACATGTCGTCTGGAACTGTTCATCACATATCTTTGAACATTCCTGTTACCATTGGCATAAAGTAAATGGACTATCTGACTTTTGGCTACCCATTGCAGTGTTTCACGAAAGTCTGGGAAAGCCTAGCATTTTTCTGTGTCTTTCATCCTTACAAATTTTAGGTGAATTCTGTGTAAATATAACAATAACGATGGTCATGGTTTTGACAGCGATGACAAATCTACGCTACATGTTTTATATTAATTTTTTCTATGAGACTATGAAGTTGGTAAGATTATTATTATTTATTTTTATGATTAAGATTATTGTTATTTAACAAACATGAGAATCAAGCCCCAAATGAGCAATTGTCTGGTTTTTTTTTTTCAAATGGGTAAGGAATCAGAAGCAGGTTTCTGACACCAGTGCTAATCCTCTTAGAAAACACAATCTGTTTTCTCTCAATTTATTCACACTTTGAGTTGCTTTCAGATATAGCCAATGTGTATATGCAAGATAATGATACATAGGTAAAACAAATGAGCCTTCTTTTCTCTACATGGCTTATATTCTGATAGGAAAAAAAATTACAACCAGAAATATTGTTTTTCCTCAAATCTTTACAAAAGGAGCATTTCATTAATCAGAACACAATTTAGTGAGTTATTTAATGAACATGTATGTTATAAACTCTTAACATTCATATTGAAAAATTGATTAAGTAATAGAAGAAAAAATCATCAAGGACTCAATGAGTTAATTGACAGTAAGAAAGAGATACATATATGTGAGTCCTATTATACAAGGCATAAAGGAAAAAAATTGCAAAATTCTGATTATAGTAATCAGACATAAATTTAGGTTCCACTTTTCCCCTAAAGTCTTGTGATATTTATGGCATGATTTTTGGATAGCACATTGATTTTTTTTTTCAACTCATATGTCACAATATAGCAAAACTGACTGTGATTGTTATGAATTTGTTAAAACAACATGAGAAAAGAAGATAAAAAGGAGAGGATAAAAGAGAGGGGAGGAGTGGGGAGAAATATCAAAACCTCCAGGCAATATGGGAAGAGACTTATTTACTGTGTATTAGTGTTTAAGAAAGAAAGCAAGAATAAGTTAAATATTAATGGATATAATACATAGGTGGAAAGTAATGTGGAGAGTGTCTGTGGTAGGATAAACATGATTGATGTGTGGGAGTAAAAGTGAGTACCATAGAAATATGAGCTCTCTGATCAGTTTACCTTCAATCCCAAAACATTAGATTTATCTAAGAACAATTTTTAAGCTGCGAGCTGATTTTTAATTTAGCTCTGTCTTCCTGTTGAATATATTTTGAAAGAGTAACATATTTACTTCAATCTATCTTTAATGTGTAACTGTTCAGTGCCTCTGTAAATAAGTGTCTGAGATACAAGATATTAATAGATTTATATTGAGCAAGTGAATGGAGTAGTCAGAAATGCAAAGTTAATGCAAACTGACTTCTAGTTTTTGAATTCTTTAATGTAACATTAAATGTTTAGCTCAGTCTGTAACAACTGACTGACTAGCATATATAGAGACTCTGATATCCCTAGCACCTGACTATTGGATGAAGTTAGGGGAAAAGAAACACACAAATAGAGAAGATCAATAAACTCTCATATGAACTACAAATGATTTACATACCTGCCATATTGGGACACTCTTATTGGGCTCAGTTGTGTCTCCTGAAAATTCATACGCTCAAGTCCTAATTCCCAGTATCTCAGAATGTGACCCTCTTTGAAATAGGCTTAAATTAAATTTATAGGCTTAAATTAAAATGAAGTCATTAGGATGACTCTCAATCTAATATGACTGGTGTCCCTTAAGAAGGGAAAAGTAGGACACAGATACATACAGGTGAAAGGATAATGTGAGGACACACATGGAGAAGACAGTCATCTACAAATCAAGGACAGATATCTGGAAGGGATCCTTCCCTTACACTTTCAGGGGAAAAACAAACAAACAAACAAACAAACAAAAAACTAATCCTGACAACACCTTGCTTTTGAACTCCTGGTTGTCAGATTGCCAGAAAATAAATTTCTGTTGTTTCAACCACGCAGTCTGTGGTACTTTCTTACAACGGCCCTAACAAACTGGATACAGGCATTCTAACACGTACTATTGGTTCCAAGTTCCATTCTTCACCCAGCTGTGTTCTCCACATTTCACAGGGAGCTGGGAATCTAGCGATTGTATTTCCTAGACTCCCTTACAAGCTGATTTCTACTTAGTTTCTGTAACTGGGAATACCTAATGGAAAATTGGAAGGGAATATGAAAGAGAAAATGTCATTTCTTGCACTGGCTATGGTAGAACAATAGATTTGGGAACCTCCAAGAAACTGTTAGTTCCGATATCACTAGTAACAATGGCAATGGGATTTTCCAGGTGTATAGCTGCAAACATAGAGTTGTGGCCACTGGGTAGGATAAATATCTTCCATGTCTGTGGAACCTCTTCTTTTTTTATTTTTTTTTTCTTTCTTTTTTGCAACTTTAGGCCTTACAAATTTGTGACAAAATACATACATACTTGAAGTGTTCAAAAGTTGTTTTCCTTCTCCTCTCTGTACTGACTGATACAAATTAAGACAAACACTTTCAGGAGGGAACAAAGAGCTCAGGTGAGGCTATGTGAAAGATTAACATTGGTTGTGGCTATAGTACAGAATATAATAAAATTCCAAGGTGTACATTGTTTTATGTGTTTAGAGGAGAGGAGGTAATATAGGTATAAGCTAGAGCAAAACAGGCAACATAAGTAAGCTAAGGAGGTTGGATTTCCCCATATACAATTTATATTTTTATATTTGTCAATTCTTTTATAAAATCTTTGTGAGGAAGGCCAAGTATCTGTTTTTGTCTTCATATTACAGATAATAAAATATCAGGTCAGTTGAAGTTAGCTAGTTATATTGCTAATTCAGTATTAGAACTTTCCTATAGCCTTGTTTTCCACAATTAAAAACAATAATTTGTATTTTTGAAGAACCATGACTCTGTTTTATATTGATTTAGTTTAATCCCCTCTAAAATTACCCATCATGTTGTAGCCCACTTGTTTTTTTCAAATTGTGCTTTTTATTTTTATTTTTATTGTGTGTGTGTGTGTTCCAAAATTCATTGTTTATGTACCTCACCCAGTGCTCCGTGCAATACATGCCTCCTTAATACCCACCACCAGACTCACCCAAACCCCAACCCCTCCCCTCCGAAACCCTCAATTTGTTTCTCAGAGTCCACAACCTCTCATGGTTTGTCTCCCCCTCTGATTTCTCCCAACTCACTTCTCCTCCCCATCTCCCAAAGTCCTCTATGTTATTCCTTATGCTCCACAAGTAAGTGAAATCATATGATATTGATTCTCTCTGCTTGACTTATTTCACTCAGCATAAATTGTGCTTTAAGAAGATATTCAACTTCTTTTTGTATTTATTTGGGTAATGAGTTAAAAAATGATTTCAATATTTTACCCATTCATATTTGGCAAGATACATATTAACATGAGCTAAACTATAAGCACATTTTTGTAGTACAATAGCCTTTTTTTATAATTTCATATCCACCTGTAATCAAATATGTCCAATTAAAGCAAAGAAGTTTAAAAAGTATTTGAAATCTGTTAATCTTAAATATCAAGTCTATATTTGTTTTCTTCAAATTTTATTTCAAAAATGACACAGAAGTTATAAATTCACTTGTGAAGTATCTTAATAGGTTATACAAGGGAAAGATAGTCTTTTATAATAATGTCTATATATTACTAATGAATGTTTGGTTAACATCTCCATTATAAATTTATAGTAACAGTCAAGGAATGCTATGGAACCCAGAAGTTGTTCTATTTACAAAGTTCAATCTACTTTAAGAAACAGTTTGACAGAGAACATCCTTGAAAATCAGAGACCATAAAATATAGACCTGGTGAGAAGTCAACCTTAAAAGAATTTCAGAGCATAAGTAGTATAAAAGTAAGAATATGAATGAATTAATTACATTTTTGTAATTTTTATGTATACTTGCCAAGATAGTCTCTTACATTTGATCTTCCCTTTATAAGTTATATCTGCGTACATGAAAACAGATTTCCTGGGAAGAAGTTAAGTCAATAGAAAAAGTAATACTTTATTAGACTATGGTACAACTTTAAAACATTTAAATAGATATTTAATTTCCTAATAAAACTGGGCATTGTGAAATGACATTAGCCATAACAATAAGTATACTTAGGTCAACTGATATGTATACATGAATTTTAATTTTTCAATACTAAGTAAGGGAAGAAATTTGGGGATATCAGTAGATGATGACCCCAGTCTCTATTGGAAGAAATATTGAACTTATATTCTAGATGTGTGGATAAATTTGAGTGAGACACTTAAACTCTATAAACTGAACTCTATAAAATATGAGATATGATAGAACCTTATAAACATTTGTAATAATTAAATGTGCTTCTATGTTAACATATTTAGATTTAGAAAGTACCCAATAAATAGCTGATTTTCAAAATGCTTTTATATGTGTTTATAAAGGGAGTTATATATGGTACAACTTGCTTAAAGGAGGAAGTAACAGTGATGCTCATAATGACCATAGAATGTCAATTGCTAATGCTCATTATATTTAGTTTATTTTGTCTCTAAAGTCACCCTTAGAAAATCAGAAATTCTTAACTCTGTCTATAACTTTGCACTACCAATTCAAGTGCATTTTCGCCTATCACAAATTGTTAATAAATATTTCAAAACAAACTCGGGAAAAGGCTATGCATAAATTAATGTTTGATTAGGATATATGAAATTTAACTTCTGTTACTTTATTTCCTAAAATACCAATTTTATTTTCCTCTCTGTTTGTTTTATATGACAACAAAATAAATTAAGTGCAATTAATTAGCGAGTAAATTTAATAGTGTGGTAAAGTATGATAGGTTTAAGGGGGCCACCTGGGTGGCTCAGTGGGTTAAAGCCTCTGCCTTCAGCTCAGGTCATGGTCCCAGGGTCCTGGGATCGAGCCCTGTGTTGGGCTCTCTGCTCAGCGGAGAGTCTGCTTCCCTTCCTCTCTCTCTGCCTATCTGTGATCTCTGCCTGTCAAATAAATAAATAAAATCTTAAAAAAAAAGTATGATAGGTTTATGGACAAACATTGAGTGGATCTACTGCAGTGTAAGGCTGGGGGAGGGGATGCTGAAATTTTTGGTGGAGGAATTAGGCGGGTCTGAGTGAGAAGATAATATTTCAATGCATGTAATGAGAATGTGAGCCAAATAAATTTCTGGTGGAGATTTCTATGAGAAGGGAAGACCCAGTGAACAGGGCACAGTACAGAATTATGCCTGGAATATTTTAGGGAATATCAACAAGTTCAGTTTGACTGAATAAGAAGGAGACTGAAAGGAGATATGAAGAAAGAAGTCTGTGAAAAGTGAGGGAGAGAATGGGTGCAAAACTTTCAGTGTACCTTCAGTGTACCAGGTACCTTACTACTAAGAGACAACATATTGTCATAGTTAAAACACACACCCTGGAGAAAGACCTCTTGGGCTCAAAACTTATATAATCACTGTTAGCCAGATAATATGGGTTAAGAAAATGAGCCCCTCTGTGCTTCAGTTACTCCATTTGTAAAATTGTTATGATAATACTGCCAACACCTAGGATGGTTCTTAGCTATTATTTTATACTATGAGAAGCCGCAGATTTTTTTTGAGCTGAGTAGTGATATAATCTGACTTCTTGAAAGTTTACTCTGACTAGAATATTAATAGATACTAATATTAGGAAGAAAGGATGGACAATTAAAAGCAAGAACGTGGGAGCTAGTATATTTATTCAGGCAAGACATATTATCTTGTGCTAGTAGTGGTGGTGAGAAGCTTTAGATTTTAGACATATGTTAAAGAAAACCAAGAGTTCAAGACTGATTGGATAAGGGACTATGTGAGAAAGAAAAGAGTTAAGGAAAATTTCAGTATTTTTCACCTGAACATTAGAAGGGATAGGGTCATGGGGAAAGCTGGAAAAAAAAAAAATGATAAAGCCAGTATATTTTGAAAGTGGATAATTTGAGCTTTCTATCTCATATTGATTGAACAGTTAGGTACAAATATTGAATAGATAGTTGGATTTATGTGACTTGTGTTTAGGAGAGGGAATGAGGCTTGAGATACAAATTTTAATATCTCAGCATATAGGTACTTAAAGCCATGAAACTAAATGGATTCACCAAAGAAGTAAACACACACACACACACACACACACACACACACACACACACACACTATAATTTCCTAAGGAGATATGCATACCCACACTTACTAGACATAATTGATAAATTGATGGGTTTTATGACACACACCTGGAAGAAAACTCTTGACAATATAATGATTTTCATCATGAATCAGAAATGTCATTAAATCACACAAGTTTCTTAGGCAACCCTGTCTGTGGCATATTATTTGGCAAGTGGGAGATACTTGAAAAAGAGAAAAATCTAGCATCTATTTCTGAATCATGGCTTATGACATGAAAGGACAAATTGAGGAAAAGGTCAACAGAGCAAAGCTGAGCATAAAATCTCTCCTGCTTTGAACACAGACTTGCCATGGATGTCACATTCAGCTTCTTGAGTAGTTTCAAAGTGTCACTATGAGCCATCCTCACCATCAACAGAAAAGACAGACTCACAAATCAACCAGACCACTAAAACTGAATTCCTTAGGAGATGCATGAAAGTGGAAAAACCCAGCAACTGTTTCCTGGCTTATTACAGAGAGTTTACTGAAGGATAAACTGGTCATACAACATCAAGCAAAGAGATAAAACCTAAGACACATTTGAAAATTTCCACCTGGAACACAGATGAGATGATTTTAAATAAGCAAAAAAGAATATACTTTGAGAACTGAAAAAATACTTGCTTAGTCCAGCAAACCAATAACCAATGTAAGCAAAGGTCTAAAAAATTGGCACACAACAGATAGTGGCACAGAGAACTTTGAGATTTTCATGAAAGATACTGAAAAAAGAAACACATGCGTGTACACTTTGGTCCTATTTACCAAGTCCATGACTTTGATGAATTTATATCACTATTAAGAAACAGGCTTCTTAAGATAAATGATGGTTTCTTTATAACACCACTTACAATGTGTGGTGGACTTGAGTAATGAAATTGCAACTGCTTATTTCTCCTAGAAAATAAAAACTAGATTTTCTACATGAAATATGATTATTTAAAAAATTGTGCAATAGTTTGCAAAAAAGGAAGGGGAAATTCTAGATGCCAAAGTAAAGAATGCCCTGAGAACTAGACACCGAAGTAAATAAGATGATACAGCAGCAGTTCTATGAATTTATTGCAATAGAAATAATTAGAGTACTGTACTTACAAGCCTACAAAATTCCTATATAGTAGGAGCATCAAAGACCTTTAGTGTCAACGATAAGGAAACTAACTAAATCTGTCACCAGAGAAAACTATGGTTGCCTTTTCCATGGCTCTGTGTGTGGGGCAAAAATTCTCACAAGAAATCAAAAGAATAGCCTTGCAACTTTGACATGTTTGAACATAAATTTACACTATGCTTATAATATGGGGATGTCACAAGCTGAGAAGGTAGCAATTAAAAAATGATCCTGGTGTGGTACAAACCTTGGGTGGTCTAGAAATGAAATACAAAATTGCTCTGGAGAGATATATTAGTCCATGCAGGATTTATAAGTGGGGAAAAATCAAAAGAGGCCAGGTTAAGATGAGCTCAAAAGCTCAAAATCAGAAATTAAAACATTCATGATAAGTGACAGTCGGCAATCAAATGCACGAGGAGAACTGGAGCTATTGGGTTTAAAACTTCAAAGTAATCCCCAAGATCATGAAGTCCTAGGATGATAGAAAAATTACATACATGCATACATACAGGCATCATAAGTGTGTTTTAAAAGGATTAAAGAGATAACATTTGTCATCTGGATAAATGCAGTAAGTTTGAGAAGACCGAATCTTAATTTAGCAATGGGGAAAGTTAAGAATGAAGTCAATATATCCCTATAGAGCTTCTAGAAGCCATAGTAATTAGTGGCAGTAAATGCTAAAAGGTGAAGGAAGGTGACCTTTAAAGCAGGTGGACCGGTTCAAAGTCTAATTGAGAAGAAATTATACCTAAGTATCTTCTTCCCACTCCATGCAGGCAGGAGATTATAGCTCCCTTACTTAAGAGAAGACTGAAAGATTGTACTCTGGAGAGGATAAAACACAAATTGTTTTGCCTGGGAGAAAAAGTTGAATGGTGGGAGACCATACTATTCAGATGAGGATTAAGGGATACTCAAATATTTTTTTTCTACCATTTGGTATTCTTTTTTTTTTTAATTATTTATTTAAATTCAGTTAGCCAATATATAGTAGTACATCATTAGTTTTTGTTGTAGTATTCATTGATTCATTAGTTGTGTATAACACCCAATGCTCATTATATCACACGTCCTCCTTAATGCCCATCACCCAGTTACCCCATCCCCCCACTCACTTCCCCTTCTATACACTCAGTTTGTTTCCCAAAGTCAAGAGTCTGTCATGGTTTTTCTCTCTCTCTGATTTCTTTCCATTCAGTTATCCCTCCCTTCGCCTATGATCCTCTGTGTTATTTCTTATATTCCACATTTGAGTGAAACCATATGATTATTGTCTTTCTCTGAATGACTTATTTCACTTAGACAAGAATCACATGATTCTCTCAATTGATGCAGAAGAAGCATTTGACAAAATACAGCATCCTTTCTTGATTAAAACTCTTCAAATCAGGGATCGAGGGAACATATCTCTATCATAAAAGTCATATATGAAAAGCGCACAATGAATATCATTCTCAACAGGGAAAAACTGAAAGCTTTTTCCTTCAAGGTCAGGAACATGACAGGGATGCCCAATGTCACCACTGTCAGTCAACATAGTACTAGAAGTCCTAGCCTCAGCAATCAGACAATAAAAAGAAATAAAATGCATTCAAGTGGGCAAAGAAGTCAAATTCTCACTCTTCGCAGATGACATGATACCTCATGTGGAAAGCCCAAAAGACTCCACCCCAAAATTGTTAGAACTCATACAGTAATTCAGCAATGTGGCAGGATACAAAATCAATGCACAGAAGTCAGTTTCATTTCTATACACTAACAATGTAACTGAAGGAAGAGAAATTAAGGAATTAATCCCATTTACAATTTGGTATTCTAACTGGGACAAAACCATTCACCCTTAAAACAGGAAACGGGCATTAACTTCTCTACAATGTATAAGAAGTACAACCAAATGCAGAAAAAATTTTATCAGAGATTTCCACAATAAGTACCAGCAAGATGAATCTTTACTACTTTATGTGGTGCCTGGGTGGCTCATTTGGTTAAGTTCCTACTCAGTTTAGGCTCGGGTCATGATCTCAGGGTCGTGAGATTGAGCCCTATGTAGCCCAAGTAGAATGGCGCCTGCTTAAGATTCTCTCTCTCCCTCTCCCCTCCCCACCTGCTAAACAAATACTGCTTTATACCATTAGAGATATGAGAGAACACTGCATATTTATGCATACTTATGCCCATTTATGCCTGCATTAGGAAACAAATGGAAATAAGGTGAAAGGTAAATGTAATAATAAAAAAGACAATGTCTTAGAAATAAAGCATAAATTATTCATTTTCATTACACTCGTTCAGGCTTGAACATTACAGGGATAATTTAGAGTTGTATAATTGTGTCAAATAAAATGAACAATCTGACTACATAAAGCAAAGTATATTAGACCATGGGTAGTATAGGCTTGCCTCCTGTCTCCTGAGGGAGCAAACACTACAATATCATATAAAAGGTAGTGGCATAATACTAAAGTTGCCAGGATTCAAAAATATGTAAATGTGGCACTTAATCCTGTTGACTTCTTCTGCTAAAATTGACTTGTCTGATATATGTGTACATTTTCAGTTTCAGTAGTTTAAATTCTATTTTGAGAAGCTGCTGGAATAATCTTTGTAGTTAATGTTTTATGGAGTAGTTACACACCTGGAAGAATCTGATTCTGGATGTGGAAATAGCATATTTGTACAAAACCAAGCAGTTTCAGAAAATTCCTCAGTAGACATAGGGCATATTGAGGTATCTGCAAGAAATTATTTTTAGAATATACTATTTGACTCTAAAGTATTCAAGAAATAAAGCGGGAAATGTTGCCACCCACAAAGTACAAAAAATACCCAAAACTCTTTCCAATTTATCTTCTATTTTTGTTTCATTTACCATTTCAAATGTATTTAAAATATGCCTTTCATCTCATTTAATGTTTAACTAATACTACCAGGTAAACTATGTGCTGATATTACTAGCCACATTTTAAATATAAAAAACAATAACGAGTGAGGTTTTAATAGTTTTCCATGATGACAGAAGGAAAACTGGATTGTAGAGTTTGTATCCATTTCTACCATATTTTTACTACTTCCTCTCTGTTTTAGGGATAAAATGAGAATAACTGATTTTTTGAGAAATATTTGGATAAAATGTGTTTAAAAACCAAAATTCAGCTGGGTAAATTTAAAGACCTGTGGCTTTATCCAATGACTCATGAAACCAACAACATTCTTTCTAGCAAGTAGAAATGGTCTCCAAAGAGTTGAACAAAATAGGAGATGTTCATAGGCATAAGGGGGTAGGAACAAGGAAAGAGTGAATTATCTCATCTTTGGGGGATGGAAACGGCCTATCAGGTATAGTAGCTCACTAGCACAGACCAGAAATTTTCAGATTTATTGCTTTAAGATTACATTCCTGGGAGAGATTGAAATTGAAATTAGGTTTGATATTAAGTCCTGATTTGCTTATGTAAGGTCTAGCACAAGTAACTCCATTGTGAGCTTACTACCAAGAAAAGAAAATCCTTTTCTTGTTTTAATTTCATTCTTTTGAGTAAACTCTCAGGTTGAAAGATAAGAACAAAATTTGAAGCATTAACACTACTCCCAGCTACTTCTCTGAATTTCTTGCATATTTTCCTTGATCCTCTGTGTGGTATTCACAGGTCATGATGTTTTGTTTTGCTTAATCTCTGTGATACTCACATGACACAACTTCAGATCTACAAATTTTAATTCAGTCATTTTCTTCATACCTTTTTTAACATTTCAACCTTAGGGAGATCATTTGCTTGGTTATTGGCAGCTGCAAATATGCATTTAAAACTTTTGAGAGAGGGACGCCTGGGTGGCTCAGTTGGTTAAGCGGCTGCCTTCGCTCAGGTCATGATCCCACCGTCCTGGGATCAGGTCCTACATCAGTCTCCTTGCTCAGCGGGGAGCCTGCTTCTCCCACTGCCTCTGCCTGCCACTCTGTCTGTGCTCATTCTGAGAAATAAATAAATAAATAAATCTTAAAAAAAAAAAAAACTTTTGAGAGAATATAGCATGATAGGGAGACTACTGTTGAGTTTTATAAGTAAATATTTTTAAAGTATGGAGTGAACTTCAGAGCCATGGTCTCCCAGACACAAATCAATCAAAATCAAATAAATCAAAGAAAGACTGCATTAAGGTTCAAGTTCCTGAAGTTTGGCTACCATTTGGGTAGTGAAGACTATCTGATATATTTACTTCTAAGGAGATCTAAGGCAGTCTTTGCTCTTAATGGGGCCAAAGAAGGATGGGAGAAAATTGGAAATGTTAGTTCAGAGAACCGTAGCCAGGTATTTGAAAAAAAAAAAAAAAAAAAAAAAAAAAGATTTGAAAATCCAGTCCAATTTATAGGTATGTAGCAAAACCTAATTAGACATGCTAATAGGATTAAAATCTAATATTTACAAAGATGCAAACATTTAATTCTCCCTATAGTTGGCTCCATTTTAATCAAAGATAATCACATTAAAATAATATTTGCATTAAACTTGGTCTGATTAACAAAAGTAAAGTGAGAATAGTGATTGACCCTATAAGCTCTTTTTAAGACTGCTTTACTGATAACAAAGCTTTATTGGCTCCATAAAGTCAACCTTAGTTCCTTAGAACTGTCTTGTCACATCTAAATGTATGCATATCTCTATCAACTATGACATTCTAATCAAAGCCTTGGTAATATAGTCAATGTTTCCAATTGTGTCCTGTAACAAGAACAGATTCTTATTAAACTTAGGTAAATAATCATTTTGCCATGAAAAGAACACTCATGAGTTTCTGAATTCTGGAGGAATCAGGCTGGGAGGAAAAGTAAATGTTTTCCTCTTGGTTTATAAATGTGTGATTTACCAAATTGCTATAAGCCATAGGAAGCTTAAGAAAAAAGTCTTCCTTAAATTTTGGAAAGCAAATCATCATAGAATGAGAATGTTTCAAAAAAGTCATAAAAATTATAATCATATTTCTCAGTTCATATAGTCACAATAATTAATACTTCTGCTTTATTCCAGTTTCTTCACTCTTTCAAGAAATTCCTACCCAGTTCAGTTTTATGGTCTTATTGAATACAGGTTTCTGATAACTTTAAAATTCTTTACATGAATTTCTTTGAAGATGAATCACTTTTGCAAAAATAACTTTGTAAAAGCATCAAAGTAAAACAATAAGAGTCTGTGAAAAGGCGTCAAGATGCTCACAGTTAAAGATCTGATAAGAGTTTATTGTAGTGCAAGTGACAAGGAAATTTGGCTATTTCTATGCATACAACATTTTAAGATAACTGGAATTATGACTGATATTGTTATACAAGGACAAAGAATACTGTAGAAATTTTATATTTCTGGAACACTTATGTCTATAAGTCTATAAGTAGAACATAATGTTAACTATTACTTCTTATTTGACATTCTTACCATATAATTTAACATACCAAATTAGTCTAATTAGTTTAACATCCCTCTTTTTTATGAGGAGAGACAACAAATATGTTCAGATATTTCAGGGACCTTCTATAAAATCCCTAAGTTAGTTCTAGGTCAAAAGACTTCCTTTAGAATTTGATTTTGGAAAGTTTGTCAGAAATATTGAAAGATTTTAAAGCAATAGATCAAAAAGGATCATAGGTCACTGTGAAACAATAAACAGTTAACCATAGTGAAAATTAAAGACGTTACAGAAAAATATAGAAAATTAGTTTCAAAACAATAAACAAATCTTAGCACTTTTAATAGAGTATACTCAGTTTCTTAAATGATTGAAATTTTGCTAAAGATAACACAGGAAATTATTTTCACAAAACACTAAATCCTTATTGTCAAAGCAAATTATCTGAAAAGGTAAAGCAGAAAAACTTTTGCAATCTCTTATCAAGAGGAGACTGGTAGTCCAATTTTATATTAAAAATTAATTCACACAATTAAAGTCATTTCAATCTTAGCCAAAGATGACCACACATATAATTCCTTCCTAAAGATTTTCCACAAAACTTAAACTTTTGGGTTTTGTTTTTTGTTTTTTTTTACATTCAGATTCTATCCTCTGTTTTTCCTCTTTCCCATTCTGAAGTAACTAACCTCAATCTTGGACAAAATTACTTTATATCATCCTCTTAACAAAATGTATTTCTCTTCTCATATTTTCTTTTACTGAAAATGCACATCATAATTCACTTTTTTCCACAACTATATTTGTTACTTACAAAAATTTTATAATACTGAGTTATTTTTCTTGCTGACAAATTTTGCAACAGAGATAATATGAACTTATTTAGTCTTGATAAGTCTAGGTAGAATGAAAGTTGCATATCTGCATTATTTTTAAAGTTAATAACTCTGAGGACATACTTATTTTTATTAAACCAAAAAAATCAAATTAGCTTTAATATTAAATACTTTCTTAGATCATGTGAATCTGTAAAGCATTTGATATAGTTTCTATTGTATTTATGAGAATTTTAAAAGTGCTGTAATTTATAAGTACTTGATTTGCCTTATGTCGTGAAATAGAGCACTTTTACCAATTAATTTTTGGCAATACCATATAGAGCTAGATAAATACCACTTACTTACAGGACACACACAGATACACAGAAACATTAAGGCTTCTGTCTTAAAATTCCTATCATGATGGCTTCCCAGGGGAATTCTACCAGGCATTTGAAGAAGAGTCAATACCTATTCTTTTGAAACCATTCCAAAAAATAGAAAGAAAACTTCCAAACTCCTTCTACAAAGCCAACATTGCCTTGATTACAAAGACCCCAATAAAATGGAGAATGATAGGCCAATATCCCTGATAAACATGGAACCAAAAATTCTAAACAAGATACTAGCAAATTCAATCCAACAGTACATTAAAACAATTATTCACCATGATGAAGTGGGATTTATCCCTGAGCTGCAGGGGTGGTTCAATAGTCACAAATCAATAAATCTGATATACCACATTAATAAAAGAATAGATTAAATCCATATGATCCTCCTAATAGATGTAAGAAAAGCATTTGACAAAATACAACATCCATTCTGATAAAAACACTCAACAAAGAGGGATAGAGAGAACAAACCTCAAAATCATAAAGGTCATATACATTAGACCCACAGCTAATATCATCCTCAATGGGGAAAGGCTGAGAGCTTATATTTCTCTATAGTCAGGAACAAGATAGGTATCTACCCTCACCATTGTTATTTAACATAATATTGGAAGTCCTAGCCTCAGCCATCAGACAATAAAAAGAAATAAAAGGCATTCAAATCTGCAAAGAAGAAGTCAGACTTTCACTATTCACAGATGACATGATACTCTATGTAGAAAACCTGAAAGACTCCACCTAAAAATTGCTAGAACTGATAAACAAATTCAGTAAAGTCACAGGTACAAAATCAATGTACAGAAATCTGTTGCATTTCTATACACCAAAAATGAAATAGCAGAAAGGGAAACCAAGGAATTATCTGCTTTAAAATTGTGCCATAAACCATAAGATACCTAGGAATAAACCTAACCAAAGAGGTAAAAGAGCTGTACTCTGAAAACTTTAAAACACTTATGAAAAAAATTGAAGAAGACACAAAGAAATGGGAAAACCTTCCATGCTCATGAATTGGAAGAACAATATTGTTAAAATACCTAAACTACCTAGAGCAACCTACACATTTAATGCAATACCTATCAAAATACCACTGGCATTTTTTACAGAGCTAGAAAAAATAATCCTAAAATTTGTATGTAACTGCAAAGCCCCAGAATATCCAAAGCAATCTTGAAAAAGAAAAAGCTGGAGGCACCATAATTCTGGACTTCAAGCTATATTAAAAAGCTGTAGTGATCTAGACAATATGGTACTGACACAAAAGCAGACACATAGATCATGGAACGGAGTAGAAAACCTAAAAATGGACCCTCAAATTTATGGTCAACTAATCTTTGACAAAACAGACAAGAATATCCAATAGAAAAAAAGATAGTCTCTTCAATTAATGGTGTTGGAGAAACTGGACAGCAAATTGCAAAAGAATGAAACTGGACCACTTTCTTATACCATGCAAAAAGTAAATTCAAAATGAGTTACAGACCTAAATGTGAGACCTGAAACCATCAAAATCCTAGAGAACACAGGCAGCAACCTTTGTGAATAGAAATTGCTGCAACCACTCTGGAAAACAGTATAGAGGTGACTCAAAAAGTTAAAAGTAGGACTACCTTATGACCAGCAATTTCACTATTAGGTATTTACCCAAAGGATATAAAAATGCTGGGGTATCTGGTTGGTTCAGTTTGTTAAGTGTCCAACAAATGATTTCAGCTCAGGTCATGATCTCAGGGTCTTGGAATGGAACCCAGTGGCAGAATCCCCAGTGGGGAGATGCTTGAGGACTCCTCACTCTTATGCCACTCCCTGCTTGTGAGTGCTTGACCTCTTTCCAAAATAGATCTTTTTATTTTTAAAGAAAAAGTATGGAAATACTGATTCTAAGGGGCACATGCACCCTAAAGTTTATAGCATCATTATCAACAATAGCCAAATTATGGAAAGAGCCCAAATATCCATTGACTGATAAATGGATTAAGAAGAAGTGATATATATATACACACACATGCCCGCACATGCACTTGTGAACTGTAATATTACTCAGCTATCAAAAAGAATGAAATCTTGCCATTTGCAATGACATGGATGGATCCAGAGTATAATATGCTAGGTGAAATAAGACAAATACCAGAGATAGACAAATACCATATGATTTTGCTCATTCATGGAATTTAAGAAACAAGATGAACATAGGGGAAGGGGAAAAAAAGAAGACAGCAAATGATAAGGGACTTTTAAATAGATAAAAAACCTGAGTGTTGGGGTGCCTGGGTGGTTCAGTGAGTTAAGCCTCTACCTTCTGCTCAGGTCATGATCTCAGGGTCCTGGGATCAAGCCCCACATCAGGCTCTCTGCTCAGCAGGGAGACTGCTTCCCCCCCTCTCTGCCTGCCTCTCTGCCTACTTGTGATCTCTCTGTCAAATAAATAAATAAATCTTAAAAAACAAACAAACAAACAAAAACCCTGAGTGTTGATAGAGGGAACCTGGTGGGGAATGGGCGAAATGGGTGATGGGTATTAAGCAGGGCACTTGTGATGAGCACTGGGTATCATACATAAGTGATAAATCATAAATTCTACTAAAGCCAATATTCCTCCAAATTTTAGCTAAGTGGAATTTAAATAAAAACTTGAAACAAGCAACAACAAAAAAGATTTTTAAGAAATGACTGAGATGAACAGAACTATAAAGCGTTACAATTGGAGGTATATTAAGATTTCAGAGATGAATTAAAAAATGGTGAATTTAATGCAAATTAGATATTCTTGTACCCGATCTGTATCAGTCATGATTTTTCATGTCAGTTACCTATGTATGATGCTTGTTCATGTTTATTTTAAAAGTCTCTCTGAATTTTATTCAAATAAATGTAAGCATCTTCTTAGAAAAATGAAATAAATTACTACCATGAATCAGGTAAAATAATACAAAATTATCCAGTTATAAAAGAAATTGGAACTTTCTGGCAGATGGAATAAATTGAGATTACCTGCTCAGATAACAAATGAGTGTACTAATTTTTGTGAAGAAGACACAATATTTTCCATTCATCTAAATTTTAAAATACCTTCCCTGAAGTTGAAGCTTTAGAGATGGCCTGGGTAAGAGTTAATATTTCCATCAAGCAGGTAAATGGAAAGAATGCATGTTTCCCCCAAGAAGGAGTTTAGGTTCCTAAAGCTAATACTTATAAACCTTTTGAGATAAATGGGAGATGTTTTAGGATTGGCAAAAAGGTGAATTTGGAACTACCTTTAGACCTGCATTTTGAGTTTTGCAAAGATTTGTAAGATAAGGACAGTTGTTCTTAATTCCTCAAATTCCTATATTATACTTTATTTCTAAATGCCATGAGAAGTTTGCTTCAGACCCCATTAGTGCCACCAAAACTGTTAAAAAACAAAATTCAGCTGAGTAAACATAAAGATCACATTGGCTTTATTCAAAGATTGACGAGTTGGACAGTATCTGAGCTAGCAAAAATGGATTTATGAGGAACTGCAAAAAGTGGGAGACTTTTTATATAGGCAGAATCAAACAGGGACAAAGAAAGAAGAGATTACCTCATCTTTCTTTGGGGGGTGGTATAAGGAGTCTAAGTGGATTCCTCACTAGTGCTGACTATGAAGTTTCAGATTTATGGGTTTAAGATTGTATTTCCAGGAGTGGTTGAAACTGAAATTAGGTTAGGTATTAAGTCTTGATTTGCTGATGTGAGACTTAACACAAGTGACTCTATTTTGAATGCTTTCTTTCTTTTTTAACATTTTTATAAAGTTTTTAATGTCTATACCTTTCAAATTTAAATACAGTTCATATACACTGTTATATTAGTGTCAAGTACACAACAGAGTGATTCAACAATTCTATACATTATTCAAAGCCTACTTTGATTAACATAGTTATTGTTTGTCACCATACATCATTACAATAAAATTGACTATATTCCCTGTACATTTTTACCTCTGAGACTTACTTTATAAATAGAATCTGTACCACTTAATTCCCTTTACCTATTTTGCCCATTTTTCCCAACCCCCTGCCTCTCATAATCATCAGTTTGTTCTGTGTTTGAGTCTCTTCTGGGTATGTTTGTTTGTTTGTTTTTATATTTGTTTTTGTGATGTTTGTTAATTTGTTTATGTTTTTTAGATTCCATATCTAAATAAAATCATACAGTATTTGTCTTTCTCTGATTTATTTCACTTAGTATAATAATCTCTAGTTCCATCCATGTTGTTGGCAAATGAAAAGATCTTATTCTTTTTTTGTGGCTGAGTAATATTTCATATTATATAAGCACTATGTCTTTTTTTATTGATTCTTCTATTGATTGACACTTAGGCGACACTTAGCAGGCTCTCCACTGAGCAGAGAGCCCAATGTGAGGCTTGATCTCAAGACCCTGAGATCAAGACCTGAGCTGAAGGCAGAGGCTTAACCCGTGGAGCCACCCAGGCACCCCTAGTATTTTCATTTTCTTTGAGTGAATAACCTATAGTGAAATTCCTGAATCCTGTGATAGTTCTATTTTTAACTTTCCAAGGAAGCTCCATAATGTTTTTCACAGTGGTCTCACCAATTTATATTCCTACCAGCAGTGCCAGGAGGATTCCCTTTTCTGCACATTCTGGTTAATATTTGTTGTTTCTTCTTTTTTATTAAATTAGCCATTATGATGTGAGGTGGTATCTCTTTGAGTTTTTTATTTAAATTTCCCTTAATATTAGTGATGTTGAGCATATTTTGATGTGTCTGTTGGCCATCTGTATGTCTTCTTTGGGAAAATTTCTATTCAGATATTCTGTCTCTTTTTAATTAGATTATTTGTGGGGTTTTTTTTGGTTTTTGGTGGTCAGTTATATGTTATTTACATATTTTGGATATTTACTCCTCATAAGATAAATCATTTGCACATCTTCTTTGATTCAAGGTTGCATTTTTTCATTTTGTTGATGGTTCCCTTTGTTGTGAAAAAGCTTTTTATCTTGGTGTGAACCCCAGTAGTTTACTTGTACTTTTGTTTTCCTTCCCTAAGGAGACATATTAATAAATATGTTGCTAAGGCCAATGTCCAAGAGACTACTACCTGTGATCTAGAAATTTTATGGTTTCAGGTCCCACATTTAGGTGCTTAGTCAACTTTGAGTTTAGTGTATATGCTATAAGACATTGTTCCAGTTTTATTCTTTTGCATGCAGCTACCTGGTTTTTCTAGCATCATTTATTAAAGAGACCACCTTTTCCTTATTGTATATTTTTGCCTTCTGAGTCCTGGATTAATTGACCATGTATAAGTAGACTTACTCCTGGGCTCTCTATCCTTTCCCATTGATCTATGAATCTACTATTGTTTTGATTACTGTAATTTTGTAATGTATCTTGAAATCTGGGATTGAGCTACCTCTAGCTTTGTCCTTTGTCTAAACTGCTTTATTTATTTTTGGTCTTTTGTGTTTCCACAAAAATTTTAAAATTATTTGTCTTATTTCTGTGAAAATGCTTTTGGCATTTTGATAAAGATTGAATTGAATCTCTACATTAGCTTGGATGTTATAGACTTTGTACAATATACTTTCAGTCCATTAGCATAATATATCTTTCCATTTGTTTCAGTTGTCTTCAATTTCTTTCATCAATAGCTTATAGTTTTCAGAGTATAGGTCCTCACCTCCTTGGTTACATTTATTCTAGGTATTTTATTGGTTTTGGTACAATTTTAAATGGATTTGCTTTCTTAAATTATCTTCTTGGTAATCCATTATTAGTTCATAAAAATGCAACAGATTCCTGTGTATTTTGTTTCCTGTGACTTGGCTGAATTCATTTATGAGTTCTCATGTTTTTTGGTAAGTCTTTAGGATTTTCTATATATATAGTATCATGTCATCCACAAATAGTGATAGCTTTATTTTTTCATTACCAATTTTGATGCCTTTTATTTCTTTTTCTGGTCTAATTGCTATAGCTATGAATTTCAGTACTATATTAAATAAAAGTGCCAAGAGTGGTCATCCTAGACATTTTCTTTATCTCAAAGGAAAAGCTTTCATTTATGTTTTGTTTTGGTTTACCACTGAGTATGATGTTAAGTGTGGGTCTGTCATATATGGACTTTATTATGTTGAGGTATGTTTTCTCTGAACACACTTCCTTGAGAATTTTTATTGAATTTTATTAAATGCTTTTTCTGATCATGTATGTAGGTGTGTTTTGATTTTTTTTCTTTATTTTTTCATTTCTTTCTTTCTTTTTTTTTTTTTTTTTTTTAAGAGAGAGAGAGAGATAGAGAGTACATGAGCACAAGGAGGAGAGGAGAGGGGGAGAGGAACAAGCAGACTCCCAGTGCAGGTTTGATCCCTGGACCCTGAGATTATGACCTGAGCCAAAGGCAGATCCTTATTTAACCTACTGAGCCAGCTAGATACCCTGATCATGTGTTTTTTATCCTTCATTTTGTTAATGTAATGTATCACATTAATTGTGGATAAAAATTCATACTTACATTCCTGGAATAAATCTCACTTGATGGTGGTGAATAATACTTTATTATCTCCTGTATTTGATTTCCTATATTTTGTTGAGGATTTTGCATTTATGTTCATCAGGAATATTGGCCTGTAGTGTTCTTTTGTTGTAATGTCTTTGGTTTTGGTATCAGGGTAATGTTGGCTCATAGAATGAATTTGGAAGCTTTGCTTCTATTTTTAGCAGTTATTAGCTCTTTCCTTTTTTAATATTTAATAGGTATTACCCCTTTTTTATATGTTTGGTAGAACTCACCAGTGAATCTAGGTCCTAGACTTTTTCATTTTTTAGGAGTTTTTGATTACCAATTCAATTGTATTACTAGTAACCAGTCTATTCAGATTTTCTATTTATTCCTGATTCAAAGTTTTGGAAGATTTATTCATTTCTTCTAGGTTGTCCAATTTGTTGACATATACTTTTTTCATAGTAGTCTCACAATTATTGTAATTCTGTGGTGGTGTTGCTTCTCCTTCATTTCTGATTTTCTTTGAGATTTCTCTCTCTCTCTACTTATTATTTTTTAATTTAATTTTTTTTTATGAGTCTGGCTAAAGTTTAATCTTTTCAGGGAAACAACTCTTGTTTTTATTGATCTTTTCTATATTTTCTAGTTGATTTTTTAAAAATTTCTACTCTAATATTCATTATTTCCTCTCTGTTATTAACTTTAGGCTTTGTTTCTTCTTTTTTTTCTTTTTCTACTTCCTTTAGGTATAAGGTAAGATTGAGATTTCTCTTGTTTTGAAGTAGGTTTCTATCACTATACACTTTCCTCTTAGACTGGTTTTGCTGAGTCACAAAGATAAATTGTTTCACTCAGATTAACAGTCATTAAATATTGGGTGCATGCTATTGAAAAGCCTGTTTGTATTATTTTTCCTATTTAATGTTTCCAAATATCCAAATAAATTTGTGATATGTAAATTATATATGTGCCAATGTAAATGTAGAAAGTGTAAATAATTTTTTTGACATTATCATTAATCTAGATATTTTCTGAGAAAATGAGGAAATTCCCTTTAAGCATCTTGCCAAAACTCTATTTGGTAAATTACCTAATTGAGTTTTATTTTTTTGTTTTGTTTTGTTTTGTTTTTTTAAAGATTTTATTTATTTATTTGACAGAGAGAGATCACAAGTAGACAGAGAGGCAGGCAGAGAGAGAGAGAGAGGGAAGCAGGCTCCCTGCTGAGCAGAGAGCCCGACGCGGGACTCGATCCCAGGACCCTGAGATCATGACCTGAGCCGAAGGCAGCGGCTTAACCCACTGAGCCACCCAGGCGCCCCCCTAATTGAGTTTTAACTGAATTCTTCAGATTTTGCATTTTTCCTCTCTAAAATTCAGATGGTTAGCTTTCATTTCAGAATTCAATTTCTTAATCTTTGAAAAATGTTTCATTTAAAAATACTTTCATAAAATTCATATTTAATTTTTCAGAATAAAGAAAAAGTTGTTTGAACTTCAAATTGTAAAAATTCACATATACATTTTAAATGCTTATGTATTATTCTCATATTCTATTTCTTTTATTTTTATGCCACTTCCTGCTCCAGTAGGGCAATAATTCTATTTCATATACAAATGAAGACAGAAGAGATAGCAAATATGAAATTTTAAATGTGTATGCTAAAAAGTCAAATGAAAGTAGTTGTAAACCCTTTTAATGCTCATATTATAAGCTATGTGACCTTCTTTTTGTCTTTTTGATGGTTAGTTTCTTAAAGTGTAAATATTATACATGCTAGATGGATAGTTATAGATATTTTTTAATTACAAACCACTCAGATGAGGGCTGGCCTTTATTATTTTCTGCACCTATTATTCCTATATGCCACTGTACCTTAATTTTATCTTTATTATAAAAAGAAGTCTTTGAAACATTTTTTGTGTTAATTCTCTTTAATGCCTGCTTTTAATATACAGTAACTCTCTCATCAATCAATTCCAGCCTCTAATTATGTTACTTCTTTTTTTTTTTTTTTCTTTCTTCCCATCTTTGTATATCAGCCTTTGTACCAGGACCTTGTGAGATAAAGGAAGTAGTCTCCATCTGTACTGTTCAATATATAGCAACTAGCCAATAGTGACTAGCTATTAAATATTCAAAATGAGATTAGCATGGTTGAGGAACTGAATTTTTTCATTTATTTAATTTTGACTAATTGGAATTTAAATGCCTTCATGTAGCTAATGACTATCATACTCAACGGTGCTGTGTAACACCCCTTTATACTTTGTCATTTTCTCCTCCCTTCTCCTCTGCCTTGGCCTCTGTTTCTCTCTTGTCTATCTCTAATACTGACTGTAGCATTTTTTTTCACAACTTAGAGTTACTTGCTTAAATCAAAGGCAGAAGCTATACTTTAAGTGAAAACAGGAGGCACTGATGTTGTTGTAACATTAACTCCACTTCCAGCACCTCCAGGGAATACTGACTAGAACTGTTTGAATATTTTGCTGGTTCAATTGTAATAAACTCTGAGGGGTTTTATCATATATACATTTTTTATTATTGTTGTGATTGTTCTTGAACTCCATAAAAATCAGGAGCCTAAAGGGCACTTTGAAGTTCATGATTCTTGAAGTGAGCTAAAGGCAAAGAAATCTTACAAATGATTTTAAACTTGTACAACATAGGCCTTTACTCTCTGCTTTTATTTTTATTTTGCACTTTCCAACATCATTCTTCAGATAGTTTGACCTAGTCACTAATTGATGTTACATATTTTGTATCTTGTGTTTCAGAGACTGCATCTATTAAAATTTGTCTTCAGTTTATTCTTACAGTATTCTTAATCCACATATAAAATCTGTTTTGTCTCATATTTTAAAGATTGGATGAAACCTCTGTTGAAGAAAATGCGATTCAATTTTAAATTTTAGAGCAGTAGTTCCAAAATAACTTGATTAAAAAGCTGTTTACTTTTTATTTTTCATTTTTCATTATTTTTAATTAATTTTTAATTTTACTTTCCAGTGTTATATTAGTTTTAGGAGTACAATATAATGGTTCAACAATTCGATGCATTACTCAGTGCTCATCATGATAAGTGTACCCTTAATCCTTGTCATATTTCACCCAACCCCCCACCCACCTCCACATGGTAACCAACAGTTTGCAGAATCTATTTCTTTGTTTCTCTCTCTCTCTCCCTGTTACCCACATCCTTTGTTCTATTTCTTAAATTCCACATATGAGTAAAATTATATGGTATTCATCTTTCTCTGACTGACTTACTGCACTTAGTATTATACCCTGTAGCTCCCATATGTTGCAAATGGCAATACTTCATTATTTTTATGGCAAAATAATTATATAGATAGATAGATATCTATCTATATATACATTGTGTTTGCTGTCATGTCTTCATCCATTCATGTATCAATAGACAATTGACTGCTTCCATAATTTGGCTATTCTAAACAATGCTATATAAACATCAAGATGTATGTATCCCTGGGTGGCTCAGTGGGTTGAAGCCTCTGCCTTCGGCTCAGGTCGTGGTTTCAGGGTCCTGGGATTGAGCCCCGCATCAGGCTCTCTGCTCAGCAGGGAGCCTGCTTCCCCCTCTCTCTCTGCCTGCCTCTCTGCCTACTTGTGATCTTTCTCTCTGTCAAATAAATAAATAAAATCTTAAAAAAAAAAAAAAGATGTATGTATCCCTTTGAGTTAGTTTTTTATTTCAGGGCTTAACTATCTAGTAGTGTGATTCTTGGATCATAGGAAAGTTCTATTTTTAACTTTTTGAGGCACTTGCATACTGTTTTCTACAGTGGTTGCACTAGTTTTCATTACCACCAATAGTGCACGAGAGTTTCTTTTTCTCCTAATCCTCACCAACACTTGTTTCTTGTGTTTTTTATTTTAGCCATTATAACAAGTGTGATATGGTATCTCATTGTACTTTTGATTTGTATTTCCCCGATGATGAATGATATTGACCATCTTTTCATGAGACTATTTGCCATATCTCTTATTTGGAGAAATGTCTGTTTATATCTTCTTCCCATTTAAAAATTAGATTACTTGTTTTTTGGGTGTTGAGTTGTATCAGTTTTTTTATGTATTTTGAATACTAACACTTTCTCAGAGATGTCATTTGCAAATATCTTCTCCTATTAAGAGTTTGCCTTTTAGTTGGTTGATTGTTTCCTTTGCTGTGCAGCTTTTCTATTTTGGTGTATTCCTAAATAGTTTATTTTTGCTTTTGTTTCCCTTGCCTTAGGAGACAGACATATCTCAAAAAATGTTGCTATAGTCAATGTCAGAGAAATTACTGCTCTCTTCCAGGATTTTTATGGTTACGTGTAACTAATTTAGGTCTTAAATCCATTTTGAGTTTAGTTTTGTGTATGGTATAAGAAAGTGCCCACTTTTATTCCTTTGCATGCAGCTGTCCAGGTTTCCCAATACCATCTGTTGAAGAGACTTATTCCCATTGTATATTCTTTCCTCCATTGTTAAAAAGTAATTGACCATATAATAGTGGGTTTATTTCTGGGTTTTCTATTCCATTCATTGATAATATTAGCTTATTTTTGTGCCAGTATCATACTATTTGACTACTACAGCTTTGTAATATTACTTGAAACCTGGAATTGGGATACCTCCAGTTTTGTTTTTCTTTTTCAAATCTGCTTTGACTATTCCGGATCTTTCAGGGTTCCATGCAAATTTTAGGATTGTTTTAGCTCTGTGAAAAATACTTTTGGTATTTTGATAGGGATCGCATTAAATCTGTAGATTGCTTTGGGCAGTATGGGCATTTTAATCATATTCTTCCAACCTATGAGGATGGAATGTCTTTCCTTTTCTTAACGTTGTCTTCAATTTCTTTCATTAGTGTAATACAGTTTTCAGAGGAAGGTCTTTTATCTCTTTAGTTAAGTTGGTTCCTAGGTATTTTGTTATTTTTGGTGCAATTGTAAATGAGATTATTTTTTCCCCTTAATTTCTCTTTCTGCTGCTTCATTTTTAGTGCATATAAATTCCATGGATTTCTGTATATTGATTTTGAATCCTGTGAATTTATTGAAAACTTTTATTAGTTCTAGTAGTTTTTAGTGGAGTCTTTAGGGTTTTCTATTAATAATATCATGTCATCTACAAATGGTGAAAGTTTTACTTCTTTACCAATTTGGATGATTTTATTTCTTTTTGTTGCCTGATTTCTGTGGCTAGGACTTCCAATACTATGTTGAATAAAAGTGGTGAGAGTGGACATTCTTGTATTGTTCCTGACCTTAGGAGAAAAGCTCTCAGTTTTTCCCCTATTGAGTATGATGTTCTCTGTGGGTTTTTCATATAAGACCTTCATTATATGGAGGTATGTTCTCTCTAGACCTACTTTGTTGAGGATTTTATCATGAAGAGATGCTGTACTTTGTCAAATGTTTTTTCTCCTTCTATTGAAATGATCATACGGTTTTTATCTTTCCCTTGTTGATGTGATGTATCACATTGACTGACTCAATAAATATTGACCCACACTTGCGTCCCAGGAATCTTGGTAAATCCCACTTGATCTTGGTGAGTGATTTTTTTAATGTTTCATTGGATTCAGTTTTTTTAGTATTTTGTTGAGGATTTTTGCATCTATATTCATCAGAGATATTGGCCTGTAGTTCACTTTTTTTGTGGTGTCTTTATCTTGTTTTGTTATAAAAGTAATAATGGACTTACAGAATAAATCTGGAAGTTTTTCTCCCTTGTCTATTATTTGGAATCATTTAACAAGACCAGGTATTAACCTTTCTTTAAATGTTTGGTATAAGTGGCTATGGAGTCATTTGGTCTTGTACTTCTGTTTGTTGAGAGGTTTTTTGTTTGTTTTTGGTTTTGTTTTTGTTTACTGATTCAATTTTATTACTGGTACTTGGTCTGTTCAAATTTTCTATTTTGTCCTGATTCTGTTTTGAGAGGTTATGTATTTCTAGGAATTTATTAATTTCTTCTAGGTTGTCTAATTTGTTGGCATATAATTTTTCATAAAAATCTCATATAATTATTTGTATTTCTGTGGTGTTGATTATTATTTCTCTGCTTTCGTTTGTGAATTTGAGTCCTCTGCCTCTCTCTCAAGCTCTCTCTCTTTCTTGTCTGTCTAGAGATTTATCAATTTTGATCTTTTCAAAAAACCAAAACTGCTTGCTTTTAAGTTTTTAGATTCATGGAAAATTATATTCGTATATATAGAGATATAAATATGTAGTATCTATATCTATAGAGATATAGATACTACATATTTATATCTCTATATATATTGTGGAATTTACTGCTTAAAAAAGAAAACTTGATGTATTAATGAAGTGAATGAATCAATAATAACATTTAAATATTTTATCTAACACTCTAAAGAACACACTAAAGATTTTTAAAGAGGTCAACTACACTTGGTCCTTGTCAGACTAGTGAATGCATAACAATTTTGTGTTGAATTGTGATTTCTCAGTTAAATAATTTTACTATTTTAAATTGTGTGACTCTGTATTTCTTAAACAATTTTTTACTTTGTGTTAAAAATGTTCTTTTTCCATTGCTGTCACACACACACACATGTACAGACACACACATAGGTTTTTAAACTTGTGTACTGGGTTTTAAATCTCCTAAAGTCAGTAGAATCTGAAAATAGGTTTCCAAACTTGTTTGTTGAATTTGAAAAGCTCCTAAAGCCAATGAAACTAGTTTTACTCCCTTTGAACTAAAATAAGCATCCTGTCTTCTACTGAGCTGAAAGTACTGTTCCAAGAATATATGTAGTAAAATTTGTATCTTTTAAAATTTAACTTCTTTAGATGTCTTCTTTTTTAGTTTAAAAATAATGGGGATATTTGTATTTCATGGCTTTTTGAAATATTTTTTAGAAAAAAAATTAAGAAACTAAATTTCACCTTAATTTTGCTATAAATTTGCATTTATAGATAAATTTTAAGATTATAGAGAAGACCCGATTTCCCAAATATTACTAAAATAGATTATTTTTCACCACGTAAAAATCATTAGATCTTCCTGAAGTCAACCTTCATTTAGCATATAAAGTTATCGATGCTCTGCTGACATGCGGATGACAAAATGGCTGGCTCAGTTCACTCACTAAGTGGAACACATAGATGAGGGACCACGATTCAGACACATATTTCAGTTATTTAACAAGCTACTATGTGTTACAGATTTGGTGGGTATCTTGTGAGAATCACAAGAAATAATAAAGTAAAATCTGCCAATACAAAATGTGTATATTCCATTTTTTTTTATTATCTTGACTACTATCTCCTGTAAATAAGAAAATTTTAAAACTGTCAGTAGTGGCTCAGAGTTTCATATATACTCTGTCCACACATTTTGTGTTTGTTTGTTTGTTTGTTTGTTTTTTTAGATTTTATTTATTTATTTGGCAAAGAGAGAGAACAAGCACAAGCAGGGGGAGTGAGGCAGAGGGAGAAGGAAAAGCAGGCTTCTTGCTAAGTAGAGAGCCCAACAAGGGGCTCAATCCCAGGACCCTGGGATCATGACCTGACCCAAAGACTGCTTAACTGACTGAGCCGCCCAGATGCCCCACATATTTTGTGTTCTTAATGTTATTTTAAGATTTTATGATTCCCCATCTTTACCAACAGCTCTGCCCAATTGAAACAGTTCCGTTTGTGGGCATTTAGTTCATTTTTTTCAAGTTTTTGGATTCAATTCCATTCTATAAATATTTGTGAGAACTCACTTTCTCTCACGCTGTATGCCAGATACTGGTAAAAGTAAGATTAGTGAGGCACAGTTATTATCATGAGTAAAGTAACTAGCTACTAAACTAGGTAATGAAGCTGTACAACAAGGTAGAGAAGGGGCTTCAGTCTTCAATACCTCATTGCCCACAGAAGTGTGAAGGCAGAACACGTGAAGACAGAACACTCAAAGGCAGAAGTGTTGGCAGTTATATTAGATGCCATCACCAAATATATAATTTCAGCCTTAAAAAATTGTTTCCAGGTCCAATTAAGAAAGTAAAATTCCAATGAACTATTAATACTAATCTTGTCACAAGTGCCTTTAAATGGGTGATAACTGTTTGATAAAGTGGGCAGCTTGATTATAAAACACTATACTTAAATGGAAAGCCTAATTACAGTGAGACTGGATGGAAATATTTGAGCTTTACTGAGAATAGTTGAGTGACAAGGATTCACACAGATCTGCATTGGTATCAAGGAGCAGAGTAACAATCTGATGGATGCTGTTCTCTAATCCTTGATCTAAAGTCTATTATATAAAAACTATAAGCTGTCTTGGATACATTATATGCTGTGTAGGATATTAAATTTCAATTTCTTATTCCATAAGGTTGGCATGTTTTTATATTATACAATAAAAATTATTAGTCTCTAACAAAAGTCAATCAACATAGAGGAAAAAGAAGACATTTAATTTTATATATATATAAAAGCAAAAATTTAAAAACAAGACTGTAGAGAATTATTGGCAAATAGTTTGATGTTTATGCTGAATCTTTCTTTTTGGGTTTCAATTTTAGATTTTAAAAGGATATTTAGTTTAAGAACATCAAATCCAGGTTTTCTTCATATGTCTATTAACAAGATTTCACATTTCTTGACATGTTATTATTTTAGACATTTGTGGTTAAAGAGTCCCCCAAAATTGAACTTGGATATTGAGATTTTAGACTTTAAATTCAGAGTCTTGGGATCATCTTATTTTCCTTTGAATTCACCAGAGATTGTTTTGCAAATAATTATTTCTTGACAAAGATGTAGGGTTTAATAAATACCTGAATGAAGTAATAGTTGAAATATAAATTTATATTTTTTCCAGCTTGTCCATGCATTTAGAAAATATCATTGACAATTTATAGTATAACATCATATGTTATACTTAGGGAATTGTAATACAATCAAAGTCACAGGACATATTTAAAGGCTGTGTAATTGGGCTTAGATATGAGAAGGAACATGTATTTCTTATTTTTCAATATTGAGATATTTATTTTTATTAAAATATGAGACATAGTGTTCTAACACACTCTTTTCCCAAATAGCCTGAAACTTGTTAAATTAAATTTTGATATGTACTTGCACTAGTCTCAGTCTTTCCTAGTGGTGGTTCACACTCTTGTTCCTGAACTCAATGCTGCCTATAGCCTGAGGTGATGCTTTTGTTATTTGATGAAATAATGTCCATGTAATTGAGAAATAAAATCTGAGTCCCTAAATAAATATATTTTGCTCACAAATACTATATAATATAATGCTGAAGAACTGAAAATTTCCAACTGACTCCTGCTAAACATTAGCCACATCTGTTTCTCACAAATCTTATTATACCTAAGCTGATTCACCAATTAAAGCTAAAACATTGACCCAGACCTGCCTTTTCTATATATGATCCCATGTTTACCATAAGCTCATACTCAGAACAGAATGAATGGGTCTGATCTTTAATCTATAATATATCTCTCTCATATATATATATATATATATATGTATGTATGTATGTGTGTATACACACATATACACATATATGCATATATATGCATACATAAATATGTACATACGTATACAAACACAACAGAATAGACTATATTATATGCATTCCAAAGAGTCACCTTGAAATAATCATATTTAATATTTATATTAATATTTAATAAAGCTTGAGCTAATAATTTTTGTATGATATCTCTTCTTATATGATATAGAAGTTACCCACTCACAATTTCTCAGCTTTACAAAGGTGTGAAGGCAATGTGTATTCAGTAGGTACCAGGTACCACACTTTGAATTTTGATCTTGTTGCAGGCTAATACTATACGGTATGATACTCTCACATGATGCTGGGCAGCAACAGCAAGTCATAGCTTCCAATCAGCCACCTCATAATCATAGGCGCAAACAACAGATATACTTAAAACCCTTTTGTAGCCATACAACCATTCTGTTTTTCACTTTTTTATAGTATTCAATAAATTATGTAAGATGTTCAGCACTTTATTATATAATGGACTTTATATTAATTGATTTTGGCTATTTCTGAGCTAATGTTAAGTCTTCTGGATATGTTTAAGTTAGCCTAGGCTATGCTATGATGTTCAGTAGGTTAGGCATATTAAATTTTTTTTTCAAATATTTTACTTATTTGACAGAGACACAGCAAGAGAGACAACACAGCAGAGGGAGTGGGAGAGGAAGAAGCAGGCTCCCTGCAGAGCAGGGAGGCCAATGCAGTGCTCGATCCTAGGATTCCAGGACCATGACCAGAGCTGAAGGCAGACGCTCAACGACTGAGCCACCCAGGCGCCCCTTAAATTCATTTTTAAAATGCATTTTTTATTTGACTCCTTCATAAATTGAAAATATCTTATCAGGAGGTAACTACATTATAAATCAAAACCGATCTGTATTTAACTACTCTATGCTCACAATATTTGTTGTCAACAGATTTAGGGCATTAGAACATCTATGGTGTTTGTCAAAAATTTTATGGTGAGTTGCTGCAATATTTGAAAACATGTTGATAAACTTCAAGTTATTTCCAGCTCACAGAATTGCATATCTTCAGAAACCAAAAAAAGAAGAGATCAGAAAGCTACATTCACTATTTTTCTACCTCAACATTTTTTTAAAATTTCTATCTCTGTGTTGTGGTAATTATAATTATTGCATTATTCAGTTGATATCAATCCACAATGAGAGGCATAATTAGTTATGTGTTTTTAAAACTTAAACACTTTTAAAAGACCTGAGTAAAACTCTTGTTATTGATTCTACTTTAAGTGACCAGCTCCATTTTAGAGATAAAAACAGAAGGTATTAGTTTGAGGAATTTTATTATGAATAAATTTATAACATTTTATCTAAATTTCCACAAGATAAATTATGAAGAATAAAGTTAAAAATAAATAAAAAATAATTTCCCTTATTTTATAAATCTGTTTATTTTCTTAATATTAGCTCCAGGGACTATAGTGGTGAATGTTAATTGAAAACATTAATAGAGGAGCACCTGGGTGGCTCAGTGGGTTGAGCCTCTGCCTTCAGCTCAGGTCATGATCTCAGGGTCCTGGGATCCAGCCCTGCAGCAAGCTCTCTGCTCAGCAGGGAGTCTGCTTCTCCCTCTCTCTCTTTGCCTGCCTCTCTGCCTACTTGTGATCTATCAAATAAATGAATAGATAAAAATCTTTTAAAAAAAGAAAATGTTAATAGAATATTCTATTCATAAGCAGTTTCAAATATTAATAAGAAATACAATCTAAAATGAAGAAATGCCAGGCATAAAAATCTGTAGAACTGTGTGTTCCAGTATGGCATAGGGACAAACCAATAATGAACAACATGAGGCTCAGCTGCTCTATTCAAGGCATTCCCTATTTAGTCATCTCAAACACCATCAAACTTCATGCCAGGATAAGCATTATCCTAGTTTTAGAAATGAGAAAATTGAAGTTCAGAGAAATGTAGTGATTTTTTTCCAAGGTTGAGTGGCAAGTTAATGGTGGAATCAGAAATAGAAAACAATTTTGTACTCCATCTTCAGGGGATCATGCTCTTTTCTAATATGATTATAACTATATATAGATGGTATCCATATGCTTCTTCAAGCAAGGCTACAGTGACCTCCAGTCCACATAAAATCCCTTTGATAGCATGGACAATAAGGCCCAGTATCATTTTAATAACCTAACATAAATCTTCCAAGTTGGCCTATTCGACTTCCTTGGTAAGTGAGAATATGACATACACTAGCAATTGTTTAATAATACTATCAGTATTAAATTTCCAGTTCAGAGAGTACTAGATTCCAATAGGCTATCATTTCTGCTGATCAAAACAAAAAAAATTCACAGTAATTAGTAAAACTCTTGGCTAAAGCTGAGAATCCAGGCTAGGCCCAGAAAGACAGTAAGAGAAACCAAAAAGTGGTTAACTGATATACATGGCAAGGTGATTAAAATAGAAAATTCAGTTAACATGCTTTTCAAGGTCATATACAACATTTATCAACATTGTCTATATTCTTGGTGATAAACTAAGACATTTTAAAGTTTGAAATCAGAGTATATATTTAAATTTTATTTATGAATTTTTACTTTCTTGTAAGAGTTACTTCATATTGAAATGACAGGTAGTATGTTTTTATAATAAAAAGATAGTTCAGGGTGACTGAATGGCTTAGTAGGTTAAGAGCTGGTCTTGATTTTGGCTCAGATCATGATCTTAGCTTTGTGAGATCATGCCCCACCTTGGGTTCCATGTTGGGCATGGAGCCTGGTTAAGATTCTCCCTCTGCCCCTCACTGCACCCTCCCCCCCAAATAGTTTAAGTCAGCAAAAGTCTGGTAGTAACAACTGTACATAATGACTAAAAATTGACTTCTAATATCAGTCACTAAAATGGAACCAGGGTTCTTTGGAGAAATGTCTGGTTCTAGGACTTGGACAGAAATAGTGCAAGATGAGCCTGGGGTATTTATAGTACCAGAAAGCAAGGAAGGAACACACACACATACAAAATGATGACTGAATATAAAAGTAATACAGGAGACAACTGAAAAAGCTACAATAATGTAACAGACTAGGGTTAGATTATATATTTTAAAAATATTTATAAATCCATATTCAGATGAATAATTGAACAAATAAAAGTGGAAAGAAATGACAAATTTCCTATGTGGAAGAATTCAAAATCATTTATGTAGATATGCCACCCTTCAGAAAATGCAGCATGACTCCCCACTTCTTAAGTGTATGTTGTGCATGATTTTCTTTCATGGAAAGATGAAAAAGAGGTGCTAGTAAAGAAATCTGATGATCACTGCCTCGAGCTCTGTGATCAAGGTTAGCATCAAAAGTGATGTCATATTATAGTATGTACATTTGATGCAATGTGGTCAGAATGCCATTTTAACTCTGTGGCTTTCCTCTCCAAAACACATAATCCCAGGCAAATTCCAACTGAGAAATGTCCTATATAAAAAGGCTGAACAATAATCCTGAAAACTGTCCAGGACAACTAAAACAAGGAATGTCTGAGGAGCCCATAGCTAAATGGAGTCTAAGGAGGCATCACTACTAGATGCAAGGTGGTATCTTGGATGAAATTCTGAAATAAAAATAGGACTGAGGAAATCATAATAAAGCATAAACTTTAGTTAATAATGTATCAATATTAATTCTGACAATTGTACCATATACTAATATAAGATTTTAAAAATAGAGGAAATGACATGAGGTATATGGGAACTCTGTTTTATCTTCACAGTAATCCTGTAAATATTAAATGGTTTTAAATAACACCAATAAAAATTTTACCAGAAATATCGTAGATCAGTATTTAATCAGAGAATCATTTTCTATGTACATATTTGTAATAGTTTGTGTATTTTTTTGCAGATATTCACCAACTCTTCTGAACCCTTTGGGGAAAGTCCACATTCCTTTCACACAGATTATGGACCTGCCCTTGACTTGGTTTGTCCAATGGCATGTGAGTAGTTTTGGTTTGCTTGCTCTCTTTTTCCTCTGTGATGACCATAAAAATTATACACACTGGGTGCTTGCCCATGGAGAATGGGGACATATGTGGAATACCTTTGAATTCTATTCAAAGCCCAGAGCCAAGCTGAGCTCCCTGAAGTCCAATTCAGTGCCATCTCACTTGTTACACAGTGAGAACAATAAATATGTGCTATGTAGACCAGTATGTATTTAAGTTGGTTTGTTATTTAATTTGTTGCAACAGTAGTGGGATCATTCAATTTGTAACTCAAATCTTCAAATAGATATTCATTGTTCTTCCTTGGAATATATTTGTATCCTTATTTGTTATTTTTTTGTATGTGCTCAGTGTTCCTATAAGTCAAACTTTTAAAAAGTGGGGCGCCTGGGTGGCTCAGTGGTTGGGGCCTTTGCCTTCGGCTCGGGTCGTGATCTCGGGGTCCTGGGATCGGGTCCCGCATCAGGCTCTCTGCTCGGCGGGGAGCCTGCCTCCTCCTCCTGTCTCTCTCTGCCTGCCTCTCTGCCTACTTGGAATCTCTCTGTCAAATAAATTAAAAAAAAAAAAAAATCTAAAAAAAAAAAAAAAAAAAAACTTTTAAAAAGTAGTTCTCTAGTTTGGGAAAATGCCATCTAAGTGTTTACACTATCTTAATTAGTATTAAAGAAATCTGTGAAACTATAGGTAGGCAAGATACTTTGGATTATTATTATTTTTTAAAATTGTGTTATGTTAGTCACTATATTAATACTCATTAGTTGGATTATCTTTTGTTTAGGAAAAAATTTTAGTGTACACATTTAGGTGTTTTTTCAAAATCTTATGAGACACACCTAGTCCAATTTCCTGCCCATGCCATTTTGAAAATGGTGCAAGCCAGTGAATTACGAATGTTGAAATTATATATATAAAAACATTGCTGATATCAGGTGATAATTATTTAAAGGGAACTTTAACCAACATCAGCAATATATGTAGTGCCACTTGTATGTGTAGTGTCTTGTTTTTAAATACCTGGTATGTATTCATTACATGTTTTGTGTATATATTATATCATGCATATATCACATATACAGATACACAAAATCTTGTGTACAAACACAGAAACACCCACAAACATGTATGCATGAGAAATTACCCTGACAGTGAGCTAGATGGCGTTAGAGATGTAATTTTACATTAAGATCCCTGGATTATGATCCCATTTAAATCTTGAGAAACTCTAACAACAATACTCTGACATATTAGATATTATTTTTCTCTTATTTCTTAGAGTTATTCACAGTAAATATGTGGAATATAAACTTCCATCTTCCTAAGCTACTTATGAAAATGGCACTGATAAATGAAAGATGATAAAAAATAAAGAGTTTTAGCAGAGAACATTTCTATTATGTTCAGTATAGGTTGAAATACTTTTCATAAGAGTCTATGTAGTTAAATACTAAACTATCAAAAACAATTCCTTATTTTTGGCACTGTACTTTACTGACTAAATAGGTATTACGTTTACTTTAATTGTTTTTTTTTTAATTGAAGTTAGTTGATATGAATTACTTTCAGGTATAAAACACAGTGATTGATTATATAAATTAAGAAGTGATAACCACAAAAGTTTAGTTACTATGTGTCACTATAAAAATTATTAAATGTTATTAACTATATTCCCTGTGTTGTAGATTGCATCCCCATGTCTTATTTATTTTATAACTGGAAATCTGTACCTTTTAATCCCCCTCTCCTATTTTATCCATCCCTTCACTCCCTTCCCCTCTGGCAACCACAAGATAGTTCTCTGTATATCTGTGAATTTATTTCTCTTTTGTTCTTTTGTTGGTGTTTTTCAGATCCATATTTAAGTGAAATCATAAGATATTTGTTATTCTCTGACTTTATTTGGCAAACCCTCTATGTTCCATCCATGTTGTCATAAATGACATAATTTTATTCTATTTTATGGATGAACAATATCCTACTGAATATATTGAGTATCACATTGAGTATATATGTATATATTTACATTACGTTTTCTTTATCCATTTAGCTATTGATGTGCATTTGGTTTGCTTCCATATCTTGGGTATTGTAAAGAATGATGCAATAAACATAGGGGCACATATATTATTCCAAATTAGTGTTTTTGTGTTCTTTGGTTAAATACCAAGTGGAATTACTGTTATATGATTTTTCCATTTCTTTTTCTATGTATTTTTTTTAAAATTTTTCAGTGTTTCACAGTCCATTGTTTATGCACTACACCCAGTGCTCCATGCAATATGTGCCCTCCTTAATATCCACCAGGCTCACCCAACCCCCTGCCTCCCTACCTTCCAAAACCCTCAGTTTGTTTCTCAGAGTCCATACTCTCTCATGCTTCATTTCCCCCTCTGATTTCCCCCAATTCACTTTTCCTTTCTTTCTCATAATGTCCTCTATGTTATTCCTTATGTTCCACAAGTAAGTGAAACCATATGATAATTGACTCTCTCTGCTTGACTTATTTCACTCAGCATAATCTCTTCCAGTCCCATCCATGTTGATACAAAAGTTGGGTATTCATCCTTTCTGATGGAGGCATAATACTCAATTGTATATATGGACCATATCTTCTGTATCCATTCATCTGTTGAAGGGCATCTTGGCTCTTTCCACAGTTTGGCGACTGTGGCCATTGCTGCTATGAACATTGGGGTACAGATGACTCTTCTTTTCACTACATCTGTATCTTTGGGATAAATACCCAGTAGTACAATTGCAGGGTCATAGAGTAGCTCTATTTTTAATTTTTTGAGGAATCTCCACACTGTTTTGCAAAGTGGCTGCACCAACTTGCATTCCCACCAACAGTATAAGAGGGTTCCCCTTTCTCCACATCGTCTCCAACACTTGTTGTTTTTCCTGTCCTGATAATTTTGGCTATTCTAACTGGTGTAAGGTGGTATCTCAATGTGGTTTTGATTTGGATCTCCCTGATGGCTAATGGTGATGACTATTTTTTTTTTCATGTGTCTGTCAGCCATTTGTATGTCTTCTTTGGAGAAGTGTTTGTTCATGTCTTCTGCCCTTTTTTTGATGTTATTATCTGTTTTTGATATCAGCCCTTTGTCTGTAATATCATTTGCAATATCTGCTCCCATTCTGTGGGTTGCCTCTTTGACATTGGACACAACAACTTCTTTCAAGACATGTTTCCAAATGCAAAGGAAACAAAGTGAAAATGAACTTTTGGGACTTCATAAACATAAAAACCTGCACAGCAAAGATTTTTCCATTTCTAAATTTGAGAAATCTCTGTGCTGTTTTCCATAGTGGTTGTACCCATTTATATTCCCACCGACAGTGCACATGGGATGCCTTTTCATCACATCATTGCCAACACTTGTTATTTCCTGTATTTTTGAAGATAGCCATTCTAAATGGTATTAGGTAATACCTCATTCTGATTTTGGTGTAAATTTCCCTGATAATTAGTGATATTGAGCATTTTTTTCATATACTTGTTAGCCTTTGGTATGTCTCCTTCAGAATAATATTCATCTAGTTCCTCTGCCTATTTTGTAATGGATTTTTTTAAATTTGGGATGTATGAGTTCTTTGTATATGTTGGATATTAATCCCTTATCCAATACATGGTGTGCAAATACTTTCTTCCATTTTGTACGTTGTCTTTTCATTGGATTGATTGTTTCTTTTGCTATGTAGAATTTTTTTTAAAGATCTTATTTATTTATTTGACAGAGAGAGATCACAAGTAGGCAGAGAGGCAGGCAGAGAGAGCAAGAGGGAAGCAGGCTCCCTGCTGAGCAGAGAATCTGATGCTGGACTCAATCCCAGGACCCCAAGATCATGACCTGAGCTGAAGGCAGCGGCTTAACCCACTGAGCCACTCAGGCACCCCAGTGTAGAAATTTTTAAGTATGATGTAGTCCCACTTGATGATTTTTGCTTTTCTTTCTTATTCTTTTGGTGACATATACAAAAATGTATTCCGAAGCACAATGTTGAGGAGATTCTTTCTTGTGTTCCTGTAGAAATTTTTTGGTCTTTAGTTTTATGTTGAAGATTTTGGTCCATTTTGAGTTAATTTTGTGAGTGGTATATGGTAGGGATCCAATTTTATTGTTTGCATGTTTTTAAATCAGTTTTCCAAGCACCACTTGTTGAAGAGAGTCTCATTTTTCCAATTGGTCATTTTGGTCTTGTCAAATATTATTTGATCATGTCTGCAAGGGTTTAATTCTAGGCTCTATATTGTGTTCCTTTGTTCTATGTGTCTATTTTTTTTGCTACTACCATACTGTTTTGACTACTATAGAGTTGATCTATAATTTCAAATCAAGAAGTGAAATCAAGAATCCTTTTAACATTACAAAGGAAGCCTATAAAATAACAAATGTTTCCTTTTATTCCTTTTTTTTTTGTTTCTGTCTTTAACTCTATAAAGGAAATAATTTTTACTATAAATGTGGGATTCATTTCAATGCTTTCTCTTGCAAATATATATTTCCTCCATTTTATAAAATATAGCAAAATGCAGCATATATATGTTTGTACACAGACTTGTAGCTTAAATCACACACTTGTAAACTTTAATATACCAAAAAAAATAAAAACCCTTCTAAAACTGACAAAGAAAATAAAATGAGGTAGGTTAAGTATTTATTTAAAACTAAATATGGAAATATTAAACTACTATTAAGAGAAAATTGTACAACCATGGGACAAATTTTCTTACCCATCTGACTGGAAAAATTAAAGTTTTTATGAGAGATACACATACACACACACACACACACACACACATATATATACACAGAAACTTTTATATTTTTCCTTGTCTTAAGAATATTTGTATGGCTATGTGATTTTATATCAATTGTATGAAAATTTTGTTTATTTTTACTCACTCATTTTTATGCACTTCATTGTGCTGATGTACCTAAACTTATTCATATAAACCTTTCCATTAAATTTATTGGTTGTTTTTAAATATTTAATATCCTAAATAATGTTAAAATGAACAATTTTTTTCATGAATCTTTCTTGTACAGGATATCAATGTTATCTTTTATAGTTTAAAAACTAAAATTCATTTTAGATTTAAGAAGAGAATTGATACATTTGAGGCCAAGCTGTACACATAAATATTGTTAACATGTAGATTTTATCTCTTGAACCTAGGTTAAGTTGAAGGTCCAGTCTGTAGGTTGATATTGTAATGTTTTGTTTGAATTTGATTTGAGGTTCCATTGTTGCACTCTAGTATTCATATATTGAGTGGAAGTACCCATGTAATATTTATATATCGAGTATAAATAAGTACAAAAGAATAACTAGTCCATAGGCAGAAGTTATCCAGTGCTCAATTTTGAAAGACATTCCAAAAGTAAGCATTAAGTATCTAGGGAGAATAATGAGCATACCATTGAGTCCAGAAATTCCTTATGCAGTTAATTGTTTACAATATTGCACTGTACATATGCATATATATATATATGCATATATATATGAAATTATATATAACATATAATGGGAAAATTTCAAGCAAAGATCAAGAAATCATTGCATAAACATCTTATTATAAAAAGCAGATCTTAATATGTAGAGGTTTAGTATTGCAATTGCTGGGTTAAAGGATAAATATATATGTATATATCTTTTCTAGATATTGTCAAATTTCTTTCCATATGGGATTATAACATTTTTCATTTTACTTTGGGAAAATGTTTATTCCAGTGTTGCCATCAATATATATTCTCAAAATTTGCTTTCTCCAAATACATAAGAAAATTTATCTCATTATAGTTTGTGTGATTTTTCTCTTAATAGAATTTTAGTATTTTTATATTTCATATTTAGTTATAACTATATACTTACTTAACCTCATTTCATTTTTTTATTGTTTTTAAGAGTTTTTGTATATTAAATATTACAAATATGTGACAAAAGTAGCAAATATCCTTTGCTATTTGCTGTGTGGTTTTCTTTTTTTTATTTTTATTTTTAAAGCATATAAAGTATTTTGTTTTTTAATGAGTTGTTTTATCAGTTACTACTTTTATTGTTTTGGAATTTTACATTGATATTGCTCATTCCAAAATTATAAATAAATGTATCTATTTTTGATAAACACCTCTATCATTTTATTGTTATTTAGATCAGTGATTAATCTGACTTTATCCTCACATGTATAAAATGATACAGGTTCATTCCATACTCATTTTATTGGCTATTAAAAAATTTATTGAAAAGGCAATCTTCCCTTGCTGTTTTTGTTGCCAAGTTTATCATATAGCAAATTTTACTATCTTTCTTGTGTCTACTCTGTTTTTTGTTTTTTGGTTTTTAGCTACTGCTCTTGGCTTATTTATTGCCTTTATTATTTCATAAATACATCTACTACTAACATTTAAGTTCATATGTAATTTTATAGAGAAAAATATGCCAGTTCTTTAATTTTTTTTTTAAAGATTTTATTTATTTGACAGAGAGAGATCACAAGTGGGCAGAGAGGCAAGCAGAGAGAGAGAGAGAGGAGGAAGCAGGCTCCCTGCAGAGCAGAGAGCCCGATGTGGGACTTGATCCCAGGACCCTGAGATCATGACCTGAGCCGAAGGCAGAGGCTTAACCCACTGAGCCACCCAGGCGCCCCCAGTTCTTTAATTTTTAATGAACTAGACATTGTGAAGTGAGATGAGATAGAAACATATTGATTATCATTAAGAAGTGACAAGTTGTTCATTTAAATTTTAATTTTTCTTAATTCACACAAATACTTTTATAATGTTTTTATATTTCCCCTGGGCTAAATAATTTTTATCCTCATTACATGATGAAGCTGGAAAAAAAGAGAAATCAATGTAATTTATTTTTTTAAAAGGCAAGATTATTGAGGTATATTTTACATAAAAATGCATCATTATGGGCACCTGGATGGCTCAGTGGGTTAAGCCTCTGCCTTCAGCTCAGGTCATGATCTCAGAGTCCTGGGATCGAGCCCCACATCAGGCTCTCTGCTCAGCAGGGAACCTGCTTCCTCCTCTCTCTCTCTGCGCCTGCCTCTCTGCCTACTTATGATCTCTCTCTGTCAAATTAATAAATAAAATCTTAAAAAAAATGCATCATTATAAGATGTATTTTCCATGAACATAAGTGCCATAAAGGTACTTTATCAGTTAATGTTTTCTAATGTATCACAAAAACTCAAAAGACCTTAAAAACAGACAACATCTCAATTTCCTGTCCCCTGTTCCTCCACTGTATGCTCTTACTGTCTCTTCTTTCTAAGTTATTGAACAGGAGGAGGTTGGAGGATGTTCCCTCCCAAAGAACATCCTGTCCTCCTCTCACCTTCCACTTCTAGGCTCTGGACTCCATTCCACCTGACATCTCAATTATGCCACCAATTTACCCACTTTCTTTCCTTTTGTTGTCAAATTTTTGTTCTCTATTATTTCTATTAGCATATATACACATTCCATTGACTTTAATTTAAAGACAAACAATCACAAAATCTAAACCATCGTATCATACATACAACTTTAGCTCAACTCTTACTATCTGAAAACATTGTTTCCATTCAGGTTCTGATTGCCTCACCTCCCAATTCCTATGCAATCTCCTCCATTTTCCCCACAACTCAACTGAAAATATGTTTATCCTTTCAATCAAATAATTGCTCTCTCCTGCAATTCTTTTTTCTTTTGACTTATTCAACATTATAGTCTCTTATGTTCACCTTATAAGACAAAAGGGCCAGCAATTTTACCAGCAAAATGATTTTATTTGGGAATAGTGGAAAATTGCAATTTAAGATTATCAAAAAATAATGAACCATAGGCAAATTCATAAAACAGAGGAGAAAGGTGTGCTTTTATGGAAAGGAGAAAGCAAGGATGGACTGATTTAAAGAGTTGGAAGTGGTGATTGCTTCTCATTGGCTGAGTGTGGCTGTTTCTCATTGGCTGAGTTGTTCCTGGGCTGGTCAGTTAAGTGGCTATTGCTGGGCTCAGTCAGTTAAGTAGCTGCTTCTGGCTCAGGTCCTGGGATCAAGCTCCCTGGTGGGCCAGTCTGCTTCTTTCTCTCCCTCTGCCCTTCAAGTCATGTTCTCTCTTTCTTTTTCTCTCTTTCTCTCAGAAAAATAAATAAAATCTTAAAAAAATAAAATACAAATACAGAATGACTGAGATACAAATGTAGTTGTTTTTCTCCTACTTTTATTGGGTGTGCCAGATACTTTGTTACCTGTGTTAGTTCATTTGCAAGCATTTTAAACAAGTAACCATATAAATTTGCTCCCATAGTAAGGCCATTTTTCAAATAGGAAAACTTGGCACAGAGACATTAAAGTCAGAGCTGGCATTAAAACAAATTTTGGGGGCACCTGGGTGGCTCAGTGGGTTAATCCTCTGCCTTTGGCTCAGGTCATGATCTCAGGGTCCTGGGATCGAGTCCCACATTGTGCTCTCTGCTTGGCAGGGAGCCTGCTTCCTCCTCTCTCTCTCTCTCTGCCTGCCTCTCTGCCTACTTGTGATTTCTCTCTGTCAAATAAATAAATAAAATCTTTAAAAAAATTTTTGGGAATTATAACCACTATCACATACTATAGCAGGCATTACTTTGAGACCCAGTTAAGCCAGCAACTACCCTTTCAAACCAAAACTAACTAATGAAACAGAGGCAAAGTGATGACCCAGTGGGGTCATAACACCAACATACAACTCCAATAATATCCCTCCTAAGGAAGAATTCTGAAAGGATGAAGATTACCTACCCTGTCACCAAATGGAAAAGTTTTTCTATTTATTTGTTAAACTTAATGAGTATCATTATTAATTAGTTCTTCAGTGCCAAGTTTTAGGCTATTTAATTCAGTAAAACATTTGAAAGTTTAGAAGGAAATAACATAATGTTTCTTAGTTTATTTTATATTAAACTCCCTTCCCCAACAGTTAACATCTTGCAAGTCAAATTCAGAGTAATTTATATCTTAAAAATATACCCCCTTCTTGCATTGTCCCTCATAAACTCCCACTACAAAATCTATGTCCATGCATTTTTTTCCTCTTGAATGTCAACTGCAATTTTATAAAATAATGAAATATCCCAATAAGTACAAATGCATGGCTGGTAAATTTCAAGCTTATATTTACTAACTATGGGATTTTAAAAATTACTAGCATTTATGTACTTACAGGGAAAAAGAAAGAAAAAATAGTAATTACAGTTGCTTTGACTCCCACAGATTTTGAATGCTAATTAGTCTTCTATGGTTCCTTCAGTGCCATATATTTCCATGTTTCCCATCTTTTAGGAGATATAATTTATATTTTATTATTACTATACATATATACAAATACTTTTATAAATAAGAACTTAATAAATTCATATATAAAACATGTTCATTAAAATACATAATATTCCACTTATTTAAAAAATTCATATGAATAATATATTGTCAGTATAATCCTAGAATGTGGTTTTCTTTTCAACATTATAAAGTCAAGGTGTATATATGCTATTTTTACAAGTATATTTTGATTTACTTATTTATTTCCCTACAAAGGTGCTTTAGTTTTGACCACTATTTTAAGCATATTAGTTGCCAAATAATTTCACTATATATGATTCTTTAGACTAAAATGCATGTTTTACCACATGCTAATAACTGCCATTATATTGCTGTGGGACATGTATAACTAAACTAGTTATAACTAAATAGTTTAACTAAAATAGTTTAACTAAACTCTGTTACCAAACTGTTCTCCAAAATGTAGGTGATTTTTGAATGCCCCAATTTATCTCTGTGTCATTATTTTGCATTTGGGAAACTACTGGGGTCTTGGGATATTTCTCTCTACATAGTCGGGGTGTGACATAGTTGTTTAAATTTGAATTTATCAAATTTTCATGTTTTCATATGTTTAGTTAGCTGTTAGGTTTTCAGATTATATAATTTACATTCACTTGATATTCTTCACTCATTCTTCAAATGGGTTTTGAATTATTGTTTATGAACTTCTATAAATTCTTTATTTTTGCTAAATACTAATGTGATGTCACATTTGTTATTTATATTTTCTTTTACAATTATTTTTTGATCAGTGTAAAAAATTCTTAACATATATTCTGTCTAAATTATTTTGCTATTCATATTCAAGTATTTAAAGAAAAAATATATTTAATGTAAGATAGATATTTAACTATATTTGTTTGCCATATGGTAAGCCAATTATCTTATAATCACTTATCAAAAGTTCTGTTTTTCCCTACTGATTTATAATATGCAATATGTTGTATATCACACATACCATCTGCAGAGTGCATCTGTTTTTTAACTACATATTCCTTTCCATGGGTATCACTGCATTATGCAACAGTTTTACCATTCTAGCTTTAAAAATCCCATTGGTGGGGCGCCTGGGTGGCTCAGCGGGTTAAAGCTTCTGCCTTCGGCTCAGGTCATGATCCCAGGACCCTGGGATCGAGCCCCACATCGGGCTCTCTGCTCAGCAGGGAGCCTGCTTCCCTTCCTCTCTCTGTCTGCCTCTCTGCCTGCCTGTGATCTCTGTCTGTCAAATAAATAAATAAAATATTAAAAAAAAATCCCATTGGTGGCAGAATGGATTAAAAAAAAAAAATAGACCTATCTCTATGCTGCCTATAGGAGACTTACCTCAGACCTAAAGACACAACACAACTGTGAAAAAGAAGAAAAGATAAAGAAAACATTTACCATGCAAATGGAAGTGAAGAAAGAAAAGCCAGGATAGCAATACTTCTGTCAGACAAAAGAGACTTTTAAAAAAGACTGCAACAAGCATTACATTATGATAAAGGGATCAATTCAATAAGAGGATACAATAATTATAAATACTTAATACCTAACACTGGAGTATTTAAATACATAAAATAAAGATTAACACACATAAAGAAAGAAATTGATGGTAAAACAATAATAGTAGAAGACTTTAACACCCCACTTACATCAATAGATAGATTATCCAGGCAGAAAATCAAGGAAAGGTGTCTTTAAATGGCACAATGGACCAGATGAACATAACATAAAGATACAGACATTTTATCCAAAAACAACAGAATAAACATTCTTTTCAAGTGCACTTGAAACACTTTCCAGTTTTATATAAGAGAAGAAAAAGATCCAGAGATTTAAATGCTTCTATGAGCCTTTTCTCACCACAATAGTATGAAACTAGAAATAAATCATAAGTTAAAAAAAATAAAGAAAAAATGGAAAAAAAACCACAACCATGTGGAGGCTAAACAAATGTTACTAAACAATCAGTGGGTCAGTGAAGGAATCAAAGGAGAAATTCAAAAAAAAAAAAAAAAAATTCATGGAGACCTAAATAAAATATAATGGTTCAAAATCTTTGGGACACAGCAAAAGGGTTCTAATAAGGCAACATACAATGACACATTACCTCAAGAAATAAAAAGTTGAAATAAACAATCTAACCTTACACCTAACAGATTAGGAAAAGAACAACAACAATGCCAAAGAAAAACCCAAGGCAAGTAGAGGGAAGGAAAGAGATGCTGTAGAAACCTCCCACCCAAAAAAGTAAAGAAGGAAAAGTCAATGAAACCAAGAGCTCCTTCTTTAAAAATATAAACAAAATCAATAAACCCTTCACCAGTTTCAGAAAGAAAGAAAGAAAGAAGAAAAGAAAGAAAGACTCAAATAAAATCAGAAATGGAAAAGAAGTAACACCACCACAGAAATACAAAGGAGTATAAGAGAATTCTACAAAAAAGTCTGTCAACAAATTGAGCAACCTAGAAAAAATGGACAATCCCTAGAAGCACACAAATCTTCTCAAACTGAACCAGGAAAAAAGAGAAAATCTTAACAGATCTATTACTAGTTTAGAAAAAAAATTGAATAAGTAAACAAAAACTACCAAAAAATAAAAGTCCAGAATCAGACAGATTCATAGGCGAATTCTACCTTTTAAAGAAGTATTAATACCTATTGTCCCCAAACTATTAAAAAAAATAAAAAAAGAAGAGAAAGGACCAGCATTACCCTCATATCAAAACCAGACAAAAACACCACAAAACATAGCAAAAGCTACAGGTCAATATCCCTGATGAAATTAGATGCAAAAATCCTCAACAAAATATTAGCAAGTCATATTCAACAACATATTAGAAGCATCATCCACCACAATCAAATCAGTTTATTCCAGGGATCCAAGGATGATTCAATATTCACAAATCAACATGACGCATCACATCAACAAAGCAAAGGATTTAAATTATGTGATTATTTCAATAGATGCAGAAAAATCATTTCACAAAATTCAATGTCTTGGTGATAAAAACTCTGAACAGTGTGGGTTTAGAGAAAACATGTCTCAACATAAGGGCCATATATGAAAAATCCACAGCTAACTCATATTCATATTGAGCAGTGAAAAACTGGGAGCTTTTCCTCTAAGGTCAGGAACAGGATAACGATCTCCACTCTCACAGCTTTTATTCAACATAGTATTGGAAGCAATAAGACAAGAAAAAGAAATGAGACATTCATATTGGAAAAGAAGTTGAACTGTCATTATTTGTAGAAAACATGATACAATACATAGAATATACTAAAGACTCAACCAAAAACCTACTAGAAATAATAAACGAATTTAGTAAAGGTCCAGGATACAAAATGAATGCCTAGAAATTGGTAATATTTCTACATATCAATGTAGCAACAGAAAGAGATATTAAGAAAATAACACCATTTACAATTGCACCAAAAAGGAAAAAAAAAATAGCTGGGAATAAACAACCAAAGAAGTGAATGACCTGTACTTTGAAAACTGTAAAATACTAATAAAATAAATTGAAGATAATGTAAACAAATAAATACTTCATGCTCATGGATTGGAAAAACCAATATTGTAAAATGTCTGTACTACTCAAAGCAATATTCAGATTCAGTGAAATCCCTATCAAAAATACCAACAGCATTTTTTACAGAACAAATAATACTGAAATGAGTATGGAACCACAAAAGACCCTAAATAGCCAAAACAGTCTTGAGAAGGAAGAACAAATCTAGAGGTATCACAATTCCAGACTTTAAGATATATTACAAAGTTGTAGTAATCAAAACAGTATGGTACTGGCACAAAAAATAGAGATCAATAGAATGAATGGAGAGCCCAGAAATAAAGCCACATTTCTATGGTCAATTCAAAAGGCAGGAACATACAATGGGAAAAAGACAATCTCAGTGAATCAATGGTGCTGAATAAAATGGACAGCTAATGTAAAAAAATGAACTAGACCACTTTCTTATGTCAAACATGGAGGTGAATTACAATGCATTGAAGACCTGACTGTGTGACCTGAAACCACAAAAATTCTAGATTAAAAAACAAAAAACAGGCTGTAATTTTTCTGGCATCAGCTATATTTTTCTAGCTATCCCTCCTATAGCAAGGGAAATAAAAGCAAAAATTATACTATTGGGATTATACCAAAATAAAAATCTTTCATGCAGTAAAGAAAACCACACACACACACACACACACACACACACACACACTGAATGGGAGAAGATATATGCAAATGACATATCTGATAAGGACTTAATATCTAAAACATATAAAGAACTTACGGACTCAACACTGAAAGAATGAACAATTCAATTAAAAAATGGGCAGAGGACCTGAATAGCCTTTTTTTTCCCCAAAGAAGACATACAGATGGCCAACAGACACATGAAAAGATGCCCAACATCACTAATCATCAAGGTAATGCAAATCTAACCACAATAAGATATCAACTTACACCTGTCTGGATGGTTAAAATAGAAAAGACAAGAAATAACTGTTGGCAAGGATGTGGAGAAAGAAGTCCCTCGTACACTGTTGGTGGGAATGTAAATTGGTACAGCCACTGTGGAAAATGGCATGGAAGTTCCTCAAAAAATTAAAAAATAGAAATGCCACATAATCTAAAAATTCTACTACTGCATATTTTACACAAAATGAAAACCAAATTGTGAAGGATATATGCACCCCTATGTTTATTGAGGCATTATTTATAACAGCCAAGTTATAAAAGCAACCTGTGTCCATAGATAAATAAGGAAGATGTGGTGTCTCCTCACACAAACACACCATACATGGGTGTAACCATAAAAAAGAATGAGCTCATGCCATTTGTGACGACATATTTGGGACTTAGAGGGTATAATTCTAAGTGAAGTCAGACAGAGAAAGAAAAATACCATACGGTTTCACTGTTATGTGGAATCTAAAAAGTGAATAAACAAAGGTAGAATCAGACATATAATAGAACAGACTGATGGTTGCCAGAAAAGAGGGGGTTGGAAGAACAGGCAAAATAGGTAAAGGGGAGTGGGAAATATAGGCTTTCAGTTATGGAATGAATAAGTCACAAGAATAAAAGGCACAGTATAAAGAATATAGTCAATGGTATTATAATAGCTTTGTAAGGTGACAGATTGTAGCTACACTTGTAGTAAACACAGCTTAATGTATAAAACCTTTTGAATCAGTATGTTGTCTACCTGAAATTAATGTAACATGTAATATGTAACATTTTGTGCCATCTATATTCAAGTTTAAAAAACTAAAAAATTAAAAATCCTATAATTTGTTTTAATTATTTTTTATAATTTATAAACATTTTATTATCAACTTGTCAACTTAGAAATAATTCCTCATTGGTGTTTTAAAAATACTAGTATTGCATATTGACTTAATTAATAATCTCCCTTGTTAGATTCTATCTTTAAGAAATTATTCCACCTATAAAAACTTGTATATGCTTTCTGCCTTAAGTTCCTAGATATAAAAATTTGACACATATAAAATATACATGTATATATATATTCAACTCAATATTTTAAAACATACTTATTTTTTTAAATGAGAAGAGAACTGAAGAGATAATTCATAAGAAAAGATAAACAGATGAACAAGAAACACACGAATGAGTACTCAATATCATTACTCTTTGGTAATATAATCTAAAACTACAGTGAAATACTACTACAAGCCTTTTATAATAGTAAGACAACAATGCCAACTATTTACAAGTATGTGGAAGTATTAGAACTCTCAAACAGTCCTGAGAGAAATGTAAAAGAGTCTAAACAATTTGTAGAATTGTTTGGCAGTTTTTGAAAAAAAAAAAAAAACAAAAACAAAAACAAAAAAAACAAAACAAAACAAAACATAAAATTTAGTTATTTTGTGACCCATCCATTGCACTAAACAAGTGAGTTCACAAAATTTATCCTTACAATGACTTACACAGCTTTGGCTGCAACAATCAAAATTAGAAACTACTGAAATGCATATCAAAACATGAATTGATGAACAAAATGTATATCTGTACAGTGGAGTAATGCTAAACAATAAAACTGAATTCTTTATACTTGAGAATCCTAATGAATTGTTAGCAAAATAAGGTAGGCATAAACTAAAACATGTTGTATAATCCATTTTATATAAAATTCAGAAAATACATTAGTCAAAAAAAAAGCATCTCAGTAGTTGTTGCAGGCATGGAGGTCAGGAGGGATGGTCTCTTAGATTGGAAGGAATGTTCTATATGTGATCATGTGAAAAATTTCACTGGACATTTCTCAAAACTGAAAGAATTACTGTATATAAGTTATACTTTGTTGAAGGTAATTTTATAAGTTAAATATTTCTTGCCCCCCAAATAAAAATTAAATACATTTACATAAGTTTTATAAGTCTATTATCATAAGCTTTAATCATGAAAATATTAATACAATTAGTTTTGAGGAAAATGCAAATAAAAACACAAAATACCTTTGGAATGTCAGAACAAATACTTTCAGATAGATAAAACAATTTAAATATACTAATTACTGAAATGGCTAAAGCAATGTAACATTTAATTCCACAAAATCAAAATTTGCAATAAAAATTTAATTTACCATTAATAATATCTTTTAAAATTTATATTCAGTATATTGTTTTGAGTTTGATGTAATTTTCACTTTCTGATTTTTAACACTAAATGTAAGATTTACCCTCTACATATGTATGTTAGAAATTTTGGCTAAATCTGGAATATGAGGTAAAAATTTAATAGACATATGACCCCATGTAAAACTCTGTAATAATCTTAACTGAAACAAACCTTTTTATAAAAAAGCTGTATGTATAAGATTCCATTACAATGAAGAAGATGTTTTATTTACTTTGTTGTCTTTCTAGAAGACATAATGATTGTCAATGTTTCTTTTTATTTTCATTTTTATGATACTTTAGATATGTGATTTGCTCTATATTAATTATTTTAATCTAAAATCTGGACATTTTATCAATCATAGAAAAAGATGACTGTTTTACCATATAATTTGGAGTTCAATATGTAATGGAGGACATGGAAAAGAATAAACTGTGGTGCCTCCCAAATTCATTTTTTCCCATAAAGACACCATAATGGTTTTAAGTTCTAAACTGACCCCACATTTGCACAGTGTAGAATGCCTTTTCATTAAGGTTGAATTCACTATGATCTGATAACTAATAAAACCAAATTAAAATTTTAACTATTCCATTCCTTTTGTAAAAAATGTGTTAGCAACTCTTATCCTAAAGTTTTGGCTGAAGTAAATTTAGAAAAGGAGCTTTAATTCAGAAAAAAAGTTATTTAATTTTAATACATGATAGCTAGTAGTTCTGTCATATGTAGGATTTGGGCATTAAAAATGGAGAAGAATTTTGAAAGATTATTGAAACATCTTTTATAGAATAATCATAAAAATTAGTCAACTTATAACATATATGCCATAAAGATATTTTCAGTGCTCACATTTTTTGTTTTTTTGACATTGCTTTAAAAAAGGTAAAAAATATGCTCTATTTTTTCAAATAAAGTCGTTTTAGTTGTTTAAGATATTTTAATTGTGATCATGTAAAAATAAAGGTAGACAAAATTATCTTACAATGCCCTCCAGGTTTATGCTTCTGTATAGTTTTAGAATAAATGTTTTGATTATTATTCTCTTACAAATATCAAGTGGGAGTATGAGTATTGACATTCTATGCATAGTAATCAAAGTAATATCTGTTTTATTAGGGTGCAGTTCTTAATTAAGTTTGATCCAAGTGGGTCACCTTGGGAAAATAATGACAAATCAAAATGTCAGTGCCTAAGTTGTACTATTTTATCTAAAAAAAGTTTATTATTTATACTCTTTATGTTATAATTACTAATATGCATATTTTTACATGTTAACAAAAATGTTTATTTTACTCTCATTTTTAAATAAGTTTTGTTTTTGTTTTTGTTGTTGTTCAAGTCTTAGAAGAATATACAATTATTTAACAGATATTCAAAACATCAGATTCTATTAAGAAAAAAAAAAAAAACAGCAGGAAAGAAAAAAATACATATAACTTCCCAGTATCTTCTAATGCCCAAATTTCTCTTGAAAATGACCTTTTACTGTGGCAATATTCCCTTATGAGTTATGTGTCTAGTCGTAAGTTTGATGGTTTTGTTTGAACTATGGCTTGGCTACCTGGGGCTACTAATTTCGAATGTCTATTTATTGGGGGGTAGAGAACAAAGTCGGATGTCCTGCTATCACAAAACTAGTAGGCCATTCAGTCCAATGCTGTGACTATGGCTCAGTACTCCCCTCTACAGCTTCCTAATAAATGTCATTGTTTTGCAAGGTTAGATTTTATAGATTTATTTTTTTTAAGATTTTATTTATTTATTTGTCAGAGAGAGAGAGAGTGAGTACAGGCAGAGGCAGAGGGAGAAGCAGGCTCCCCGCCAAGCAAGGAGCCCAATGCAGGGACTCCATCCCAGGACGCTGGGATCATGACCTGAGTCAAAGGCAGTTGCTTAACCAACTGAGCCACCCAGGCATCCCTAGATTTATTTAGTTAGTCTATTTGGTTAAATAGGGAATGCTACAATAGATTTTGTTTTTCTTTTGTTTTTGCATTGCCCCTCATCAGACTCCATCCCTTAATTGGCTTAGGGTTTATCTAGAACTGAAAATTAGTAGTATCTTCATTCTGTGAATGATCAAATACCATTTGGAAATACAAAATAACTATCCCATAACATACAGCTACTAAATTAGGGCAGCTTTTACCCACCCTAAGATTGTCTCGATAACATCAATGTTTTAATTCAGTTAGTCAGCAAGTACATCAGTCAATATATACTAACAAAGAGGTACTATTTTAAGAAAGATGAGAGATATATAAGATTAATGGAGTCTCTTTAAAAGATTCAAATGCATGAATATCACAGAATTTGTCTGGTTTTATCACTGTATAAATCAATTTAGACAACTTTTATTACTTCACCTTAAAGTGACTTAAATCCTAAAAGGTAGAAGAAAAGAACTAAAATATTTATTTCCTTTGCCCCATCTTTTCTTGTATCTATAATGAGAAACTTACTATATTTTAATTATAAATGCTTATTATAATTGTTACCTAACAGTACTTACTTCTATTATGCTTTCTTCAAATTTTCTATTTTGAATTCCAATGAGGTTTTTGTTTGTTTGTTTTGGTTTTGTTTTGTTTCATCACAAAACAGGAAAGTTTGGATTGCATGGCTGTATACTAAGTCAAATAGAAAGAATGTGACATAATTGGAGCTTTTGATATCATCTTTATAACTTTAATTTTCCTTTAATCTTCGAGATTTTAGCTTTAAAAACATTTTTACAAGGGAAAAATTCAATAACTGCTTCTTTGGCTTTCATGTTTTACTACAAATTTTAGATGCATGAGGAAATAGCAAGGGACAAGTTAAAATCAACAACTTGCTCACGTAAGCAATAGAAGGCAGATGGAAGCAGATTATGAAAAACGGGAGAGCACTGGATATAAATATAATAATTGTCAGCTCAGCTATTGATGACTAACATGCACTTTAATTTTTGCCTAGAGAGAATGAAATCTATTTCCCATCGTATTTTATATACTATTCATGTACATTAAATAGATTTTTTTTAAAGATTTTATTTATTTATTTGACAGAGAGAGATCACAAGTAGGCAGAGAGGCAGGCAGAGAGAGAGAGAGGGGGAAGCAGGCTCCTCGCTGAGCAGAGAGCCCGATGTGGGACTCGATTCCAGGACCCTGGGATCATGACCTGAGCCGAAAGCAGAGGCTTTAACCCACTGAGCCACCCAGGTGCCCCTAAATAGATTTTTTTAGTCATGGTTATCTCATGTGAGTTTCACAACACTACACACTGAATTATGTGTCAGTGTTTCCATTTTCCAGTTGTGGAAACGGACGTTGAGAGAAATTCAGTAACGTACTCTGGGAAGCATAGGTGGGAAAATGTAGAGCTTGGCTGTTCCAGATAATCTCTCACTAATTCTGAAGACTTTCAAACATATCTCACTCTCTTTGTTTAACTCCTCGCATACTAAGTGTACCTATGTACCTAAAGTTACTATTCCATGAAAGAATATAATTTTGGATGGAAAAATATTGTGGGGAACAGGGCAGAAGTTGTTGTATTGTTTTATTTTATAAATACCTGTAAAAAATAAAGGAAGCTATGTATTAAAAATTCCTCCCTTAGGAAAAAAGAAAAGTGCAGTATATGTTTTTAATGTAGAAACAAACCCAAGAAGGTCCTTATTTAGAGAAGATCCCTACTTGTATTAAATGTGCTGTACTTTCAGAAAATGTTCTTTATTAAGATTATAAAAATGATGTTATTACTTTATTTTATATATAACCTGAATAAGGAGTGATGTTGTGACTGAGACAGTCCTGTGGTTCCTTTTCCCACCCAAACAGATTCATATTCTAAGCCATTTAATTTTTGCAAATCTGTTCAAGTTTCACAGTTAATTCTCAAGTTAAAAAAAATACTGATGTGTTTCCTTTCTAATTTTTTCCTGAATATGCTTGTGCTATCTTTTTGTACAATAATGAATCATATTTTGACACATTCCAATATTTCTTTCTCACGAGCTTTTCCTTTTCTCAGTTCCACATAATGAAATAATCACTGACCCCATTGGCATTCATTTCTACTCTGATTTGTATGAAGGACTTTTAGATTGAAGATTTATACTGTCAAAACCTAGAGGGGATTTCTGTGATCTTGTCACAGTCTATTTGTTTTACACTGTTTTTCTCTTCTCTCCACACATCCTTTCAGTGTAATTTCATGTGAAAATATGTTTAGTGGGCTGCTTTACTTATTTTTCTGGATCATCAATGGAAATATTATCTCTGACAGGAATAAATAAAAGGCTCTACATCACCCTACCAGATACCTGCCATCATGAGTTTATTATTTACTATAATCCATTTTCAGAATCTGCCAGTCATTTTTATGAAGTGTCATACACATTTTACTTAAAGACCCTCCTATTAATTTTGCTATTAATATTTAAGCTCTTCTATTATTTGACACAAATATAAGAAGGGAAGAAAGTAGCTGTCCCACTTCATGATCAGACTTCTAGGACTCAGAAGCAGATTTCTGTACACTGTGATGCAGGTTTTACTGGGCCATTTTAGAAGACCACAAAATAGTTGTATCTTGTGTCAAACATAAATAAAGTCTTGTGTTATATGCCTTTTACCCATATTAAAGAAAACTCAAAAGTTTTTAAAAACTTTAAAAATATGAGATTAATATAAAATATCAATAGATTTTTCTTTCTGGGAAGTTCTTCAAAAGTCATTATTGTCAGTCAACAAAACAAAGAGGCAACCCACAGACTGGGAGAAGATATTTGCAAATGACAGTACAGACAAAAGGCTGATATCCAGGATCTATAAAGAACTTCTCAAACTCAACACACACAAAACAGATAATCATGTCAAAAAATGGGTAGAAGACATGAAGAGACACTTCTCCAATGAAGACATACAAATGGCTAACAGACACATGAAAAAATGTTCATTGTCACTAGCCATCAGGGAGATTCAAATCAAAATACCACATTGAGATACCACCTTACACTAGTTAGAATGGCTAAAATTAACAAGACAGGAAACAATGTGTGTTGGAGAGGATGTCAAGAAAGGGGAACCCCCTTACACTTTTGGTGGGAATGCAAGTTGGTACAGACAGTTTGGAAAACAGTGTGGAGATTCCTTAAGAAATTAAAAATAGAGCTACCCTATGACCCTGCAATTGCACTATTGGGTGTTTACCGCAAAGATACAGATATAGTGAAAAGAAGGGTCATCTGTACCCCAATGTTCATAGCACCAATGGCCACCGTTGCCAAACTATGGAAAGAACCAAGATGCCCTTCATTGGATGAATGGATAAGGAAGATGTGGTCCATATACACTATGGAGTGTTATGTCTCCATCAGAAAGGCTGAATACCCAACTTTTGTATAAACATGGATGGAACTGGAAGAGATTATGCTGAGTGAAATAAGTCAAGCAGAGAGAGTCAAGTATCATATGGTTTCACTTATTTGTGGAGCATAACAAATAACAAGGAGGACATAGGGAGATGGAGAGGAGATGGGAGTTGAGGGAAATTGGAGGGGGAGATGAACCATGAGAGACTATGGACTCTGAAAAACAATCTGAGGGTTTTGAAGGGGCAGGGGGTGGGAAGTTGGGTGAGCCTGGTGGTGGATATTATGGAGGGCACGTATTGCATGTAGCACTGGGTGTGGTGCATAAACAATGAATTCTGGTACACTGAAAAGAAATTAAAAAAATTAAAAATTAAAAAAAAAAACAAATATATATATATATATAATGTCTTATTTAGATAAAATTATGTTTGCTTTAGCAAAAACAATACAAAAAAAGTCATTATTGTCACCCTTCAAATACAAAATCACTAATGGATTTTTATGACACTTTTATCATATTATTTATTTATTGTTTAGTGCACACTTTTTATACATGTGTCTGTTGCCAATGTCTATGGATGGTATAAATTTGCAAAAAAAAAAAAAAACGGGGTGCCAAGTTTTTTTTTTGTTGTTGTTGTTGTTTGTTTTGTTTTTAAGATTTTATTTATTCATTTGAGAGAGAGAGAGATCACAAGCAGGCAGGCAGAGGTGGGGGGAAGCAGGCTCCCCACTGAACAGAGACCCTGATGTAGGGCTCAATCTCAGGAGCCTGAGATCAGTATCTGAGCCAAAGGCAGAGACCCAACCCACTGAGCCACCCAGGCACCCCTAAAAGTGGTTCCAAATTTTAATGTGACTCTGAAATTTGTAGAAAGTGATCATGGAGAATCCTTCTCTGGATATTTCATAATCAAATAATAGAATGTTGGAGTTGGACATAATCAAAATTTTAATTTAGGTCAAATTTGTTTTTTGCACAAGAGGAAACTTACTTAAAACCGTGAAGTGAGAAGTTTAAAAGAGTTTTAAATGTCATCTCTCAGACTAGATCTCAGTGTTTTAGATACCAAGAACTCTGATGTGCACCATACAAATTGTTTAAGGGGAAAAGCCTCTATGTTATTTTTCCATTGCTGCAATATGGACAAGCAAAAAGTTGGCAATTTTAAACAATTTACATTTATTATCTCACAGTTTCTTGAGTCATGCATCTGAACATGACATCACTGGCTACTCTGGTCAGGGTTTCAAAAGGTTATAATCAGCTTGTCAGCCAGACAACCTTCTCATTTTGGAGGCTCAACCAGGGAAGAATCTGCTTCAAAGATCATTCAGATTGTTAGGAGGAGTCATTTTCTCATGACACTATCTGCAGGCACTGGCTTTCTATAGGTCCTAGGCTGGAGGCAACTCTTCAGGTCTTAGAGGCTGCTAAAGTTTCCTAGAGGCCACCTGCAGTTTTTTGGTGAGTGGTCTTCCTCGACATGACCACTTACATCATCAGAACAGAAAGGGCAATATTTCACCTCAAGGAGTTCCCAGGCCCTCTTTTAAGAGCTTTATCCTGTTTAAGTCAGCCTAACACAAAATAATCTCCATTTTAATGAAGTCCAAAAGAACAGACTGGGGAATTTAATCCCATTGGCAGTAGCTCTTCACCTTTGTCATATAAGCCAGAAGCAAGTTACAGATTCAACCCACACATGAAGTGATTATAAAAGTTATGAACACAAGGAAATGGATATCATGAGAGATTGCCCTAGTGTATATCACTGTAGCTTACTGTCTTAGATCCAAACAACAGAAAAGCAATCCGCTGAAACAGTGGCACATATACCATACACAGAAAGCATACCTAAACTTTCCTACTTTCTCCCAGTAATTCAAAAAGGTTTTTTTTGCATCTATATTCACCCTCTGCTTTCTCTAAAAGATTGAACCCAATTTATAATTTCATCTTCCCTTTGTCTTAAAAATTTCAGAGAAATTATTTTCCTCTTCTTTTCCTATCTCTCCCGCAGTGAGTTAGGCATTTAAATATATTTTATATCAGCCCTGTGCAATAGAAACATAATGCAAGCCATACATGTAACCACACTAAAAAGTAAAAAAAAAAAAAAAAAAAAAAGTTAAACTAATTTTCATAAAATATTTTATTTAACTCAACATATTAAACATATTGTCACCTTCGTATGCACTCAATATAAAATGTGCTCTGGAAACAATTTTTATTCTTCCTTTCAAATCTTCAAAATCTGGTGCGCATTTTACTCTTAATGGCATTTGGACTTTTCCCAGTGCTTAACAGACCTGTGAACACTTCCTACCTTATTGGCTAGTATTGCTGTTTTATAAACATCCTTATAAAACATCCCCTTCCAGCTATGGCCCTATTGATTTGTTCTTTTTGTCTATTTTAGAAAATGTTTTTCTTCAAACAGCTTCTGCTTCTTAATCTATCACTCTTTTTATCCTTGTAAGGCATCCAGCCCAAATCTATCATCATTGCACTTGTTAATATCTTCATGTTACTAAGCCAAATGGAATTTTTTTCTAAAACTCTCATCAGTTTGTCACCAGGTTGAGGGCTTATTTCCTATAACTTATTTCTCTTTACATAATGCACCAGCACTCATGCCTAGTTTCATGCCTCCATCTCTGGTATCTTCTTGATCCTGTCCTTAGTGATACTTAAACCATGTCCAAAAGAAACTCATTCTTCTCTACAACCAGGCTTGCTTCCAATATTTCCCATAGCAATAAATGACACAGCTATTGGCCCAGGTGTTTATATGATTGTATCATTCTCTATATATATTTTATATGCTTTTTAATTTCAGAAAAATTTGAGTTCCTATTTGTCTAGAATTATCCTAGACAGTAAAAAAAAAAAACAAAAAACAAAAACAAAAAAAACAGCTAAGGACTCCTACAGATTGCTTTCCAGTGCACATGCCATAAAGAGTAAGAGAAATAATTGTATATGCTCTATAATGAATAATTATCATGATGTAGATATAATGCAATAATAAAATAACACAATTTCACATAGAGATAAATGCAAACCATAATTAAAACAGGATATCATTATGGGAGTGATTAAGAAATAGAATTATATAGTTTGGTCAAATAATCCAGATTATCTATATGTATGTATATTTTTATATATAATACATATATGTGTATAAATATTCATATGTGGGTATACAAATATATTCATATTTATAAATATTCATAAATACATACACATGTCTATTCCTCACACTAATCATATGAGAACAAGTTTTCTCATTTATGAAGAGTTAATAATATCTTTCCTATAATCATATTTTTGGAAATGACAAAGCCTAGATTTGAGCTGCTCCCTCCTTGACGGCATAATAAAGTCAAGGTAATGAAACAAAGGTTCACTGATGGACACTTAGGTTGTTTTCATGTCTTGAAAATTATGAATAATATTGCAAGGAATATAAAGATGCACATATATTTTTGAATTAGTGTTTTCATTTTCTTTAGATGACTACTCAGAGGTGGAATGTCTGGATCAAATGATAGTGCCATTTTTAATTTTTTGAGGAACTTTCATACTGTTTTCCATCGTGGCTGCCCCGATTTACATTCCCAATAATACACAAGGTTTCCCCTTACTCCACAACCTAGCACTTGTTTGTCTTTCTGAAATTGTCTTCCTGACAGCTTTTGAGGTATCTCTGTCGTTTTGATTTGCATTTCCCCAATAACTAATATTTTTTTCACATGTGTTGGCCACCTATATTTCTTCTTTGGGAAAAAAAAAATCTGTTCATTCATCTTACCAGTTTTTAATCAGATTGGCTTTCTTTGTTATTGATTTGTGTGAGTTCTATGTATATTTTTGATATTCCTATCAGATATAAGATTTGAAAGTTTTTTCTCCCATTCAGTAGGTAGCCTTTTCATCTGGTTGATGGTTTCCTTTGTTGTGCAGGAGCTTTTCAATTTGATGCAGTCTACTTGTTGACTTTGCTTTTGTAGTCAGATCCAAAAATTCAATGCCAAGAAAAACCAGAAGTCAAGTAAGTTAGCCATCTAAGTTTTCTTCTAAGAGTTTAGTGGTTTCAGGTCTTATATTCAAGTTTTTACTCTATTTTCATTTAATTTTTATGTATGGTGTAAGATACTGGTCTAGTTTCATTCTTTTATATATGGCTGTCTAGTTTTTTGAACAATGGTTTTTGAAGAGACTGTCCTTTCCCCATTGTTTATTATTGCTTACTTTGTCATAAATTAACCATATTTGGATGGGTTTATTTCTGGGCTCTCAATTCTGTTACATTAATACATGTGGCTGTTTTTAGGCCAATACCATACTGTTTTGATTATTATAGCTTTGTAGTATAGCTTGAAATCAGGAAAAGTGATAACTGTAGCTTTGTTCTTATGTCTCAAAAGTACTTTGGCTGTTTGGGGTCTTCTGTGATTTCATAAACATTTCAGAATTGTTTGTTTTAGCTCTATGAAATTTTCCATTGGAATTTTGACAAGAATTGTATTGAATCTGTATATTGCTTTGAGTAGTATGGACATTTCATTTTAACAATATCATATTTTCCAGTGCATGAACAAGTAATGACTTTTCATTTATTTCTGTCTTCAGTTTATTTCATCAGTATCTTACAGTTTCGTTATACATGTCTTTTACCTGCTTGGTTAAATTTATTTCTAGTTATTTCATTCTTTTTGAGAAAATTGTAAATTAGATTTTCTTAATTTCTCTTTCTAATAGTTTGTTATTAGTGTATAGAAATGCAGCAGATTTATGTACATTTATTTTGGATTCTGCAACTTTACTGAACTCATCTATTCTGTGTGTGTGTGTGTGTGTGTGTGTGTGTGTGTGTGTGTGTAGTCTTTAGGGTTTTCTACATATGGAATCATGTCATCTGCAAATAGTGACACTTTTACTTCTTCATCCAATTTGGATGCATTTCTTCTTCTTTTTCTTGCTAATTGCTTTTGTTAGAACTTCCAGTACTATGTTGAATAAAGTAGGAAGACTGAAGATCTTTGTCTTGTGTTTGTTTTAGAGAAGTTTCAACTTTTCAACATTGAATACAAGGTTAGCCATATATGGCCTTTATTATGTTGAGGTGCATCCCGTCTATATCCACTTTGTTGAATCTTTTTCATAAGCGATGTTGAATTTAGTCAAATTCTCCCCAATAGATTTGAGATGATCATGGAATTTTTATCTTTCATTCTTTTAATGCGATGTCACATTGATTGACTTATGGCTCTCATAACATCCTTGCACCCATGGAATAATACATCCCACTTGCTCATACTGTCTGACCCTTTTAATGTATTCTTGAATTTCATTCATGGGTATTTTGCTGAGAATTTGTGCATCTATGTTCATCAGGGATATTGGTTTGTAATTTTCTTTTCTTTCCTTCTTTTGAGGTGTTTATGTCTGGTTTCGGTATCAGGGTAATTCTGGCCTCATAAAATAATTTGGGTGGTCCGTTCCCTATTTATTTTTTGGAAGACTTTGAGAAGGATAGGTATTAAGTTCTTTGACTTGTTTGGTAGAATTTGTCAGTGAACCCACATGGTTTTAGGCAGTTGTTTGCTGGGAGGTGTTTGATTACTGATTCGATCTCCTTACTAATAATCAGTCTATTCAGATCTTCTATTTCTTGATAATTCATTCTAGGAAGATTGTAGGTTTCTAGGAATTTATCCATTTAGGTAGTCAAATTTGTTGACATGTAATTGTTCATATCTCTTTTGATCCTTTTTACAAGTGTGACATCTCTTGTAGTTTTTCATTTCTGATTTTATTGATTTGAGCCTTTTCTTTTTTTCTTGGTATGTCTGGCTAAAGATTTATCAATCTTGTTTATCTTTTCATAGAACCAGCTTAGTTTCATTAATCTTTTCCACCTTTTTAATTGATATTTCATTTACTTCTATACTAATCTTTACCTTTTCCATTTGTTATGTTAACCTTGGGCTTTGTTCTTTTTCCTTCCTTTGGAGGTAAGGTTATATTGTTTTTTTGAGATTTCTTTTGTTTCTTGAGGTAGACATGCATAATGAACTTACCTCTTAGAATCACTTTTGCTACATCCCAAAAAATTTGGTATGTTGCATTTCTGTTCTCATTTGTCTTTAGGTATTTTTGTATTTCTCCTTTGATTTCTTCTATGACCCAGTAGTCATTCAACAACCTGTTGTTTAATCTCCACATATTTGTAGTTTTTCCAGTTTTCTTCTTGTAAATATTTATAGGTTCATCTTAGTATAGTCAGAATAGTTTCTTGATATGATTTCAATATTCTTAAATTTGTTTTGTGGCCTAAAATCTATTCAGGTGAATTTTTCATGTGCTAGAAGAATGCCTTCTTTTGTTTTGGGAGTGTCTCTCTCTCTCTCTCTCTCTCCATATATATATATAATCTGTTCTAATGTATCTTTATGTCTTTTAAGGCCAATGTTTCCTTATTGATTTTCTACCCATTGATATAAGTGGGGTATTAAAGGGTTCTATTATTATTATATTGTTAATTTTTCCTTTTAAGTCTATCAATATTTTCTTTGTATATTTGGGTGCGCCAAGATTTACAAATGTTATATTCTCTTCGATTGCTTCCTTTATCATTTCATAATGCCTTTCTTTGTCTTTCATTATAGCCTTTGATTTAAAGTCTATTTTGTCACACATTTGTAGCTATAGCAGCTTTCTTTTCATTTGTATTTGCATGGAATCTTTTTTCCATCCCTTTGCTTTTAGTCTGGGTTCTTATATTTGAATTGTGTCTCTTGTAAGTGACAAGTAATTCTTTTCTTTTTAATCCATTCAACTACTCTGTGTCTTTTGAATGGAGAAATCATCCCGTTTACATTTAAAGTAATTATGATAGTTTTGTACTTTTTGCCATTTTTAATTTTTTTTCTGAAATATTTTTCTAGTTCTGTTACTTTCTTTTATTGCATTCTTCTATTGTAACTTGATACCTTTCTTTAGTGTTATTTTAAATCCTTTTGCATATCTTTTGTGTATCTAGTATAGGCTTTTGCTCTTTGGTTACCATGTGGTTCATACATGAGTCCATATTTATATAACAGTGTATTTTAAGCTTAGAGCAACTTAAATTTAAACACATTCTAGAAACTACATTTTTTCTCTTTCCCAACATTTTGTTTTTGATACCACACTTAATTTTTAAAAATTTTTGTATCCCTTAACTAATTATTATAGTTATAATTCATTTTACTACCACTGTCTTTTAACATTTATACTAGTTTTATAAAAGGTTAATCCATCACCTTCATTGTATATTTGCCTTTACTGCTGAGATTCATATTCTAACATTTTGCTCTTATTCACTAGTGCATTTTCTTTTCAACTTAAAAAATGTCCTTTTAACATTTCTTGTGAGGGCTGGTTTAATGGTGATAAAATCCTTTAGACTTTGCTTGTCTGAAAAATTGTCTCTCATTCAATTCTTAATTATAACTTTGCTGGGCATAGTATTCTTGGTTGAAATATTTTCTTTTCAGCACTTTGAATCTATAATGCCACTCTCTTATAGTCTGTGGAGTTTCTGGAAAAAAAAAAACTATTAGCTGATAGTCTAATGGGGATTCCATTATACATAATAAATTGTTTTCTCTCTTGCTGCTTTTAAGATTAACTTTTAACACTTTATTATTTTATTTATTTATTTTTAAAAAGAGAGCACAAGTGGGGTAGGAGAAAAGCAGAGGGAGAGAGGCGAGAGAATCTCAAGCAGGTACCATGCCTGGTCTTATAACCCTGAGATCATTACCTGAGTTGAAATCAAGAGTTGAATGCCTAACTGACTGAGCCACCCAGGTGCCCCTAACTTTTAACATTTTAATTTTAATGTGTTTTGTGTGGATTCATCTTACTTGATTTCTCTGCATTTTTTGGATTTGGATGTCTGTTTCCTTCTCCAATTAGGGAAATTTTCAGTCATTATTTTGAAAACCAGTTTTCTGTACCTTTCTTATTATATTGTCCTTCTGGGTCCCCTATAATATGTTATTCTGCTTGATGTTGTTTCATAGGTCTCTTAAGCTATATTCATTTTGTTATTCTTTTTTTTTTCCTCCTTTGTTTGGGTGAGCTCTTCTGCCCTGTTTTCCAGGTCACTGATCTGTTCTTCTCTTTCATCTAGTCTGCTGTTGAACCACACTAGTGTATTTTTCAATTCAATCATTGTATTCTTCTGCTCTATTACTCCTTTAGTACTCCTTTAGTACTTTAGAACTTTCAATTCAATCATTGTATTCTTCTGCTCTGTGACTCCTTAAAGTACTTAAAGTACTTTAGTAACTTTAGTACTCCTTTTCTAATTTATTTATTTGACAGAGATCACAAGTAGGCAGAGAGGCAGGCAGAGGGAGAGAGAGGTGGAAGAGGGTCCCTGCTGAGCAGAGAACCTGATGCAGGGCTCAATCCCAGGACCCCGGGACCATGACCTGAGCTGAAGGCAGAGGCTTTAACCCATTGAGCCACCAAGGTGCCCCTCCTATATATTTTTTATCTCTGTTAAAACTATCTCTGTGTTCATCCATTCTATTGCTGAGTTTAGTGGGCATCTTTATGGCCATTAATTTGAACTCTATTAGGTAGATTACATATTTCCATTTCATTAAGGTCTTTTTCTGAGTTTTTGTCAAATTCTTTCATTTGGAACATTATTCTTCTATCTCCTCATTTTGCCTGACTCTACATTTTTACATATTAGGTAAAACAGCTAGTTTCTCTCAGGCTTGAATTAGCAGCATTGTGTAGAAGATGTTACACATCTTCTAGCATCTTCTAACAATGAGTTTGCTCAATTTTTCCCTCTTTGTTGTTTTTTGAACCTTTGCGATTGTCTAAGTAGCCTGCCTTATTTTTGATGGCTCCTAATTGTTGAGAGTATGCCAAGACTTGCCGGTGTTCCAAAGGGAATGATCTCACTTAGCACCTAGTTTCAGGGTGATTGAAAGACATATCTTCAGGCAGAGGCTTTTAAAGTATGTTAATATATCCAGTCTTTTGGGACTAAAATCATAAACTCTTATGACCTCCTAGAGCAGGAGATCAGGAATTGTCCACTGGGAAACTGTTGTAAAAATTGGGGCTTGAGATTAATGTAAAAGGTACTTTTTCGGGAAGAGCAGTGAGTTGCAGTGAGGCTAATGGAGGGCTCAGATGATTTCTTCCTGTGTATCCTCTATTTTGTAGTTCTTTTGTTCCTGTTTTCCTCTCTTCCTGTCTTCCTCTGTGGTTTGATTTTTTTTTTTTTTGGTAATGATAGATTTTGATTTTTTTTCTTTTCCTTTTTCTGGCTATTGTAGATTTTCCTTTGTTATTACCATAAGGCTTTCAAAGAATTTCTTATAGTTATAACAGTGTCTTACTGTTAATAACTAATACACAACTGATAAATCGTTGAAAATTACATCAAAAACTAATGGGATCATGACCTGAGTAGAAGGCAGATGCTTCACCAATTGAGACACCCAGGTGTCCCAAGAAAGAGAATCTTAAGAAGGCTCCATGCTCAGTGCAGAAACTGATGAAAAGCTTGATCTCACAACCCTGAGATCATGACCTGAGCTGAAATCAAGAGTCACACACTTAACTAACTGAGCCACCCAGGTACCCCAATTACAGGTATTCTTAATAATTCTATTTTTTAACTTTTATAGTAGGAATAAAAGTAATATACTCACTACTCTTATATTATTCAGAGTATTCTGAAATTGACTAAAGATGTTTAATAGGCTTTCTTGTGACTGTTTAGCATCATTCTGTTTCAATATGAAGAATTCTCTGTAACACTTCTTATAACTGGTAATGAATTCCCTTAATTTGTTTGTCCTTTGCACTTCAAGAATCTGGTTATCCATTTCCCTCTTTGATATGGGAAAATTTCAACCAACATTTCTTTAAATTAGCCTCCTATCGTTTCTATTTTTCTTCTCCTTCTGATACTCATCTGATATATACATTGGTTCACTTAACCATGGTCTATAAGCCTCACAGACTTTCATTTCTTTTAATCTTTTTCTTTTTTATTTCTCTAACTGAATAATTTCAAAGCACCTGTCAAGACTTTACTGACTTTTTTCTATTTGATGGAGTCTGCAGTTGAAATTTTCTATTGAATTTTACATATCAGTCATTGTTTTCTTTAGCTCCAGAAATTTCTACTTGGGTCTGTGTTTGTTTAATGATTTCTCTTTGTTGAAATTTTCATTTTGTTTAGGTATTATTTTCCTGATTTCATTTTGTCATCTCTTTTTTCTTGTGGTTCACTGTGCTTGCTTAAAATAATTGTACTGATTTTTTTTTTTCCAGGAAAGTAGTTCAATAATTAAAGTTCCTCTGATGTTTCATTTATTTTGTTCCTTTGGTGACATCATGTTTCCTTGGTACTTCTTGATATAATGGCATTAATGTCTTCACATTTGAAAGATCAGTCACCAATCCCAGTCTTGGTAGACTGGCTCTGACAGAGAAATCTCTTCCACAGCCAGCCCAAAACAGAGATTCTGTGTAGGCTAGTTAGCATGGTCTGTGCACAAGCAAGTTTAGTGTTAGAGTCCACAAACAGTTGGTCACGATGCCGAAGTCCATGAGCATGCTGATGTCTTTATATTTTAGTTTCCTCTTTTTTTTTTTTTTTCAGGAACTACATATTATAACTTAAAAAATATTACTCCATTTCTTATTTTCCTTTTTTTAATTTCTAATTTACTCTTTTACATGCTTATAGATATGAAGTTCAATAATAAAAGTATTTAAGATTTTGTGCATATGTATGAGAGAGAGAGAGAACATGAGAGAGCAGGGGGGAGGGGCAGAGAGAGAGAGACTCCCAAGCAGGCTTCATGTGGGTCATCTGCATTTGTTTCCCAATCATTATTATTATTTTTATCTCATGATTATTACCAGCTGGGGAAAAAAGCAGAGGAGTAAAATGTTATAAATGACCATTTCAAGGTATTAAATCATGAAATATGAGAATGGTCTAGCAGCAGAGGGATGTCCCTAGGCTTTACACTACACTGCCCTAAGCCAGATAAGTAGAACTATGATGCACTATCCAGTCAGAAGGACAAAAGGAGCTAAGACCTTGACAAAAGAATATACTGGATGTATCAAGACATAAAGAACATGTAGGGTTACAAGAAAGTGGGCAGTGATGCAGATTATCTGAAGGCCAAAAAAAATTACATTAGGTAGAGTTTTGTGGACCATGATCAGCAGGTTGTTTTTACTCTAATTAAAAATGAGAAGCAAGTGGTTATTTGAGGAAATTTTTAAGAAAGTCATATGATCTGATTCTCATTATGCCAGAAAATTTGTAGTCCTCCTTAAGCCAATCCTTCCAGTTTTTCCTTCTAAAATTGGGGGAGATAATGTGACATGTTGCCCAGAGGTGCTTCAAAAGAATGATTTATTGCCCAAACACTGATATTCCTGTTATCAAATATTTACTTGACTTGCAACAACAATGAAATTTTTGTTAAAAGAAAGCTTTATTGGAACATAGCCATATTTACTGATGTATGTATTGCATGGTTGCTTTCACAATGACAGATTTGAGTAGTGCAATAGAGACTGTACAGGTCAACAAAGCCTAAAATATTTTATATCTGACCAAAAAAAAAAAAAAAAACTTGAAACAGAAAAATATTTAAAAGTCAAAATTTGGTTTTTTGAAAGAATTATTAAGTTAACACCTTAAGAAAGACTGATCACAAACAAAATAGAAAACACAATATAAGAAATAAAAATGGATTTAATGATCAAAAAATACATATATTAAAAATATGTTGTAATATCACTTTTGACAAGAAAATATGAAAACATGAATATGAAATAAATTTATCAAAAAAGTACTAACAAAGGAAAAAATACTCTTGAATAGTTTTATTTCTATTTAGAAATAAATGCTGATTACCCTCCCTTAAATAAAAGTAAAGCAAAATAAAAAATAGGCCCATATAGCTTCAGAGAGTACAAATAAAAGATATGCTTCCAAAGCCTTTTTATGAGGAAAGTATAAGAAAAAAAAAAAAAACTTATGAGGACACTAACTTACACACATACTCCACAAAATCATCTGTGAACAGGTAATAATCTTATTTTGTGGTAACTGAGCACAAGAATATAATGTTTGCCAAATGTGTCTTAGTTCAAAAACATTTGTGTATATTGCTTATTATTTTTGCTTATCTATTTCAAAAATGGTGTTAGATGTTTCCTTTAAGTGTACTTGAGAGACAACAGTCTTTCTCACATATGACTTTAACTTCTAATCAATCTCTTTTACATTCATTATTCAATTCTGGGTAAGACATTGCTAATGCTACATATTCTAGATTTCTCTCCTCTCTGAATTAATAGCCTTTAGTCCAGAGAGTATTTATTATGTGTTTTTTAGTAGACTTCCTTGAATTCAACCTGCTTTTGAAAGGAGAGGTATAGCTTCTTAAGCTTTTTAGAATATCTTTTATAGAAACACATCCTTATTATAAATTCATAGAACTTAATGCAGTGTAGTCAGTGGGTTTAATAAATGCTCAGATTTTACATGCTTGAAAATTAACACCAAGAAACAAAGAGGATTATGGTAACTTTTCCCCATTTTGTTATTAAGTGGTTTTTGTTACTGGTAGTTATTCTGACCCCTCTGACAGGAATGTCAAGGGAAATGTTTTATTAATGATTGAAGAGCATTTTGAAAATGTGAAGTGCCACATAAATACTAAATTATTCCTGATATAAGGAACTAGACTACACCAGCTGTCCTGGTCATAAATGTCAGATCACGGGATTACTTCTGGAAAGCAGCTACTGTCTAATCCCTGTCACTTCAGCCTTTTAAAGGAGCTAAAAGTACATGTTTTACTGTTACTAAAATTTAATAAACTCTACTGTTTTCTGTTACATTAGAATATTTAATATGGTCCCAAAAATTCAGTAATAATCAGGGAAGAAAGACCTGGGTCAGAAAAAAAATGGTATGAAATTTCAAAAATAAACAAGAATGTTGGAAAAATATCATACTATGAAGAAACTAATGAGTTTTGTTTAAAGAAGTACATATTTATAAAAGAATAAGGGGGTGGGGTGTGGGAGAGTTGTGATTCTGCAGGACACATGCCCAGGTGGATAGCTCCAGAAAGAAAAAGGATTCTATGCAATAGATTTAATGATTGAAACTGTTGTAAACATGTTTTCAAAACACAATGGTCGTATTTCCATTAGCAGAGAATAGGGTAAATAGAACCTCCATAAATAACAAAAACAACTAAACAAATAAAATGAATATGAAGAGACTGAACTGTAATTTATGATGCTTTTAAAAGATTAGTTGAATCTGGGGCGCCTGGGTGGCTCAGTGGGTTAAGCTGCTGCCTTCAGCTCAGGTCATGATCTCAGGGTCCTGGGATCGAGTCCCGCATCGGGCTCTCTGCTCAGCAGGAAGCCTGCTTCCCTCTCTCTCTCTCTCTGCTTCTCTGTCCACTTGTTATCTCTCTCTGTCAAATAAATAAATAAAATCTTAAAAAAAAAAAAAAAAGATTAGTTGAATGTAAAGAGGCTCCAAATGATGTTGGTGCTGAAAACATTCTCTTCAAATATCCGAAGCTCCTTTAAAATACTCCTATAGAAAGAAAAAAAAAGGACAATATAAAGCTATTATAAGCCTAATAAATCAGGCTTACATTTTTCTAATATTTTGAGGGAATTTATACAGGTATACCTCATTTTATTGCACCTGGCTTTAGAGCACTTCACAGACATTGCATTTTTTTTTTTTTTTTTCCAAATTGAAGGATTGTAGCAAACTTGTGTTGAGACAGTCTACTGGCACCATTTTTTAAACAGCCTTTGCTCACTTTGTGTCTCTGTGTCACATTTTGGTAATTCTCACAATATTTCCAAAATTTTCATCATTATATTTGAATTGTTGCAATTTCATGATACTACTTTAATAGATGACATACTACTTTAAAAGTTGGTTCTTATGGACAAACAGGGAAAGTGGTTTCTTGAGATGGAATCTACTCTTGGTGAAAATGCTATGAAGATTTTTGAAATGTTAGCAAAGAATTTAGAATATTATATAAATGTAGTTGATAAAGCAATGTCAGGGTTTGAGAGGATTGATTCCAATTTTGAAAGAGTTTCTATTGTGGGTAAAATGCTATTAGTGTTACATGCCACAGAGAAATCATATGTGAAAGGAAGAGTCAATTGATATAAGAAATTTCATTTCTATCTTACTTTAAGAAATTGCCGGGGTGCCTGGGTGGCTCAGTGGGTTAAGTCTCTGCCTTCAGCTCAGGTCATGGTCTCAAGGTCCTGGGATCGAGCCCTGCATCGGGCTTTCTGCTCAGCGGGGAGCCTGCTTCTCCTTCTCCCTCTGCCTGCCTCTCTGCCTACTTGTGATCTCTCTCTGTCAAATAAATAAATAAAATCTTTAAAAAAAGAAAAAAAGAAATTGCTACAACCATCCTAATCTTCAGCAACTACCAATCTGATGTGTCAATAGCCATCAACATTGAGGCAAGGCACTCCATCAGCCAAAAGATTATTATGACTCTGAAAGCTCAGGTAACAGCTCACATTTTTTAGCAATAAAGTATTTTTTAGCTAAAGTATACATATATATCTTTTAGACACAGTACTATTGTACACTTCATAGACTATGGTATAGTGTAAACACAAATTTCATTAGTTCTGGGAAATAAAAAATTGATTTGACTAGTTTTATTGCAATATTCTTTTTATTATGATAGTCTGAACAAAACCCACAATATCTCCAGGATATGCCTGTATTTAAGAAAGTAACAAAAGTATTGGACTTTTAGTATAAGACATAAATTTTAGTGTATTTGTTTTTGTTTTTTAAGTAAGCTCTACAGCCAACATAGGGCTTGAAGTCACAGCCCCAAGATCAGGCATCACATGCTCTACTGATTGAATTTCCCTATAAACCTAAAATCATTCCAAAGTAAAATATTAATTTAAAAAAAATGTTAGTGTAAAGTTAAGGATGTTGCTAACTTGGGTGACATGGAAGTTGAGGCAAAAATGAATAAAATACAAGAATATCATCATAGATAGTATATTAAAGATGTAAATGTTACAAGAGACATCCAAGCATACCATGGCTGACTGAGCCCTCATTAATCTCCACAAACACAAAATTCTTCTAAAACAATAGACTAAGTTTTAAGTACTAAATTAAAAAGGAAATAGGGGAGGAAATAAATCAACGTTTAGGAAACTCCATAAATATTGTCTGAGTTAGTAAACCTAAAAACCACAGTATTAAGCCACCTGTGAAAGGCTGAGGAGCAAGTGGATTTGTGGGATTTAACCCCATAAGTTTCTGGAATTGACTATGACAAATAAACATGGAAGTGGTGGTAAACTTGATGTGGTAACAGGAGGATTGATTCATCTGAATGGTAATTAGACCCACCCTTCACCCGCTCCATTCCATGCAGACTTGAGACAATTACACTTCTCTATCACAGAAGAATAAACATTAATCTCTGAAGAGGGTAATAAAAGGCTATGGACTGCAGATAACATGTGTGGTTTGAAGGAATTTTTTGTACCAAATATTATGAATATTGAGACCCACCGGTTTCTTTCCCTGCTGGAATTCTAGGATTTTTCAATGCAGTTAGGAAGGCATATAGTCTTCCAAACTGGAAAATCTTAGCAGCTCAAAAGAAATGGCTAAACATTTTGACATTAAAAATTCCCCAGTGAAGAAGTTCAGCCAGAAATTATCTCAATAAAGACCACAAAAAAGAAGCCCCATCTATATATGCAGCATTTTCAAACAATATTTTAATTTCCCTGCTTTTAAAGATTAGAAAATGACCAGGGATCACTAGACGTTTTCTTTAAAAAATGAAAACAAAAAACCTCTATTGTATTCCATTGAGATTGTAACAAACAATAAAGATTTAAAAAACAAAAACAGGGGTACTGGGGTGGTTTAGTCAGTTGAACATTTGGCTCAGGTCATGATCTGGAGTCCTGGGACCCAGCCCCACATTGGGCTTCATGCTCAGGGGAGAGCTTCTCCCTCTGCCTCTCCCCCTGCTTGTGCTCTCTCATTCTCTTTCTCTCAACTAAATAACAAATCAAATCTTGGAAAAAAAAAAAGAGAGAGAGAGAGAGAGACTGTTTAGGAAGGTGGATACCTTCTGAGCATTTAAAGGTACAGCATTAATTAACAAGTGGATACTACAAAAAGCAACATTTAAAAGATAAGAATTCAATAGACAATAAATAAATAAAACATAATTAAAAATCTAATAAGGTAGAACAAGAACAAATTGAATGGAAATTATTAGAAGATGACAAAAACAAAAGAAAATCAGACAACTCATCTGCAAAGTATACACAGAAATAAAAAGTTTTAGAAAGAAATAAAAGAGAATGTGGAGGGGAGGAATTCCCAGAGCCAAAGAAAGGACAATTGACAACGCAAGGAGAATGTCAACAAATGAATCAGTAGAGAACCGTAACTCAGTATATCAGCCTAGCATTTCAGAAAATCAGCAGTACAATTCAATAGAGTTTATTACCGTCTTTCTCCATATACTTTCTCCTTCTACTCCTAGAGCAGCCCTATATTTTTTCTCTTTCTTTCTGGAAACTCATTCTTAGTCTCTTTTTCTGGTTCTTCCACCTCTGGTTTTGTTTTGCTTTGCTTCTCTTCATTTTGTTTCATTTTGTTTTGTTTCTGTTGTAGTGTTCTAGGGCTTAAGACTCCTATCTTTTTTCCTTCTGTTTTCATTTCCCTTGATGTTCTCTTCAAGTTTTATGGTTTTAAGCTATATGCTAACTTCCAGAATTACATTTATAATACTAGTCTTGACTCAAATTTGGCTTGCAAGGTTGTCTATTTAGTATCTCAAATCAACTTATGTAAAAATGAACTCATAATTTTCTTCCTCTACTCAATCTATTCCTCCTGAGGTCATCCCTATCTCATTTGATAGCAACTCTGTTTTTGTAGGTCTTCAGCACAAAAATCATTATTTCATGCTTGAACCATCATTTTTATTTTTCACATCCAATCCCTTGGAAAATCCTTTTTTCTTACATTTAAAATACATCCAGGGGCACCTTGATGGCTCAGTTGGTTAAGCGTCTGCTTCTGGCTCAGTTCATGATCCAAGGGTCCTGAGATCAAGTCTGCTTCTTTCTCCCCCTCTTTCACTCACTTGCTTTCCTCCCCTCTTTCACTCTTTGCGCTATCTCAAATAAATGAATAAAATCTTTAAAAAAAAATAAAATACATCCCAATCTGAGTACTTATCATCTCCACTGCTATCTCTGGGTCTGTTCTACCATTTCTTCTTTTCTGTGATCTTATCATTGTTCTTCCTACTCCTTCACCAGGAGCCCAACATCCTATTTTAGTAGAGCAGCCAGAGTAACATTTTTTAAGGTTGATAATTTCTCTGCTCATAATCCTGCAATGGATTCTCATTTCACTCACAGAAAAAAAAGTTCTTAAAATAGTCTGTAAGGCCTTTCATGATTTAGCCATTTTTGTCCTCCCTCACAACACCCCCTACTAAGAGGCTTCTCATTCCAGCTAAGCCAACCGCCTTGCTAAATCCTCCAGATCCAATCGAAACATGTTCCAGCCAAAGGGACTTTATGTTCACCATTTTCTCCACATAGAATGCTTTCACCAACATATTTCCATAGCTAATCCCTTTATTTTAGTCACACCTTTGTTCAAATGTCCCCTTCACATAGATAAAACAGTGTTTGGTGTCTTATTTAAAATGTATTCTGCCTTTCCTCTAAGCAACTCCAGATCTTCTTCCTGCTCCACTTTTTACTCTGGCCATGATACTTATCAGCTTCTAATATTCTTTTTTAATTTATTTGGTCATTATGTTTATAGTTTATTTTCTTCTCTTTAATGTAAGCTCCTTAAAAGGTATTTTACCTACTTCCATTGACCAATGGATATCAAATGATTAGAAGTTTGCTAGCATATAATAGGCACTCAATGGAAACTGTTAAAAAAAGGAAGTACAGCTGAACATATTCATGTAGTTATAACAATATAACTACTGAATAGTGATCTAAAAATTTATAATGTATCTTTCAGAGACAAAAGATAAAAAAATCAGAGGGTATGACAGAGAAATAGGGAAGAGAGACTAAACTCATTTTTCACAAATGAATACAAGTAGATATGACTAAGACATACAAAAAATTAATATCAACATAAGCATGTAACTTTTAGATAGAAAAAAGTACTAAAAGATTCAGTCAGAAACATTGGAAGTCATAGCCTGTAGGCAACGGAAAGTGAGTTTGTTCTGGAGCAGACTGCTATTTTTCATTACAATCAAGGTAACTTAGAAAGGAACATTAATTTTAAGAAATATTTCTACTAAATACAAGAATGAAAATTAATATTATAATTTTCAAACATATATGGGGTCAGCAATGAAGAGATGCCAATCCAAGTGAGTTAAATTTCCATCTTTCATAGTAGGGATTAATAATCTCTTATAAAATGTATAAATCCAAAAGTAGTGGTATTATACCATATAAAATTTTGCAGCCAGTTCTCAAACAAACTGAAATAGAAACTTAAAATATACCTTGAGGAACAGGGAAGAGAATTGGGCTTTCACATGTACTATTGTTTGTCATTCCTAAACTGCTCTGTATTATTTGATACCTAATACATTCTTTAAAAGTATGAACTCAATAGTGTTAAACAGAAGTGTCTTTATATCTCACTTCATTTTTTTCAGACATTTTGGATTAAATCTTCCTCCCTCTGTCTTAATTTCGAAGTATAAGAAAAATCTCATTTTCAGTATTCATATTCACTCCAGTAAATTCCCTCAAGTGAATTCCAGTCTTCTGAGTATAGAGACTGTCCAGTCTCTTCTGATTACACAGATAATTGTGGTAAAGGAAGTGATGTCAAGGAGTTAGTGTATTTCATAACAAGCTGTGGAGGATGACACCATCTATTTCTGAGTTGCCTTCTTTCAAGAGCACCTGTTGCCTTCAACTTCAGGAGCTTAGTCAAAAATCTGAGATAAAAACACAAAATTCCCATGACTTTTATTACATATTTATAATACATATACAGAACTTGAGGGATTGAATAAAGAGATATTATGACCCACATCCATTATTTTTGGATTCTAGTCTTTGGAGTTGTCTACATTTGGTGAAAGAAAAGGGGAAAAGTAACAGAAATTGACCCATATCATAAATTTATATTTCAGGATACAGGTTCTCGCTGTTTATTTTACTTTTTACAAAATATTTTCATGTACAATTCATCCTTCCATGGAAAGGTATACTTTAAATATCTCTTCCTAGCTCTAGAGATGACTTTAAAGTTCTGACCAAGTCCCTCTTATGCTTGGATACAGCAATTTGCTATCAGTATACTGTACTGGTTTTGAAGCAAACCTAGATTTTCTAATCTATATACTCTCCCTTTCTTATGTCCTTCATAAATGTTATGCCATTTATGAAAACTACTAGTACAAATGCTTATGATGCATTAATATCCAAAAGGGATACAAATGTCCAAATCATTTTAACCTCTGCGTCTCAATTTCCTCATCTGTAAAGTGGGATAATAGCACCTACCTAATACAAATATTGTGAGGATGAAATGAGCTAATATACGCAGTGTATATGTAATATACACTTAGAACAGCATCTGGAGCATTGTCAGTTCTACTTACATATTTCCCATTAGTATCATTTTTTATTTGGCTTTATTCCTGTAAAGACAGGTATTGGCTCTCTCAATCTTAGTTAATTCCTAAGTTCTAAACCTTCAGATATCTGTCTGTGTATCTTTCTTCTGGCATTTTACAGATTGAGGACAAACAATGTTTTTATATAATAAATCAACTAAATATAATAATGGCATTATTACATTTTATTTTTGGAAAAAAATTAAGAAACTGTGTAGAAGATAAACTTATTGATAAGTGGTAAATTGGGCAGAGAAACTGTGGCTGAGAAACTCTTTGATTAATATATGTAAAAAAGAGGATTTTCAACAAAAGATGCCACTAAGTGATTATAAAGAAAGAGCTTAGATGCCAAAAACATTTCAAGTCAAAATTGATAGCTCTTTAGAGACTACGTGACTCTCAAATTCTGTTTCCATTATCTGAGAAAGGAATATAAAAAGAAATGGACATGGTGAAGGAGAATAAACTTTAGTTGTTTGAATTGAATGTGGAAATTATAAATAGAGAAATCCAAAATAGTTGAAATACATCAAGATAAGGATTATAACTCAAGATAAAATCCTGGGTCACAAATTTTAAATGGATGCCAGAGATGGGTTAGGTACCAGTATATTTTGGTTGGCCTAAGGCACTACATTTGCTGTGATGGATAGATAACTGGGTGTATGGCAACCCGTTCCACTGCTATATAACACACCACAAAACTTAATGGCTTGAATCAAAAATTAAAAAAAAAGGTTTTCTATCATATTTCTATGTGTTGTCTAAAATCAGCTAGGCAGTTCTTGCTTGATGCCTCTCATAGTGAATACTGTTGAGAAGTTGAGCTTAGAGTCATTTTTTTTATTTTATTAACAAATAATGTATTATTTGCTTCAGGAGTAGAGGTCTGTGAATCATCAGTCCTACACAATTCACAGCACTCCCCATAGCACACCCCCTCCACATTGTCCATCACTCAGGCACCATACCCTTCCCCCCCATCCCGCAGCAACCTTCAATTTGTTTCCCTGGATTAAGAGTCTCTTGTAGTGTATGCATGTATGTATGTGTATCATATGTAATGTGTGTATGTATGTATGTAATGTGTGTATACACACACACACAATGGAATATTATACAACCATCAAAAATCTTGCCATTTGCAATGACGTGGATGGAACTAGAGGGTATTATACTAAGCAAAATAAGTCAATCAGAGAAAGACAATTATCATATGATCTCTCTGATATGAGGAATTTGAGAGGCAGAGCAGGGAGTCATAGGGGATAGGAAGGGAAAAAATCAAACAAGATGGGACCGGGGAGGAAGACAAACCATAAGAGACTCTTAATCCCAGGAAACAAACTGAGGGTTGCTGGAGGGTAAGGAAGGGAGGGTGGCTGGGTTCTGGACATTGGGGAGGGTATGTGCTATGGTGAGTGCTGTGAATTGTGTAGGACTGATGATTCACACACCTGCATCCCTGAACTAAATAATACATGTTAATAAAAAAATAGTAATAGTTTAAAAAAAAAAGTCTCTTATGATTTGTCTCCCTCCCCAGTCATCATTTTTAAGTTTGACATGGCAGGAAAATTAAGATCCCTTATTCAGATTGCTGAGAGTCCATTCTGTTTGCTGGCTGGGAGCTCAGATAGAGTTGTACCATGCTTTGTCCCCACATGGCCAACTAATATCTCTTGAGCTTCTCATTTCATCATAGTTGGGTTCTAAACATGCTTGTTTTAAGAGATAGAAAGCAAAAATAGCCTGCACCCAGAAGATGGAATCATTTCCTCCATAGCATCATTTCCTCCATATTCTATGGATAAAAGCCATCCCAGACTTGCTCATATTCAAGGAGAGGAGTCTTTTCACTGGAAGAATGTCAAACAATTCAGGATAAACCTTAATTCATCACACAGTCTTAAAATGAAAATGATTCTAAAACACAGCTTTGGGCTTATCCTCTTTTCCCACATTTTGTAAGATTTTTTTTTTATTATCACAGATTCACTGTTAACTGTTTTTATTTACTTGAGGAAAGAAGAAGGTAAAATGACATTGACTAGTATGAGTGAGGAGGCAATCTAGAGCTGGGAGCAGTTCCATGGCCTTATAGTGGGCACCAGAGTGAATGGCCCTGGACAGTGAGAAGACCAAGAGGTAACTAGGTTAATTTTGGGAAAAAGAAGTAAGAGGCACATTTCAAATGACTTCCTTTTTTTTTTTTTTTTTTTAAGATTTTATTTATTTATTTATTTGTCAGAGAGACAGAGAGAGCATGCGAGCGCACAAGCAGGCAGAGTGGCAGGCAGAGGCAAAGAGAGAAGCAGGCTCCCCACCAAGCAAGGATTCTGATGTGGGACTCGATCCCAGGACCCTGGAATCATGACCTGAGCCAAAGGCAGCAGCTTAACTGACTAAGCCACCCAGGCGTCCCTCAGATGACTTTCTTTTTATTTTGAATTTTCTTCACCTCCACTACTTAACCCCTTACATTATCAGCTTGGAGGAAATATAATGTATAAAAAGGTTAAGTTTGTGGGCTATCTGTGAAATCTAAGACCTGGTGTGAATTCTTGTTCCCCTGCCCCTGCCACCAATGACTAGCTTGTACAAAATACTTTAAACCTATTTTCTTCTCTGTAAATAATATCTAACTATACTTGCATTTTATGGTAGGTTCTGTTATCTCCTATTTTAAATCAGATTCTCTAAATAAATTCTTACAGGTAAATATATTTCTCCCCCAGAATTTCAGTGCAGAGCTTAGCATGGATTCCTAGATTGGGTTACTGCTTATACATCACCATTATTTAGATTTTTAAGAACTTCATATTGTCACCTTTAATTTGCTACTTCACCTGCAAAACTGGTGTCTTAAAAACACTGTTGTAGCCAAATTCTTGGTGATCAGTATCAAGACTCTCAAGTTAAAGCCTTACTTGGCCTTCACTGCCGCTCTCCTGGCCAACACCACTGAAATTCATTAGTAGATGCAATGCCTTTGGCAAAAGTTCTGCATGTATTTAGATGTCAAGCAACATGTTTACTTCTTGAAGGCAATGTAATCAGGTTACTATGGAGCTGGAATAGAACAGTCAGCATTAAATCACTGTAAGATTTCAAACTCAGAGGCCAATAATCCTGGGTATAGTGTATTACTATCTTGGATAAATGGCTAAATAAAATTTTATAATGGTTCTCATTTTCAACAGAAAGAAAAATTCATTGCAAATTATAATCTCTTTCCTCAACAGCTTCCACAGCTTATGAAAGCACTGGCAATAAGACATGGCAAAATAACAAGAACAATTGGCAGAAAAGTTTTAATTAAATTAACATACCAATCTTCCAAAGCTTAAATTATTTAAATTACTAACAGCACTCTATGGATGTGACAAAGTAGCAAATAAGACCCTGAATAAAACAGAATGTTTTAACAGTAGTTATTTTGCTTTTAAAAAACATTATCAATTAATATTTAAATGGAGAATCTAATATTTGAGGAGGTCATAGGTAACAGTAATCAGTGCCTAAACATGTAAAATGACCTTGAGTTTCTAATTAAATCAATTTTCTATGTTATTTTACTGCATCGTGGAAAGTATGTAATGTTTATTTTTTTTAAAAACAAAACATGCATTGACTCAAGTTTTTTGTTGTTGTTGTTCTTTCTTTCCCCCTCTATTGCTATGAGCTACATTATAGTCGGGGAATCTTAGAACTGCAGAAGTAACAGTGAAGGTCCCTCATATGTTGGAATCTTCCAATTTGATAAACGTAGACTATATTTCTTTTCCTTAATGGGTTTTACAAGCTGTGATTAGAGAACTTAGGGTGTATACAATGAAACAAGAAAATAATGAACTTAAACAATTCCTTGAAAGTTTTGCATATACTTTGGAATTAGAAGTAAACATTCATGCTTCCTTCTGGAGAGGGATCAAAGGCAAACTCAGAGCATAGAATATTGAAGAAAAAATAATGTGAATAAAGGCCAGTTGAAAGCAAGGTAAGTAAGATTGCAAGGAAGCTCATCACCTACTTGTGTATTTGATCAGCCAGAAGAGAGCACTTGCAGATTATTCTCTGAGATAGCTTTCATTTTGCTCTTCCTGCATCTTAACAGGAGGTCAGTAAAATTTTCTTTCCCCTGACAGCTTGAGTGGGACATTGCTGGAACACACAGCCCATAACCATCATAGCATCTTCTCCTGGTTATAAGAATATATTGGACTAAGAGAGATTGAAGGAAAGTAGGTACTCTTTCTTTTAGCTAGCTGTAATCTTTATTTATTGTAAGTGATTAAAAGGCTCACTTTCATATACTTAATGTAGTTATTCATTTCAAGATTACATGGCCCATGTAATATTCATCCACCAAATATATAAAAATATGTATTCATCCTTAATTTTTTAGTTGCAGAAAGCTAAACCAAAAAACTGGTTTTTTTTAAATGTCTATAGTCTTTACTTACTGCAATATGACACATTTCCTCTGCCCTTGAGGAGTGCAAATAACTTAATAAATTATGATGTAATTAAAAATTATTTTTCATTTTCCTATCTTTGCCTTATATATTTCCTGAAAAAAAAATATAGGTGAAGAACAGTAAGAAAGTGAACTACTTTCTTATTTGCCCAGTAATAAATTCATCTTTAAAATAAGTCATGTGCAAGATGGCAGCTAATCAGAAAAATAGAACATAAAAGAACCAGTAATGAACAACAACCACATTCCAGCTAGGCCTATCAACAGAAGACTAATCCATGACGGCATCCTCTCTATGATAAACCTACTTGCCTTCCTACTATCATTTTCAATATTACTGCCTAAAGCTGGGCCCATTTTTAATATAATCATTTCTCAGATGTGCCACAAAAAGGGATAGAGTAAACAAGTGTATCAATCTTTTTCTATAAAGGCTGATGGCAGTTTATATCCGCTTCTCTGTGTTGATAGGCTTGCTTCTCTATAACTCTGGTAGATGAGCAAATTAAATTAAGGGAGATGGAAATTGAGAAATTCATGACTGAGTACACAAAACACAATAAAAAAATTCTTGAGAAGGAGTGAAACTAGTGGTAAAAGAAAGAGGATAACAGTATAATATTTTTGTTATAAAACAGAGTTTTAAGTTTTCAAGTTTTATGCCAAAATTTAAGATATTATTGGTTATTATATTTTCCTTTTTATGGGTAAAATCTATAGCATACATTGCTTAAAACAAACCAAAGATATACAAATGACAAATTGGTACATTAGAGTATATGTGGATGTTGTATATGTGTATCAAAATTCTAATAGTATTTTCTAGAATTTTTAGTTAAATGAGACACTTTTTGATTTTTCTCTAATAAGTTTAAAAAACCTTGGAATTCAGAAATATATTTATTTAAATGTAATTTTTTAAAATTTTACTAGGGTACACTTTCATTTCTTCCTCTCTTCAATCTACTCACATCCTGATAAAAGAATGTATACATTTCTGTGAGAAACTGCTTATCCCTCAGTTTTAGTTCACTGTTTGCATGAATTTACCCCATACTCAACTTTACAAGTAGGCAGGTTTTTTTAGGCATAAATATCTCCTATCCCCTTTGCCACAGGCCCTGTTATCATTAGTGTAAAAAAAAGTCAGACTTAGGGCGCCTGGGTGGCTCAGTGGGTTAAGCCTCTACCTTCCGCTCAGGTCATGACCCCAGGGTCCTGGGATCGAGCCCCGCATCAGGCTCTCTGCTCAGCAGGGAGCCCCTTCCTCCTCTCTCTCTCTGCCTGCCTCTCTGCCTACTTGTGATCTCTGTCTGTCAAATAAATAAATAAATAAAAACTTAAAAAAAAAAAAAGTCAGACTTAGGGTACCTAATTATATTCCCCTTACTGGACATGAGGCTAAAGTGACATCACATTTGACATTGTTTGCAGCAATCTTATCAGTAAGGGGAGAAACTCTGAGGATAAATCAACACAAGGAAAAAAAAATAATCAAGAGATAATAAAAATTTAAAAATTTTAAAAATAAATTCTTAGGAATGGGGAAATGAGATTTTTTAAATACATCCCCAAATATATCCCTAAACCAAATACTTCAGAGGTTAGTGCAACTTTCACATTTAAAGGGGTGCTATTATTTAAATAAATATTCAGAATGGGATTGTAAAGATTCTAAGAGTTGGATGGCAATTACGAGGTCGTCTTATATTTGTCCTGCTGTAGCATTCAAACATTAGCTGCATTAATGTGAAAACAGAGTGAAACTGTTTAGGAACTGCTGAATACTTTATATACTTGTGGAGGTACAAGATACTTAATAAAAAAAAAAATCCCTTCACTGTACTCTAATTATGCTTGCAACATTTTGATTAAATTGCTTGTATTAAATAAAAGCTAGAAAATTGCTGATATAATATGAAATTTGAAAGTATGATCTAAAGTTTATTTAACCTACAGAAAATTAATGAAGCAATAGCAATAAGGTGGAATAATTTGGTATTTACATAGTTGCAAGTGGACAGCTTCTAGACGTTAAATTAGGGGAATTAGAACACTAAGTGCTATTTTTAAGACAGATTGTTTCAACATGGGAAATCTAAACAGTAAAGAAATTCAGATTAATTTTTTTTTTAAAGAAATCACATAAGGACATAGTTGTTGACATTGAGTTCCTCTAAAATCAGCTCCTAAATGCATGTTTATATGCTATTATGTTGGGAGTTTATATAAATTTCATTTTTTATGTTTTTTTAAGATTGTATTTATTTATATATTTGACAGAGAGATAGAAATCACAAGCAGGGGTGAGAAGCAGAAGGGGAGGGAGAAACAGACTCCCCACTGAGCAGGGAGCTGGCTGTGGGGGCTGGATCTCAGGACCCTGGGATCATGACCTGAGCCAAAGGCAGATGCTTAACCAACTGAGGCACCCAGGTGCCCCAAATTACATTTCTTAATGACTTCAAAACATTATGTTTGGGTACAATACTTAAGTTTTGTTTTGTTTTTACTGTCTAAACAGATGCACTAAAACTCATTTTCCTTTAGCAGACTAGAGAGATATTTGTTTTTAGGATTATAGTAGTCCCCTTTCACCCATGGTTTTGCTTTCCGCAGTTTCAGGTACCTTCAATTAACTGTGGTCTGGAAGCAGATAATCCTCATTCTGATGTATTGTCAGAAGGTCTGTATTAGCCTAATGCTATATCAAAATCTTTACATCATTCACCTCACATCATCTCATCATGTAGGCGTGTTATCATAGAACATCATTACAAGAAGGGTGAGTATAGCACAACTTTTTGAGAAGAGAGAGATTACATTCACACAACTTTTATTACAGTTTATTGTTTAACTTTTATTATTGTTAATCTCTTACTGTGCCTAATTTATACATTATACTTTATATAGGTATGTATGTATAAGAAAAAAAACCACATTGTATACAGGGCTCAGTACTATTTGTGGTTTTAGGCATCCACTGGAGGTTTTGAAATGTATCCTTAGTTGATAAGGGGGGACTATTGTAAAAGAAAATAATCCTCCTCTAACCCAATTCAGTCTCAGAGCTGTGTGTAGGTAGAAGATGATTAAGAGTATTTGTGCATTCTGGGACCAGAGAATTGTTCTTCTCTATCTTTCCTCATTTAAGAACATCACCAGCTCAAAAATATGTATATAATCAGCTTTGCAATAACATATAATGCCAATTGTGTCTCACATCTTGACATCTTAGAATTCTAATAGCTATTTATTTTAACACTAAATATAGAACATAAAGATTCTGGTGACATTAGGACCATCCTGACAATGTAGGATTAAGTATTAATGGTCATTCTGGAGATGTAACTTCTCTTTCAACTTTATGATGAGATAAAATATTAGTATTTATTAGTTAGGTTATCTTACTATATATATTTTTCATTCCTTTTTAGTTGATATGTAGTCCATAAACCATAAAATTTACCTTTGTATCATGTATAATTTATAGTGGGTTTTTCTACAGTGGATTTTAGTACATCACTTGTAACCATTACCACAAAGTAATTCTCTATTCCATTAGTGGTTACTCCACCAATACCTCTTCTACCAATATTCTACTTTCTGTCCTTGTAGACTTGCCTATTTTGGACATTTTATATAAATAAAATCATGCAATATCTGGCCTTTTGTGTTTAGCTTTTCTTCACTTGGCATGATGTTTATAAGATTCATTCTTGCTATAGAGTGTATCAATGCTTCCTACATTTTTTATGGCTGAATAATATGTTATTATATGAATATGCTATATTCTGTTTATATATTCATCAGTTGACAGATATTTGGGTGGTCTATGCCTTTTGGCTATTCTGAGAAATACTACTACAAAAATCTGTGAGCAAGTATTTCTTTTTTTTTTTTTAATATTTTATTTATTTGACAGACAGAGATCACAAGTAGGCAGAGAAACAGGCAGAGAGAGAGAAAGGAGGAAGCAGGCTCCCTGCTGAGCAGAGAGCCCGATGCGGGGCTCGATCCCAGGACCCTAGGATCATGTCCTGAGCCGAAGACAGAGGCTTTAACCCAGTGAGCCACCCAGGTGCCCCTGTGAGCAAGTATTTCTGTGAACATATGTGCTTAATTTCCTTTTGGTGGAATTTCTTAAAGTTGCTGGACCATACAGGAACTTTATGATAAACATTTTGAGGCATTTCCAACTATCTTTCTAAATAGCTGTACCATTAAATAGTCCCACAAGCAATATATGAGGGTTCAAATATTTCCACATCCTTGCTAACTTTTGTTAATTTTTGTTTTTTAAATATGGCCATCCTAATTGGTTCGAAGTTGTACCTCATTGTGGTTTAAATTACATTTACCTAATGACTTATGATGTTCAGCATCTTGTATGAGCTTATTAACCATTTATATATCTTCTCTGGAGAATGGTTCATCCAGGCCTTCGTTCATTTTTAATAAGATCGTATAAAGAGTTTAGTCAAGCTACTCCATGGTATTACTGCCTTGTCATCCATTTGGTCTGGCCAAATATCAGTGACCTTAAACTCATACTGGCCCCTTCATGCAAATGCATGCCCTCAGCATCAGCCTGCACAGTCAAAATGAAATAAGTTTTCAGTGTCATTTTCCCAACAGCCCTTGTAATCAACATTATCCCCACCTTATTCTGCACCTCTTAGATAAGATTCTCATGTAACTTATTTACTTACCTGGCTTTTTTGGATTGAATCGATCAAGTCAGCCTTAGCCTAGGAACCCCACAGCACTTCACCCATGGATTCTAGTGAAGACTTGTGCCCCTGTGTGTGTCTCTGTCTTCATCTCCCCATGTAGACCTTCAAGGCATGTTGGATACTTCCTCCACAACTCATGAGTAATAAACTCTATTTTAGTTCCTCTTGTGTTCTGCTGTTGAAACTTAACTCACCAGCTGCATACTCTGTTCAAATTCATAAGTGTTAACTTGACAAATCCATAACAGGTTGCTAATCTTTCAACCTCTTTCTGGTTTTGTATTTAAACAGAATTTCTGGGGCACTTGGGTGGCTCAGTCAGTTAACTGCCTTCAGCTCAGGTCATGATCTTCCAGTCGTAGGATCGAGCCCTGCATCAGCTTCCTGTTCAGCAGGGAGTCTGCTTCTTTCTCTTTTTCCCTCTGACCCTGTCCATTGCTTGTTCTTTTTCTTTCAAATAAATAAAATATTTTTTAAAATAAAAAATAAATGGAATTTCTTATAGATAGCCTACATATGGACCCTATTTTCAAATCTGTTCTGTAAATATCTGCCTTTTAATTGAAAATTTTTCCCATTTATTTTTAAATTAATTACTATTACTAAGGATTTTTTGCCATAGAGCTATTTGGTTTTTTTTATATTGTACATGCTTTTTTTCTCCATTTATTCATCATTGCCTTTTTTTGTATTTAATTTTTGCTATATAATATTTTAATATTTTGACTCTCCTGTTCTTTCCATTTTGTATATATTTAGCTATATTTTCAGCAGTTATCTTAGAGAATGCAATTAGTATCTTAAATATAACAGCATAGTTTGAGTTTTACCAACTTAGTTTCAATAGTATATAAACATTTTTTCCTAATATATCTCCATCTCACCTCCTTTATTTTGTTATTATCACCAGATTGTATGTTTATATGTGTGTGATTAATATAAATTTATAATTATTGTCTTATGTATTCATCTTTTTTTTTTTAATATATGGTACCTTTTACTTTTTCTAGTAACTTTTTTTTTAAATTTATTTTCAGCATAACAGTATTCATTGTTTTTGCACCACACCCACTGCTCTATGCAATCGGTGCCCTCTCCAGTACCCACCACCTGGTTCCCCCAACCTCCCACCCCCGCCCCTTCAAAACCCTCAGATTGTTTTTCAGAGTCCATAGTCTCTCATGGTTCACCTCCCCTTCCAATTTCCCTCAACTCCCTTCTCCTTTCCATCTCCCCTTGTCCTCCCTGCTATTTGTTATGCTTCACAAATAAGTGAAACCATATGATACTTGACTCTCTCTGCTTGACTTATTTCACTCAGCAGAATCTCTTCCAGTCCCGTCCATGTTGCTACAAAAGTTGGGTATTCATCCTTTCTGATGGAGGCATAATACTCCATAGTGTATATGGATCATATGTATTCATCTTTAAATCACATAGGAGATGAAGGGGTTACACTCTAGATGTACAATAACATTAGCTTTATTTTTACCTCTGCAGTTACCTATATTAGTGTCCTTTATTTCTTTATATGGCTTCAAATTACTAATATCATTCTGTTTCTGCCTGAATGGTTCCCTTTAGCATTTCTTATATGAAAAGTCTACTAGTAGTGAACTTCTTATGTTTTCTTTATCTGAGAATGTCTTCTTAATTCTATCCTTATTCTTGAAGGATAGTTTTCCACATACAGACTACATGGTTGACAGTTAATTTTTTCTTCAACTTCAGCACTTTAACTTTGCCATCTGCTTCTTCTGGTCTTTATTATTTTTTATGAAAAATTAGCTGTTAATCTTATTCATAGTCCCTTGAATGTACGATTCACTTTCATCTTGCTGCTTTTCAATATTCTTTGTTTTTGTCTTTTGGCAATTTTATAATGTGCCTCTTCATGTTTTTCATGACTGGAGTTCATTGAGCTTTTTGGTCATGTATGTGCATATATTTCATCCAATTTGGGAAGTTTTCTGTCATTATTTCTTCAAATATTTTTTTTCTTTCCCTTTCTTTCCTCCCCTCTTGAGACTCCCACAATGTGTATGTAGGTGCATTTGATGGTGTCCCTCAGGTTCTATACATTGTTCTTAACTTTTTCTGCTCCTAGGAGTACCTCATGTTTATTTTTTCCTGATTCTTTCTTCTGCCTGCTAAAATCTGAAGTAAGTTCTTCTAGTGAAATTTTCATCTTCAGTATTCTACTTTCAGTGCCAGAGTTCTGTATTTTCAGGTCCCTTTCACAATTTCTTTTTGTTAACATTCCCTATTTGTCCAAACAACTTTCTATAATTTTCTTTAGTTTTTTTGCCCATGTTTTCCTCTAGCATATTGAGCATATTTAAGGCAGTTAATATAGACACTGACTAGTAATGTCAATGTCAGGGCTTCCTCAGAAATAGTTTCTGTTTCCTATGAGTGATTCATATTTCCCCATTTGTTTACTTTGTAATTTTTTTAATGATAACTGGAAATCTTGAGTACCATTAATTTTATAAGTATGAGAATCATATTCTTTTGCTGAGCAGGGATTGGTTTAATTATTTATTGAGGGCTGCAGTCATCCTCGTGTACACTGTCTTTTCCAGAATGACTTTGTTTAATCTGTATTCTTGTCATGTGGGATCACTGATGTTTCTGCTCTATTATCTCTTCAGTAAGCCTGTTACCTGACTTAGATATCCATTAATGTCTAGGGTTATAAAAGTGAATGAATGAATGAATGAATTGGTTAAAAAAATGTGTTTCTATGAATCTTACAATAGAGGCTGCAAGTGAAGTTGCTGCAAACTGATTCAATTTCATTGCTAGTAATCTGTTTGAAATGTCTATGTCTTCCTGCTTCATGTTGTAGGTTATATAATTATAGGAATTTATTCATTTCTTCTAGGTTGTCCAATTTGGCATATAATTTCTTATAATATTCACTTATAATCCATTGCATTTCTGTGATGCCAGTTGTTATTTCTCCTCTTTCATTTCTAATTTTGTTTGAGTCCTCTCTTTTTTTTTGAATCTGGCTAAAGATTCACCAGTTTTCTTGATCTTTTCAAAGAAACAGCTCCTGCTTGCATTGATCTCTTGCCAACATTATCATTATTGCCATTGTCACTGTCCTCCCCACCCCCTCCCCCTCCTTCCCCTTCTTCCTCATTTATTTCTGCTCTAATTTTTATTATGTCCCTTCATTCTGCTGGTTTTGAGTTTTGCTCTTTTTTAGCTTTTTCAGGTGTATGATCAGGTTGTTTGAGATTTTTCTTGCTTCTTGAGATAGGCCTGTATTGCTACAAACTTCCCTCTTAAAACCACTTTTGTTGCATCCAAAGATTTTGGACCATTTAGTTTTCATTTTCATTTCTCTCCATGTAATTTTTAATTCTTCTTTGATTTCTTGGTTGACCCATGTATTGTCTAGTGGCATGTTTTTTAACCTCCATGTATTTGTGCTCTTCCCAAATTTTTTTCTTGTGGTTGATTTCTGGTTTCATGCCCTTGTGGTCAGAAAAGACGCATGATTTTGAATTTGTTGAGACTTTTTTTTTGGGCCTAATAAGTGATCTGTTCTGGAGGATGTCCACTGTACCTTTGAAAAGAATGGGTATTCTTCTGTTTTAGGATGGAATGTTCTGAATACATATATTAAATAAATCTTGTCTAGTATATAATTGTTTCCTTGTTAATTTTCTGTTTGGATGATTTGTCCATTAATGTAAGCATGATGTTAACGTCCCCTACTATTATTTTACTACTGTCAATTAGTTCCTTCGTTTTTTTATTAAATGTTTTCTGGTTTTGGGTGTTTCTAAGTGCATAAATATATATAATTTTTATATCTTCTTGTTGGATTGTCCTGTTTATTATTATATAGTGTCCTTGTTTGTCACTTGTTATAACATTTTTTTAAATATATTTTGTCTGATAGAAGTATTGCTAATATGGTTTTCTTATGACATCCATTTGCAAGACAAATTTTTCTCTAGTCCCTCACTTTCAATTTCCCTCACTTTCAGATCTCTAGGTCTGAAATGAGTCTCTTGTAGGAAACATACAGATGGGTTCTGAGTTTTTTGATTCATACTGTCACCCTATGTTTTTTGATTGGAGCTTTTAGTCCATTTACATTCAATGTAATTATTGATAGGTATGTTTTTATTGTAATTTTATTACTTGTGGCTGTTTTTGTAGCTTTTCTCTAATCCTTTCTTGTTCTCTTTCATGGTTCACTGGCTCTCTTTAGTGATATACTTGGATTTCTTTCTCTTTATTGTTTGCATACTATTATTTTTTTTTTCATTTGTGGTTACCATTAGGTTTGTATAAAACATCTTCTGCATATAGCAGTCTATATTATGTTGATGACCACTTAAGTTTGAACCCATTCTTTTCTCCTCTCTCCTTCATATTTTAGGTAAATGATGTCATATATTACATTCTTACATTCTTTTATATCATGCATTGCTTAACTGAGTTTTACAGATATACTTATTTTTCTGATTTTGTGTTTCCTAGTTTGCATACTTTTGTTTGTAGTCTTTCCTTTCCATTCAGTGTCCTCTTTAATATTTCTTGTAGGGCTAGTTTAATGGTCATGAACTCTAGCTTTTGTTTTTCTAAGCAATTCTCTATCTCTACCTCTATTATGAATCCTGGCCTTGTTAGCTAGAGTATTCCTGGCTGAAGATATTTTTTCTTTTCAATGCTTTGAATATATCATGCCATTTCCTATTGGACTGCAAAGTATCTGCGGAAAAAATCTGCTTGTAGGCTTATGGGCTTTCTCTTGCATATAACTGCCTTCTTCTCTCTTGCTGTTTTTAAAATTCTTTAGCACTACTTTTTGCCATTTAATTATGTTGAGTCTTGGTACAGACTTCCTTGGATTGATATTTTTTGGAGATCTTTATGCCTCCTGGATCTGGATATCTGTATCCTTCTCCAGATTAGGGAACAGTTTGGCTATTATTTTGTCAAATTAATGTCTGTCCCCTTTTGTCAAATAAATGCCTGCCTCTTTGTCTTCTGGCATCATTATAATACAAATATTAATATGCTTGATGGAATTCTTAAGTTCCCTAAGTCTCTTCTCATTGTGCTTTTTTTTTTTCCTCTCTTTCCTGCTCAGCTTAATTACCTTGCATTACTCTGTCTTCTAGGTTACTAATCCATTCCCCCTTTTTCCTCTAGCCTGCTATTTGTTCATCTAGTATATTTTTCATTTATTTATTGTGTTCTTCATCTTGGAATAGTAATTTTTTATCTCTTTGTTAAGCATCTCATTAATCTTACTAATGTCCTCTACCCCTGATTCAAGTCCAGCAAGTATCTTTATGATCATTACTTTAAATTCCCTATCAGACATACTACTCTATCAGACTACATACTTATATCTGTTTCACTCATATCTCTTGCTGTGGTTTTGTCCTGTTCTTTCATTTGACATATTCTTCTGTCTCATTTTGTCTAACTCTCTGTGTCTGTTTATGTGTTAGAATGTTAGCTATGTCTCATGCACTTGAAAGTAATGGTTTTATGAATAAGAGTTCCTGTCATGCCCTGCAGTGCAGTGTCCCCTGTTCTCCAGAACATGGCATTTTAGGGGATGTCGCCTATGTGGGTTCATGTGCCCAGCTGTTATGTCCTGGCCACTGTTTCCTTCAGTGCAGTCATCCTGCAGAGGCTCTCTTTGCTTATTGTGGGCAATGGTTCATCCTCAACCAGGGTGGGGCACATAATTTTAACAAGATGCTTGTGGTTCTGCTTGTAAAATGAGATCTGCAGCCACTGCCCTGAGGACCAGGGCTGTGTGGGTGGGGCATGCACTCTTAATAAGGTGTACCTCAGGCTTCTGAAGGGCCTGCTGCTGCCACCACAACCACCACTACCACCACAGGGACAGAGGCCCTGCAAAGCACACTGGTCAGGAGATGCAGTGTTGGCAAGGTTTGTGCTGGTCTTCTGGGAGGAAGGAGCCTGCAATGTTGGGACTGAGGCAAGTGTGTTGGGAATGGACAGATTCACTGAAGAATGGGGTTGGATTTCATGTAAACAAGGTAGGTAGTGAGTGTCGACACTGTGCTGGTCCCTGTGTGGCCATGTGTTTACACTGGGGTCCTGAGGAGGGAAATGGTGCCTATCAGTTCCTTTGTTCCTGGAGGGGTCTTCCTATTATCCCTGGTCCTCGTGTCTTACTCTGAGATAAGCAAGGGGCACCCTCTAGCAGATAGTCCTGCAAGTCTGTTTTTGACTATGACTCTACCCTTTTTACCTATGCTTTTTTGATGTGGCCTCCTTTCTACCTTTAGTTGGGGGATTTGCTCTTCCACCCTTTAAGCCATCTTTCTGGGTTATTTAGGCTACTGAGTGTTATCCAGTTACATTTGTGAGATGAGATGGGCTTGTAATCCTTTAACCCTGCCATCTTCCCAGCCTGTTACTGTGTTTTGACATATAAAATACATAATTATGTAATCCAACAACATGAAGATTTAGATGTATCTCTTCTAAGAATTTAATCATTCAACTTCTTACACTTTAGTGTTTGATCTAATTTTAGTTTAGGTTTTTGGGGTGCTTTTTGTTTGTTTTGTTTTGGACTTTTTTGTATATTGCATAAGTGGAGATTTGACATCATCATTGGTATATAGATATCCAGTTTCTCAGCACCATTTTTTAAAGACTATGAGTTAGTTTCCATTGTTTGTATCTAGAAATTTTCCCATTTAGAATATTTTAGGCATACAATTACTTACAGTATTCCCATATAATTGTTGTTTTTGTGAAGCCATTAGTATTGCCCCTTTCAAGTCTGATTATAACAATTTGAATATTCTTCCTTTTTATCTTAGTTTATCTAAAAGCTTATCAATTTAGCTTGATCTTCTTAAAGAACAAATGTTTAGTTTTGTTGAATTGATTTTTTTTTAATATAGTACCTATTCTATCTCTGTTCTTATATTTCTTACACCTGTTTTTCTGTTTGCTTTAAGATTATTTTCTTTTTATTTTAATTCTTAATTGGGAATATTAGGTTATCAATTCAAAATATATTTTTAAATAGCATTTCTAAAAATAAATTTCTCTTAAATAATGTTTTCTTCGTATCCAATATGTTTTGGTATACTGTGTTTTACTTCTTATTCCACTAAAATTATTTTATAATTTCACTTGTGGTTTCATATTTTACCCAGTAGCTATTTTGGAGAATGTTATTGAATTTATCATATTTCCTTATATTATTGGAAAAACATATTTTGTATGATTTCAATTTATTGAGACTTTTTAATATGACCTGACTCATTATCTATTCAGGAGAACATTCTATGTATACTTAAGATGAATGTGTATTCTGGTGATGTTTGGCAGAGTGTTCTGTAGATATGTTTACTTACAGTTAGTCTATAATGTAGTTCAGTTCTTCTATTTCTTTATTAATCTTATTCTATCCATTATTGAAAGTGCAAAAATACCCAAATATTATTTGGAATTCATTTATTTCTCTTCAACTTTATGAAATTTTGGTTTATGTACTATAGAAATCTAATATGAAGTAAACATGTATATATAGTCATATTTTAATTAACTGTCCCTTTCAGCATTAAAAAAATATATCTTCCTTTGTCTCTAGTAACAATTTCTTTCTTTAAAGATTTTATTTATTTATTTAAGAAAGAGAAGCAGCAGTGGAGAGAGGCAGAGGGAGAGGGACAGATCCCCCAACCTGAGTGGGAAACCTGCCATGGGGCTTGACCCTAAGACCCTGAGATCATGACCTGAGCAGAAGGTAGACACTTAACCAACCAAGCCACCCAGGTGCCCCTCTAGTAACAATTTCTGTACTAAACTCTATTTTGTTTCATATTAACCATCCCAGGTTCCTTTTGTCTTTTTTTTTTTTTTTTTTAGAAGTGTAGAGAGCATGAGCAGGTTGGGGGAAAGGCAGAAGATGAAGGGAGAAAGAATCCTAAGCAGGCTCCACATTCAGTGCAGAACCCAATGTGCAGCTCAATCTTATAAACCTGAGATCAAGACCTGATCAAAATCAAGAAGTGAATGCTTAACCAACTGAGCCACTCAGTTACCCCCCTGGGTTTCTTTTGATTACTTGCTATGGCATGGTATTTTTTCCATATCATTTTTCAGTCTGTGTTTTCAAAGTTAACTTGTCTCCTAAAGTCAATATATTGTTACATTTTGTATTTTCATCCATTCTGCAAACCTTTTCATTTTTTTTTTTTTTTTTTTTTACAGACAGAGATCACAAGCAGGCAGAGAGGCAGGTAGAGAGAGAGGAGGAAGCAGGCTTCCTGCTGAGCAGAGAGCCCAATGCGGGGCTCGATCCCAGGACCCTGGGACCATGACCTGAGCTGAAGGCAGAGGCTTTAACCCACTGAGCCACCCAGGTGCCCCAAACCTTTTCATTTTTATTGTAAATATAATCCATTAGAATTTAACATAATTACTAATGAGGTAAGATTTATGTCTCTATTTAGCTATTTACTTTCTATTTTTATCGTATATTTAATTTGTCCCTCTGTCCTTTAGTTATTCCTTTCTTTGTATCAAGAAGATATTTTTCTAGTGTATTTACTTATTATTTAGCTAAATTTTTATCATGTTTTCCCAATAATTGTCCTTCCTTCCCAATGATTGTCCTTTCCTTAAGACAATTAGCATCTTAAATTATGAGTCTTCTTCAATTGATACCAACATTTTTAAGAGTAGTTCTTAATTATCTCTCCCTTCTTTGTGCTGCTGTCATACAAATTACATCTTTGTACAATGTTTAACAACACAGATTTTGAAATATTGATTTTTGTAGTTGTCATTCAATTCATATCAGAGAAAAAAGCTTCAAAAACTACATTTATGCCTTCACCTATACAGTTACCTTTAATGGTGTTCTTTATATAGTCCATGGGATTTAATTAATTGTCCACTGTCATTTATTTCTATCTGAAAGATTACAATTAGTATGTTTGTTTTTTTTTCTGTAGAGAAGTTCAGCCAGCAATGAAATCCTCAACTTTGTTTATTTGAGAATCTCTAAACCCCCCTTTTTATTCAATAGATAGTTCTCGATATATAATTCTTGAATTACAATATTTTTATTATTTTCACTATATCATTACACTGCCTCTGGCTTGTATGGTTTCTGATCAAAATAAAACAAACAAAAAAAAAACCCTATCAATCTTTAGTGGATTCTTATGTGTGACAAATTGTATCTCTCCAGCTAATTTCAAGGTTCTCTTTTTGTAAAAAATATTTATATTGTCTAATGTGGATTTCTTTTCAGTTTATCCTATTTGAAGTGCATTGAACTTTTAGATATGTATATCAATGTTTTTCACCAAATCTGTGATGTTTTGGTCCATTATTTTATCAAATATTCTTTCCATGCTTCTTTCTTTCTCATTTCATTCTGGTAATCACATGAAGTCTATATTGATGCACATCATGGTGTGCCACAGGTCTCAGAGAATTTTGATTTTTTTAAGATTCTCTTCTGTTTCTCAGACTGCAATAATTGGAATAATCTCAATTATCAGATTATATTACTCAGATAAAATTGAGTTATCTTCAGATTTGCTGTTTACTTCTTCTTCCGAGTAAAAACTGCTCTGGGGAGCTTCTCATGAAATCTGCATGCCATTTATTGTGATTTTCAACTTTTGAATTTCTATCTAACTTTTTAAATGATTGCCATATCTTCACAGATATTCTTTATTTCATAAATATCATCCCCACTCTTAGTACCTTACATATGTTTTCTTTAAACTCTTTAAATGTGTTAAGATAATTGATTTAATGTATTCGTTGAGTCTAAGTCCAGCCACCGACTTCCTAAGGGACAATTTTTATTGATTCCTTCCTTCTTTCCTTCCTCCTTCCCTCCCTTCTGCCCTCGTTTCTTCCTTTTTCTCCTTCTTCCGTCCCCCCTCCCTCCCTCCCTCTTCCTTCCTTCTTTCTTTCCTTCCTTCCTTCCTCATTTTAGAGAGGGAGAGATGTGGGAGGAGCAGCCTGAGAGGGACAGAGGGGATCTTGAGCAGGATCCATGCCCAGCATGGAGCCCAGTGTGGGGTTTGATCTCATAACCCTGAGATCATGACCTGAGACAAAATCAAGAGTTGGACACTTAGGCCACCCGGGCACCCTTTGACTCTTTCCTTTTCTTTGTATGGGCCAAACTTTTTTCTTTGTATATTTTATATATATTTTTAAATGGATGTATTAAATAATATGACAATTCTAGAAATCTGACCTCCCCCAATATTTGTTATTTTTTGTTTGTTTAGAGACATTTCTAATAAATTATGTAAAGAATATATTCTTTCTGTAATTGAATTTCCACTGGAGTTTCTGTTTGGCTAGCTTAGTGGACAGCTAATGATTTTATAGTGATTTCTTTAGATGCTTGTGATTAATTTGGTTTTTTGTTTGTTTGTTGCTGAGAATTTCTTTATGTGGACTGTGATATGCCTACAACTTTTAGCCAAACACTCAGGTTTTAACTCTGTATAAACTTCTAGGAATATGTGAAAATTATTGAGCCTTTTATGGACATATTATTTCCCCAGATTTTTTCACTTAAGCCTTTTGGTTAGCCTATTTGTTCCAATTTTTACCCACTTCCTGGGACATCTGTAATGTTAAGCAATTGCCACTATTTGTTTTCAACAAATGCCCATGACAAGGGGCGGGGAGACATATCTGGTGAATTCTGAGTTTGGTCAAATAAAGACAAGTTTCTTAGTGTAAAACTTCAGGGAATAATCAGACAAGTCAAATATTGACAATTGAGAATGGGGCTTTAAAAGAACTCTATCTCATTTGCATCTTTTGTTTTCATGCTGCTTCTTTTCACTGTGATTTCAGGCAGTTGGTATTTTTGTCTAGGTGTGAGGACAGAGAGGGAAAGAGAGAGAGAACAATAAGGCAAGTTAAAATGCCATAATGCTCAATGCCGTGGAGCCTTCAGTTGTAGGTTTCTTTACTTGGGGTCCTCAGCCAAAGTTGTCTTCAGATACCTCCTTATCACAGTAAGAAGGGAATACTTTGAAGACTCTTTCTCCACTCAAATCCAATAATTAGTACTTTTCTACTTCTATTCCTTTTCTCTCTTCCTCCTATCCTCCATATTCCCCTGGCCTCAGGATCCTAAACTTGCAGTAATGTTTTATTCACTGATCCCTCTACTGCAAGACAATCTTCATGTCTCTGCTGATCTACTTGATATTTGACTGGCACACCACCCATTCTGGGGGTGGGGGGGAGGTTTGGAATGCAGTGTTGTCACTTTCTCCTGCTTGTAAAGGCTTAACTCTTTCATTTTGGCTGCTGTTTTTAATCAATTACTCTAACACCTGGCATCTCAGCTATCTCTCCAGCTCAACTGTACTCCAGAAAGTACAGTTCTGTATATAAACATCTCTATAACTTCCCTAAATGGTTATATGCATCCATATTAAGCTAAATATGAGTTAATACTAATGTCTGTGATTCTAATTAATGACCATATGTATTATTTTAGCTTGTTTCTCTTACGTGCAATCTCCCAGTCTAAAAGTGAGAAAAATCACTTCTACCATCCTTAATCCATTTACTTAATTCTTTGATTCTTATGTATATATATTGTGGTATCAGAATTATTAATCTATACCCCATGAAAAACAACTTTCTCAACTAGATACAGTTCTCATGTATGGTTTCAATTGCCTTTAGTCTTTGAGATGGAGAAGAGAAAGGAGTTGAGGGAAATTAGAGGGGGAGATGAACCATGAGAGACTGTAGACTCTGAGAAACAAACTGAGGGTTTTGGAGGGGAGGGGGGTAGGGGGTTGGATGAGCCTGGTGGTAGGTATATGGAGGGCACATATTGAATGGAGCACTGGGTGTGGTGCATAAACAATGAATTCTGGAACACTGAAAAATAAAAATATGTATATACATCTCAAAAAAAATAAAATAATAAAAATATATTCATTTACCAAATTACTTAAATTAGCATTCTCTTATATCATTTCCAGTGAGGTTAACACATTTCTAATACAGTTAATTTTTTTTTTCTATATTCTGAACTCCATCCTGGAGTCCTCTGCTCTCTCAAAGGACTTATTTTCATTTGTTAAGGTTCAATTATTGCGCTCTGAAATTCTGAGTATTGACAAATCTGTTGTTTCATTACTGTCTCATACACTGTAGTTTTAACCACACTAAAAATTTCCCCTATGCTTCACTTATTCAACCTTCTCATTAACTTCACATGGACACCTGGGAATCACCAATTTGTTTAAAATCATTACAGTTTTACCTTTTCCAGAATATCATGTAAGTGGAAAAATAGTTCCCACTACTCTTCATGCTTGTCAGCAACAGGTATTGTCAGGTTTTAGGTTTTAGCTATTCTGATAGGTATGTACCTATGTGGGTGTTATTGTTCCATTTTGCAAATCCTTAATGACAAATGTTTTTTAGCATAATTTCAAATGATTAGTTGACATCTGAGTGTCTTCTTTGGTGAGGTGTCTATTCAGATATTTTGCACATTTCAATTAGATATTTTGGTCTTATCACTGAATTTTAACAGTTCTTTGCATAATTTACATACGAGTTCTCTAATGGATTTTTTATTGAAGTATAATTAACTTACGGTATTAGTTTTAGGTGTACAATACAATGATTTAACACTTCTATATGTTACATTTATATACTAGTAAACGTTCATCAAGATAAGTGAAATCTTAATCTCCTTGATCTATTTTACCCATTTCCCCATCCACCTCCTCTCTGGCAGCCAAAAAACTGATGGCTACAGTCTATTCTCTGCATTTAAAAGTCTGGGTTTTTTGGTCTCCTATGTTTATTTGTTCATTTACTTCTTTTTTTTTTTTTTAAATCAACGATTTTTTTTTTTTAATATTGTATTCATTTATTTGATAGAGAGACACAGCGAGAAAGGGAACACAAGCAGGGGGAGTGAGAGAGGGAGAAGCAGGCTTCCCACCAAGCCAGGAGCCCGATGCGGGGCTCGATCCCAGAATCCCGGGATCATGACATGAGCCGAAGGCAGACGCTTAACGACTGAGCCACCCAGGTGCCCCTGTTCATTTACTTCTTAAATTCCACATGAATGAATCATATTTATCTTTAGCTCACTGACTTATTTAGCTTAGGATTATAACTCTAGGTCCATCTATATTGTTACTGATGGCAAAATCTCATTATTTTTAATGACTACATAATATTCCATTGTGATTATGTGTCTGTATATATGTGTGAGGGGTGTGTGTGTATCTTCTTTATCCATTCATTAATTGATGGACACTTGGCTTGTTTCTTTATTTTAGCTATTGTAAATAATTCTGTAGTGAACATAGGGGTGCATATATATTTTTTTAATTCATGTTTTCATTTTCTTTGAATTACTGGATCATATGGTAATTCTATTTTTAATTTTTTTTTTAGGAACCTCTGCACTGTGTTCTGTAGTGGCTGTGCTCCAATTTGAATTACCAACAGTGCACTAGGGTTCCTTTTTTCTGCATCCTTACCAATACTTGTTAGTTCTTGTGTTTTTGATTCTAGTCATCTTAGAAGGTGTTAGGTGATATTTCATTGTAGTTTTGATGTGAATTTGATGTGAATTTGATGGAATTTTGATGTGAATTCATCTGTACATCCTCTGAAAAAATGTTTGGTTAGGTATTCTTCCCATTTTTTTCTGCCAGTTTCTTTTCTTTTCTTTTTTTTTAAGATTTTATTTATTTGACAGAGAGAGAGAGATCACAAGCAGAGAGAGAGAGAGAGAGGAGGAAGCAGGCTCCCTGCCTAGCGGAGAGCCCGATGTGGGACTCGATCCCAGAACCCCGAGATCAGGACCTGAGCTGAAGGCAGAGGCTTAACCCACTGAGCCACCCAGGCAGCCCCCCCTTTTTTTTTTAAAGATATTTTTATTTATTCATTTGACAGATAGAGATCACAAGTAGGTAGAGAGACAGGCAGAGAGAGAGGAGGAAGCAGGCTCCCCGCTGAGCAGAGAGCCCGATGCGGGGCTCGATCCCAGGACCCTGGGATCATGACCTGAGCCGAAGGCAGAGGGTTTAACCCACTGAGCCACCCAGGCGCCCCTCTGCCAGTTTCTTAATAGGAATGTTGGGGAAGGTTTTGTGCATATGTTTTGAGTTGTATAGTTCTTTATATATTTTGGATATTAACTCCATGTTGGATGTATGATTTGCAAGTATCTTATTCTAGTCAGTAGGTTGTCTTTTGTTTTATTAATAATCCCCTTTGCTGTGCAAAAGGTTTTTATTTTGGTATAGTATAAATAATTATTTTTGCTTTTGTTTTCCTTACCTGAGGAGACCTATCCATAAAAATGTTGCTAAACTGATGTCAGAGAAATTACTCCCTATGTTTTCTCCTAGGGTTTTTTTTTTTTTTTTAAGTCTCACATTTAGGTGCTTAATCCATTTTGAGTTATTTTTGTGTATGATATGAGAAAGTAGTCCAGTTTTCCCAGCACCATTTGCTGAAGAGATTGTTTTTTCCCCATTGTACGTTCTTGTCTCCTAGATTAATTAGCCATATAAATGTGGGTTTATTATTGGGATTTCTATTCTGCCTGATTGATCCATGTGTCTATTTTTATACCAGTACAATACTGTTTTATTATGGCTTTGAACTATATCATGAAATCTGAAATTGTGATACCTCCAGTTTTGTTCTTCTTTCTTAAGATAGCTTTGGCTATTCTTTGTGGTTTCGTACAAATTTCACTACTATTTGTTCTAGCTTCCTGACAAATGTTGGAGGCATCTTAGTGACTCAGGTGGTTAAGAATCTGACTCTTAATTTTAGCTCAGGTCATGATCTCAGGGGTTTTGGTTTGACCCCTGTCAGGCTCCATGCTCAGTGGATAGTCTGCACAAGGATTCTCTCTCCTTCTCTTCCCTCCCTCCCCACTGATGCTCTCTAAAATAAATAAATCCTTTAAAAATGTTGGTGTTTTGGTAGAGATTTCATTAAATCTGTAGATTGCTTTGAATAGAATACATATGTTTACAATATTGATCTTATAATCCATGAGCAGGGAATATCTTTTCATTTGTTTTTGTCTTCAATTTTTTTTAGTATTTTATAGTTTTTAGAGTACAGATCTTTACTAAGATTATTCCTAGGTATTTTATTACTTTTAATTTTAAATGGGATTCTTTTAATTTCTCTGCTACTTCATCATTAGTGTATAGAAATGTAACCAATTTATGTATATTGATTTTATATCCTCTGAATTTACTAAATTTGTTTAACATTTCTAATAGTTTTTTTTTTTTTTTTTTTTGGTCTGATTGTTGTGGCTAGCACTTCCAGTATTATGTTGTATAGACGTGGTGAGAGTAGGCTTCCTTGTCTTATTCCTGATTTTAGAGGGAAACCTCCCATTTTTTTCACCACTGACTACTATGGGTTTTTCAAATATGGCTTTTATTTTGTTGATATATGTTCTTTCTAAACCTACTTTTGGTTTTTTGAATAGATATTGTACTTTGTCAAATGCTTTTTCTGCATCTATTGAGATGATCATCCTGGAACATCATTTTTTTTTATCATTTCTCTTATTAAGTAATGCATCACAATGATCAGTTTGTAAATAAGGAATTACCCTTACATATCTGGAATATCTCAATCATGCATGACCCCATCATAACTTGATTACATCTGCACCAATTATATTTCTCAAGAATGTCACATTTACAAGTTCAACATGGACATGTATTTTGTTTGTTGATGTTTCTAGGTAAATCACTCTATTCTGTTCAAAAGCATGGAAAACACAGGATTCCTTGAGTTTCAGGACAGCTGTAGGAAAACAGGATGCCTCACAGTTAAGACATTTTTATACATTATCTTTTTAATTTATATGAGACAGTAATGCTAAGTGGGACTAGTTGCGGGTAAATCCCCTTCCCAGGTTAGAGAAAACTGTAGTAAAATCTTTTCTCATGAATTAGCTCATTGTTATAAAAAATAATCTATGCATGTTTGAAAATGTGTACTGCCATTGATGGAATACTTCATCCCTGGAAACTATAAATGTTACCTTACTTTTTGTAGATGTTATTAAATTAAGGGTATTGACATTAGATGTATTATTAGGGATTTTCCAGGTGCTCCCTAAATTCAATCATATGTGTTCTTATAAGCAGCACATAAAAGAAGAGGAGGCAATATGGCCACAGAAGCAGAGATTGGAATTATATGGCCGTAAGTCAAGAACCTGGAAGAGCAAGAAATGGAGTCTCTCCTCAAGACTCCCAAAGAATATGGCCTTGTTGACCTTTCCATTTCAGATCAGTGAAATTTATTTTTAACCTCTGGCTTCCAGAACTGTAATATAATGCATTTCTATTGCTTTAAGTCTTAAGAGTTTGTTGATTTGTTACAGCAGCCCTGAGAAGATAGGGTTACTCTTCCCTCTACTAACACCAGAGGGGATATTTCTAGAATCTTCAACGTATGAGCCTGGTGGTATTTCTGGAGATAAAGCCCATGAAATTTTGGGGTTCCCTCAAAACTGCTAGCAAGCAGGAATTTCTCACTCACACTGAAGTTGCTGGAGTCTATGGACTAATCAATATTACCATTAAAATGACCTATCATTTTGTAGCTCCTGTAGTTTTTTCTCTGGGTAAGCATATCTTTACTGTGACACTGTGTCTAGTTTTTCTAGACTGTAGGATGGTGACTTGCCTCACCAACTAGATTCTATATTGAGCCCCAGAAGATATGTTAATTTCTAAGTTTTTCAGGATTTTCTTGTTTTGTCTCTCAGAGGGATGATTTCAGTGTTTTTCATGTATTAGGGCTGAAACCATAACCTCTGTTAGGTATATCTTTTAAATTGCAAAAAAATAAGTGTCATTTTCAAATTATGGGAAAAAATTCACTGTAGTAGACTGAATTTTTTCAATCTAAAGCAAAAGAAATGAAGACAAATGATAGTATTTTTTGAAAATCATAGTCATGTTTTATAATTAAATATAGTATTTAATTGGATATTCATGAAATTTCTGTCCAGTAAATTATCTTCCTTTATCCATTTCATATAGTTACCTATTGTTTGATTTTAAAGCTCTAATAGAGTTTTAGATTTCTCTTGAAATTGTTTTAGTGTCTATATTATTCAGATATCATTAACTGATAGGGTATAATTAAAATGTGATTTTGCACTCTATAAGTGCTTTATGTGTAAATGCATTGTATGATGTTCTTCTATAAACAGTATCTGAAGAAAATTAGCATTTAAATATTTGCAAATTTCAAGCAAGTTTTATTTCTGGAAAGAATATACTATGGTTAAAAATAATTAAGAAAATAATGGAGTGAATCTATCTTTAATGAGCTCTCTTTATTGTGTATATTTATCTTTCACAATCATAATTAATACTGAGATGCAATTTGTTAGCAAAATACTGAACACATTTCTTTTGCAGAGGAATCTCCTTTAATAGTATTAGTCAAAATGTATTATAAATAATTTGCATTTAGTACATTTTCTATTTTGATCAAATTAGTTTTAATATTTCATATTTTAATATGCACTTCACTTTGTATCATTGCCAACATTGTTCTTGTCACAAGTAAGGGTACCTGTGGACAAGAGTTATTCTACTTTCATTGTTAAAGTTTTTTCATCATAACTATAAAATGTTTTATACAAATAGTTATTTTCAACAGAATGGTGTGGTATATTAATTAGGCAATTTTCTAACAGGTACATGCATATGTCAAAACTGTATAATTTGGGGGGTGTCTGCCTTTGTCTCGGGTCATGACCTTCGGCAGGTATCCTGCTTCTCCCTCTCCCACTCCCACTGCTTGTGTTCCCTCTCTCGTGGTCTCTATGTCAAATAAATTTTAAAAATCTTTTAAAGAAACTATACAGAATTTTTAAGTAAAGATTTTACTTATTTATTTGACAGAGACACAGCAAGAGAGGAAACACAAGCTGGGAGGAGTGGGAGTGGGATAAACAGGTTTTCCATGGAACAGGGAGCCCAATACAGGGCTTGATCCCAGGATCCTGGGATCATAACCTGAGTGGAAGGCAAACACTTAACAACTGAGCCACCCAGGTGCCCCTGTGTACAGATTGTTGCACAGTAATCGTACCACAATTAAATAGTTAAAAACACTACAAGGGCAAACTAGGGTATAGATGTCCTCACTAGCAGAGAATTTTCATATAATGTATTTAATGTTCTCAGTGACAGTGCAAAGGGCACAGAGGACACATGGCAGAGAGGCACAGAACTTTGTGGCTATTAGAAAAAGGCTTACAGAGGATTTCAATGTGAGGTGAAGCAAAGGGATGAATAGTATATTAGCTTCCTAGAGCCACAATAATACTTTACCACAAACTGGGAGGCTAGAAGCCTGAAATGAGTGTCAGCCCTGCTATACTCTACCTGTAGTTTTCAGGAAAAGAATCCTTTTTTCGCTTTTCTTAGCTTTGGCAGTTTGCTAATAATTCTTGCCTCATAGCTACATCATAAAAATTTCTGCCTCCATGTTTACATGGCCATCTTTTCCCTGTATTTTTCTGTGAGGAGATAAGGGCTGGATTTAGGGTCCTCTCATCAAGCATGACCTCATCATAATCTATTTCTAAATATTGTCACATTTACGGTTCAAGATGGACAGGTATTTTTTGAAGTTTTTTGGTAAGTCAGCCTAGCCTGCTCAAAAGCATGGAAAATGTGATTCTCTGAGTTATAGAATAGCTGTTAGAAAACAAGTTCCCTCATAGTTAAGATATCTTAGGGACTCTAAAGCCAAAGATGAGTTCCACCTGGTCTATGGACCATGCTCTTATGTCTTTTGGGAAAACGAGTGAACTTTTGTAATTATAGTTGTGACTTTGAGAAACATTTAACTTATAAGGGTGTCCCTTAAGGTGGACTTAACCAAGAGAGGATCTCAAACCTCTCAAAGACAATGGAATGCATACTTTGGCATTCAAAAAGTTCTAAAATATAAAATGACTAGAAAAATAGCTATAAAATAATTATAGTATGCAAATAGAAAACTTTTCATATACAGGGGCACCTGGGTGGCTCAGTTGTTTAAGTGTCCAACTCGGTTTCTGTTCAGGGGGTTGAGGAGATTGGGCTCCATGCTCAGTGTGGAGTGTACTTAATAGTCTTTCTCTCCCTCTGCCCATACATGCTCTCTCTCTGAAATCTAAAAACAAAAACAAAAAGAACTTTTATTAAAACAATTTTGGCCTTCTGAGTGGGTAACCTGAACTTAATATGTCAGAAACACGATTTGAATCCAACTAGTCTTTCAAGTTTTGTACCTGAGATGCAGATGCACAAGTACAGACATATGTAAAGAGTTCTATTTAGTTGGGTTATGGAAAAATAAGTGCTTACTTATTTATAAATAAGTCAAAAATTTTTCAAGTTCACATAATCTGGAGTAACTTTAACAAATAGAAGTTATTTTAAGTTTGTTGATATAATTAAAACAGATGTTTTCAGAGTTGTCAATATTAAATATAATTGCAAACATACAAGTTGTTCTACTTTGGTAGAACTAATCAATCAAATAATCTCAGACTCTCTAGTTTAATATCTAATCCAAACAAGGTGGATAACAACAAATATTTTAAATAAATGTAGGGGTGCCTGGGTGGCTCAGTGGGTTAAGCCTCTGCCTTCGGCTCAGGTCATGATCTCAGGGTCCTGGGATCGAGCCCTGCATTGAGCTACCTGCTCTGCAGGGAGCCTGCTTCCCCCCCACCCTGTCAAATAAATAAAATCTTTAAAAAATATATATTTTAAATAAATGTAAATAAGACTAAAGTTTTTAGTGAGCTAAACTAATACTGAGCTTATTTCCAAATACTATACAGAAACATTAAATATAAACAGAAAATTATCAACTTGGATTTTTAATTTTTACAGAGAGACAAAAGATGTTTGGGTCTATTAATGTCTTTTGCTACATTACAAAACTGTACTGTACAAGACATACCTCCAAAGGCAAAGGAAACAAAAGTGAAAATGAACTTTGGGACTTCATCAAGATCAAAAGTTTCTACACAGCAAAAGAAACAGTAAACAAAACAAAAAGGCAACCCATGGAATGGGAGAAGATATTAGCAAATGACACTATAGACAAAGGGCTGATATCTAAGATCTATAAAAAAACTCCTCAAAATCAACACCCAAAAAACAGATAATCACATCAAAAAATGGACAGAAGACATGGACACTTCTCCAAAGAAGACATATGAATGGCTAACAGACACATGAAAAAATGTTCATCATCATTAGCCATCAGGGAGGTTAAAATCAAAACCACATTGATATACCACCACACCAGTAGAATGGCCAAAATCAACAAGGCAAGAAACAACAAGTGTTGGAGAGGATGTGGGAAAAGGGGAACCCTCTTACCCTGTTGGTGGGAGTGCAAGTTGGTGCAGCCACTTTGGAAAACAGTGTGGAGATTCTTAAGAAATTAAAAATAGAGCTACCCTATGACCCTGCAATTGCACGACTGGGTATTTACCCCAAAGATACAGACATAGTGAAGAAAAGGGCCAGCTGTACCCTAATGTTCATAGCAGCAATGGCCATGGTCACCAAACTGTGGAAAGAACCAAGATGCCCATCAATATATGAATGGATAAAGATATACAATGGAGTATTATGCCTCCAACAGAAAGGGTGAATACCCAACTTTTGTGTCAACATGGATGGGACTGGAGGAGATTATGCTGAGGGCAATAAGCCAAGCAGAGAGAGTCAATTATCATATGATTTTAGTTACTTGTGGAGCATAAGGAATAACATGGAGGACATTAGGAGAAGAAAAAGAAAAGTGAATTAGGGAAGTTGGACGGAGATGTACCATGAGAGACTGTGGACTCTGAGAAACAAACAGAGGGAAGGGGAGTGGGAGGTTAGGTGAGCCTGGTGGTGGGTATTAAGGAAGGCATGTATTGCATGGAGCAATGGGTGTAGTGAATAAACAATCTTGGAACACTGGAAAATTAAAAAAAAAACTAAAAAAAAGTCTCAATCATTATGTATTCATTAATTTGGCACTCAGATGCTCACTCCTTAGTTTTCACTAGGAATTACAGATTATAAAGGCTGAGAATTCAAATTAATATATGTAAGTAAAACTACTAGAAATAAGAATAAAGGGAAGCAATTGTATATAAAAAGTAGGTAAAATGATAGAAAGTGTTTTTTGAATAAGGAACGGTTTAAAGGACATGGATTTTAGTTTTGGTAAAGGGGAAAAAAGTAATGAAATAGAAACCATAAGAACAGTAGAACAGATCAGTGAAACTTTGAAAGAATTAATAAGATTGATAAACCCCTAGCCAGACTTACCAAAAAGAAAAAAGGACCTAAATAAGTAAAATTATGAATGAAAGAGGAGAGATCACATCTAACACTGAAGAGATATTATCAAATATATGATGAGCAACTATATGCCAACAAATGAGGAAATCTGGAAGAAATTGATACATTCCTAGAGATGTGTAAACTACCAAAACTGAAACATGAAGAAATAAAAAGCCTGAACAAATCAGTAAGAAAATTGTAGCAGTAATCAAAAATCTCCCAAAAAACAAGAGGAATTCTACCAAACACTTAAAAAAGAATACTTATTATTCTGAAGCTGTTTCAAAAAATAGAAATGGAAGTAGGATGCCAGCATTACCTTGATCCCAAAATCAGACAAAGACCCCATCAAAAAGGAGAATTACAGACCAATATCCTTGATGGACATAGATGTAAAAATTCTCACCAAAATACTAGCCAATAGGATCCAACAGTACACTAAAAGGATTATTCACCATGACCAAGTGGGATTTATTCCTAGGCTGCAAGGTTGGTTCAACATCCACAAATCAATCAATGTGATACAATACATTAATAAAAGAAAGAACAAGAACCATATGATACACTTAATAGATGCTGAAGAAACGTTTGACAAAGTACAGCATCCTTTCCTGATTAAAACTCTTCACAGTGTACAGAAAGGGGGAACATCCCTCAATATCATAAAAGCCATCTATGAAAAACCAACAGCAAATAACATTCTCAATGGGGAAAAACTGAGAGATTTTCCCTTAAAGTCAGGAACATGGTAGGGATATCCACTCTCACCACTGTTCAACATAGTTCTGGAAGTCCTAGACTCAGCAATCAGACAACAAAAAGAAAGAAAATTCATCTAAATTCGCAAAGAAGTCAAACTCTCACTCTTCACAGATGATATGATATTCTGGGAGGAAAATCCAAAGACTCCACCCCAAAATTGTTAGAACTCATCCAGGAATTCAGTAAAGTGTCAGGATATAAAATCAATGCACAGAAATCCATTGCATTTATATACACTAACAATGAGATAGAAGAAAGAGAAATTAAGGAGTAATTTCTATTTACAACACACCTAAAACAATGAGATACCTAGGAATAAACCTAACCAAAGAGGCAAGTGATCTGTACTCAGAAAGCTACAGAACACTCATGAAAGAAGCTGAGGAAAACCAAAGAAATGGAAAAAAGTTCCATGCCCATGGACTGGAAGAACAAATATTGTTAAAATGTCTGTGCTACCTAGAGCAATCTACACATTCAATACTGTCACTATCAAACTACCATCAACTTTTTTCACAGAGCTGGAAGAAATAATCCTAACATTTGTATGGAACCAGAAAAGACTCTGAGTAGCCAAAGAAATGTTGAAAAAGAAAACCAAAAATATGGTAGCCATTACAGTCCCAGACTTCAAGCTCTATTCAAAGCTGTCATTAACAAGACCATATGGTACTGGCACAAAAATAGACACATAGATCAGTGGAACAGAATAGAGAACCTAGAAATGGACCCTCAACTCTATGGTCCGCTAATCTTCAATGGAGCAGAGTTTCCTTACACCATATACAAAAATGGACTCAAATTGGATGAAAGACCTAAATGTGAGACAAGAATTCATCAGAATCCTTGAAGAGAACACAGGCAGAAAATTCCTCAATCTTGTCCACAGCAACTTCTTGCTAGACACATCTCCAAAGGCAAGGGAAACAAAGGCAAAAATGAACTGTTGGGACTTCATTAAGATGAAAAGCTTTTGCACAACAAAGAAAATAGTCAACAAAACCAAAACACAACTGACAGAATGTGAGAAGATATTTTCAAATGACCTATAAAATAAAGGGCTCAAATATAAAATCTACAAAGAACTTAATCAAACTCAACATCTAAAGAACAAATAATCCAATCGAGGAATGGGCAGAAGACAAGAATGGACATTTCGCCAAAGAAGACATACAAATGGCCAACAGACACATGAAAAAATGATCAACGTCACTTGGCATCAGGGAAATATGAATCAAAACCATAATGAGATAATACCTTACAGTAGTCAATCACATTTTTTGCTGCATTTGTGTAAATAATCAGGCCAAGTGTACTGAAACTAGACTTGTTTGCAAATAAATTAGTCTTACTGTCTTACTATGGTTGTCTATGACGGAAATGGAGATGATTATAGAAAGAATATGTTTCAATAATATGCCCTTGTAGATATCAGATTTTGGTTCTATTATGACTGACTGTATTTGAGGTTTTGTTATTCACTTGTAAATATCATAAAATTCATCTCAATTATGTGCAGACAACCTTCATACCTATTGCTATATGAGCCACTCAAGAAAGTTCAACATAGGGTATGCTGAAATCATCAAAAACTGTTAAACTAGAAAAACCCATTAGACTAAAACTGCCATCCTCATATCACCAGCTGAAGATGTTTTGAAACCACCATCTAGAAATTTTATCAACTGGATTTTCTCCAAACTTGAAGTAAATTTATAATTTTCTCAAAGTATAATTTATATGAAAATTTGGGGAAAAAAAACCTAACTCTACCTAATTGCCCCTATAATATAAAGGCATAATTTAGGTGGAAGCTCACCTGCAATATTGCCTCTTGAAATACAACAGGATAAATCTAAGAATGTTTTAAATAATCATGAGACTCTATGTGCTAATATGTCATATTGCACTCATGAAAATAAGAAAAAATTAAGATCCAGTTAAACATTTTTCATAAAATTGACTTAGAAAGTTAAAATCTGAATAGAAATGGTTAAATCTTGGCTTCAGGGAATTCATTCCAATAAATTTTTAATCATTGCTATTCTGTGTTTATTCATCATATTAACCTCTCTAAGGTACCATATACTCTCAGGGGTTTTAATACCTATCTTCATCTACTCACATACTAAACGGTATTCATCAGGATCAGACAGCCAGATGAAAACAATAATCATGGAAGAGTTCACAATATTGCGTAGGAACATACTGAACTCATCTTCTCCCACAGACATGCTAAATCTACACCTACATATAAAGCAATCCCCTTGAAGGAAAGCTGAGGCCAATTGAACAGCCTTTGCACAACAAATGATAGAGGGAAAAGATGGAGAAAGGTAAGAGAAACATGGTAATCAAGAGAACGACATTCTCCATGACAAAATGTAGGAAGGAGTAATATAATTGAGGAGTCCATGTGCACACTCAACTACCAGGGCCACAGAGAAAAACAAACAAAAAAGAACCCTCAGTTTAAAAGGCAACAAGATTATAAGTGAAGGGAATTCACTTATTAGTCCTAGAGAGGCCAACAAATAAGCATGGAATTACTGATATTTTCTCTGAGGTTGAGGCGTCTTTGAACACCATATTTTATGTTCCCCTTTCACCTTAATAATATAGGTGGAAGCAGAGTCCAGGAACACTAGCCAACCTGCTAATGGTGACCCAGTGTACCCCAGGTCCCTGATCCATGCTAACTCCAGGTATCCCACCAAGGTGGCCCCACTGTGTCACACCCTGGGACTCCCTGGTCTTCACCCACTCTATCTGGTCTGCTAAAATACATTAAAATAATCATGCACCATTGTCAAGTGTGATTTATTCCAGGTTTGCAAGTACATCCACAAGTGAATCAACATTGTATACTATAGTAACAAAATGAAGGATAAAAATCATATGATCATCTCAATAGATGAGAAAAGGCATTTAGCAAAATTCAATATTCATTTAGGATAAGAACTCCCACAAAAATGGGCATAAAAGGAACATACAATAAAGCCATATATACTGCAAATCCATGGTTACCAGCATACTCAATGATGAAAAGCTGAAACATTTCCTCTCAGATTACAAATAAGATGCTCAGTCTTGACAGCTGTATTCAATGAAATACTCAAAGCCCCAGCCAGATGAGGCAAAGAATAAAAAATAAAATTATAAAATATATCCAAGTTGGAAAGGAAAAAGTAAAACTATTTGTAGTTGACATGATACTATATATAAAAACAACAAAAACCCAACTCTTAGAACTAGTAAATGAATTCAGTAAAGTTGCAGGAAACAATTCATGTATATAAATTGGTTATATTTTTATAAACATATAATGAGCTACCAGAAGGAGAAATTAAGAAAATAATTCCATGTACAACTGCATCAAAAAGAAGAAAATACTTAAGAATAAATTTAGCCAAAGAGATAATGACCTATACTCTGAAAACTCTAAGATATTGATAAACCCAGGAATTGATGACACAAATGAATGGAAAGATAGTCTGTGTTCATCAATTGGAAGAATATTGTTTAAATGTCCATACTACCCAAAATAATCTACTTAATTCATTCCATTCCCTTTCAAAAATACCAATGACCTTTTATACAGAATTATAATAAAGAAACCTAAAATAGGGTGCCTGGATGGCTCAGTGGGTTAAAGCCTCTGCCTTCAGCTCAGGTCATGATCTCAGGGTCCTGCGATTGAGCCCCACATCGGGCTCTCTGCTCAGCAGGGAGCCTGCTTCCTCCTCTCTCTCTGCCTGCCTCTCTGCCTACTTGTGATCTCTGTCAAATAAATAAATAAAATCTTAAAAAAAAAAAAGAGAGAGAGACCTAAAATAGAACCACAAAACACACTGAAGAGCCATAGCAATCTTGACAAAGAAACAAAGAACTCCCTGCTTTAAACTATACAACAATGCTGTGGTAATCAAAACTAAACAGTACTCTCATGAAAACAGACACACAGATCGATGAAATAGAAAGCCCAGAACTAAAACCATGTATATATGATAAACTAATCTATGACAAATGAGGCATGAATATACAATGGGTAAATGTCTTTTTTTAAATAGTCTTTTCAATAAATAGTGCTGGGAAAACTGAACAGTACATGGAAAAGAATAAACCTGGACCACAATCTTATACCAAATACTAAAATAATTTCAAGACGGACTAAAGACTTCAGTGCAAGAGCCATCACCATAAAACTCCTAGAAGAGGGGACGCCTGGGTGGCTCAGTGGGTTAAGCCTCTGCCTTCGGCTCAGGTCATGATCTCAGGGTTCTGGGATCGAGCCCCGCATCGGGCTCTCTGCTCAGTGGGGAGCCTGCTTCCTCCTCTCTCTCTGCCTGCTTCTATGCCTACTTGTGATCTCTGTCTGTCAAATAAATAAATAAAATCTTTAAAAAAAAAAAAAACTCCTAGAAGAAAATAGGCAACAAACTCTTGGATATCATTATTAACAAAATTTTTTGGATTTGTCTTTTCAGGAAAGAGCAACAAAAGCTAAAATAAATGAGATTACATCAAACTAATAAACTTTTTCATAATGAAGGAAACACTCAACAGAGTGAAAAAACAACCTACTGAATGGAAAAGGATATTTAAAAATGCAATATCCAATAAGGAATTAATGCCCAAAATATATAAAGAACTTATACAACTTAATATCAAAACAACCCAAATAAAAAATGAGCAGAGAACTTGAATAGACATGTTTCCAAAAAAGACATATAGATGGCCAATAGACACACAAAAAGATGTTCAACATCACTACTCATTATCAGGGAAATGCAAAATCAAAATCAAGATAACACTTCACACCTGTCAAGAATAGTTATTAACAAATAGACAAAAAATAAGTGTTGGTGAGAACGGGGAGAAAAGAGGCACTTGTTCACTGTTAGTGGGAATATAAATTGGTATAGCCACTTTGGAAAACAATGGGGGGTTATTCTAAAAATAAAACTGACATATAATCCACCAATTCCATCCTACATATTTATCTGAGGAAAATGAAAACACCAATTTGAAGAGGAATTTGCACCTCTAAGTTAATTGCAGCACTTTTTACAGTAGCAGGTGTATGGAAGCAACTTAGGTGTTCATGATAGGTGAACTAGTAAAGAAGATGTTGGTATGTATCTATCGGAATATTGCTCAGTTTTAAAAGCAATGAAATCTTGCCCTTTGCAACAACACATATGAGCCTAGAGGTATTATAATAAAATAAGAGAAAGACAAATATCATAAGATTTCACTTATGGGTCAAACCTAAAAAAAAAAAAAAACCAACAACAAACTCATAGATACAAACAACAAATTGTTGTTTACAAGGTGTAAGGTGTTAAGGGGAGGGCAAAATAGATAAGGGGATTAAGTGGTACATACTTCCAGTTATAAATAAGTCATGGAGTTGTATCCCATAGGCAATATAATCAATAGTATTTTAATAACATATAGTGATATCAATAAGACTTATTCTGAGGATCATTTTATAATGTATAAAAACATTACTATTATGTAAAACTGAAATTAATAGGATATTGTATGTCAGTTATAGTTCATTGAAATATTATAAAAATGCTTAAGACTTCCAAAGAGTTAATGGAAAGCATGAAAATCAAATGTAATGGACACTTCCCGTACATACCCAGATCCCTTAGATTCTTTTTTTTTTTTTTTTCTGTGGGCGCACACCCCAGCTCTCTGTGCATTTTCTTCTAATTCATATACCTAATACTATCTTTGGATGAGTGTCCTTGGCTTGGAACTGCTTTACTTTTACATGCAGACATCCTGTAGTTTCTGTTAGGCTTCCAACCCTCAAGGGTGACCCTTAGTCAATGAAGGAATATATAAGAGCCTGGTTTATTATCTTAAATGTGGAACTAACTCTGAAGTATAATCTACATTCTAGAGCTCCCCTGCAGGGTCAGGCTAAGTCAATAGTTTGCATGAAACCACCTTCTTGGTTTCCTCCTTTTCCCAATCCTACTTCCTCTGTCATTGCTCAACTTCTCCTGGAAACATATTGTTTAGAATTCACTTGCACATGTGTTGTTATCTCAGGGTCTGCTTCTAGAGAATCCCATCTAAGACATCTTACTATTGACTGGCCAGGAATTTTGAAGAATTTTGGCACAGAGATAATAGAAATAGAGTAATGGGAAATGATCAGAATATCCTTATAGAAGAAAATTCTGATAAAGTTAAAATTTGAATTTATTATATTAAGTACTATTTCAATAAAAAATACAGAAAAACTGGGTCTACCAGATCCCTTTTCCCATAAATATTAAACTAAAAGACACTTTATTTGGCAATCAGAGACTTACAGAATATGGATATGCACTAATGACCCACAGCAATATGTTTAACATACTATCTGCAAGTATATTGAGTATAACACCTCATAATAGGTGCACTTTTACCCCATTCCTCAAATAACTGGAGCTATTACTTCTCATTCAATTATTAGACAAAGAACAGTTTTAGACAAGTTACATCTCAGAAAGTTTAACTCAAAGGACTGGGGATAGAAGGAAACCTCTGTTTCTTAATGATTTTTAAGAAACCTCTGTTTCTTAATGTTTTTCCTCTGAGACTGGAAATAAGTCAAGAATCAAGAATTTCAATCTTGTTTTAGCTAATGGACTAAAATAATAATAAATCTAAAATAATCTGCTGTTAAAAAACGCAAAACTTTCTTTACTTTCAGAAGACATGCTCATACTTGCAGAAAATCATAAAGAATATATATACAGATAAAAAAGTGTTAGAAGCTGAAAATAAGATTTCTAGAAAAAATACTTTATAACTTTGGATTACAGAAAAGATCTTAGATATGATACCAATAGCATAAATCAAAAGTGTTTTTTTTTTTAAGATAAATTTATTTTTAAAAAGAAACCAAAAGAAAACAGGTGAAGATGAGATAGTAAGAGGGTCTTGGGTTCACCTTCCTCATAGAGGGAACAACTACACATAATATAACTTACTCTGAAAATGCCTTGAACACTGGCAGACCAGACATTCCACAGCTGAAGATGTAAAGAGAATGCCATATTCAGAAGAGTAAGGGGGCAGAGATAGTCAAGAATCAAACCCCTGGCACAAGGATCTGTCAGGAATATCACAGGCACGATAGTCCTCCCTGATGAGGGGATCAAACTCCACATTGGTTATGCCCAGCCTGGGACTTGCACCAGTAAGAAAAGCCCTTAAAGCAAAGCAACTGGCTTTGAAAATCAGCAGAGCTTAACTCTAGGAAAGCCAAAAGGCTATAGGAAACCATTATTCTGTTATTAGAGAGTTAGCCAGTTATAGCACTCAGTAGGTAACAGCATAGAAAAAGCAGTTTGAGAAGTGTCTGGGTTATATACACCTGAGGAGATTTGTTAACTCGTTGTAGGACATATGCTGGAAGAGAAGAATTTGAAGGATCTTCCTCTAGGAACCAAAGTGTTATTAGGCACCACTTAATTCTCTTTTACTCTAGCTGGCCTGATGCTTCTCTGGGAGCTAGTTCTGATAGTCTGTGACTTTGCTAGCACTGTTTGCCCTGCCTTGAAATCCCCCTGTAAACCACACCATCCAACCCATCTGTCCCAGTAAGTACTCCTCCAGAGTGGCTCACATCCTGCCATATGTGGTAGGCAGCCTTGGTCAGGACTGGAATACCCACAAAGTGACTATTTTCCCACCATAACCAGCAGTTGCTAGGTCCGTTGATCTTCCAAAATGATGCCTACCCTGAGAGACCCACATTGCAATTTCAACTGAGCCTCTCAGCCAGTTTTTTTAAGGGGTTGGCTTTACTTGACAGCACACCTATAGCAGGAACAAACTAGCCTCTAGCTAGTTGAGTTAGGTGTCAGCCCTATCCACCAGTGTACCTACCTACATTAGTCATGAAGAGTTATAAACAGCAAGGCTGAGGGCCAGTGCCACACACTAGCATGTTCTCAGCAGTTTCAGCCTGGTCACAAAAAAAGTGTATATAGGCACTCAAGTGCCTGCTCCTAGTGACTAAGGGGTGTTCCACTATTGGAGAAGGCTCCTCTCCTATGGAGAAGGCTCCTCTCCTATGGAGAAGGCTCCATATGATGCCTTCTACATAAGGCCACTATACTTAAAGAAATGTAGCTGATCTACCTAACATAGAAACAGAGTCCAACAAACTCAAGAGGTGGAAAAATATGTTCCAAATGAAATAAGACTAAACCTCAGAAAAAGAGCTAAACAAAATGTAAATGATCAATATACCTGATAAAGAGCACAAAATAATGGCCATATAAAATACTCACTGGACTTGAAAGAAGAGTAGATAAATTAAGTGAAATCATCAATAAAGTGATAGAAAATATTAAAAAAAACTAATCAGAGCTGAAGAATACAATGACAAATTGTATGACAAATTGTATGACAAAAATGACAAATACACTAAAGAATCACTAGCAGATTTAGAGGATGCAGAATGGGTCAGTGATCTGAAAGACAGGACTGTGGAAGTATGCAAGCTGAACAGAATTTAAAAAAAGGATAGGTTAAGGAACCCCTGAAAACATAAAAAGTAATATTATTAATATAAAGGTCCCAGAAGAAGAGCAAGATAGAGGAGCAGAAAACTTACTTGAAGAAATAACAGCTGAAAACTTCCCTAACCTGGGGAAGGAAATAGACATCCAAGTTTCTGGAAGTGAAGAGAGCCCCAAATAAAATGAACCCAAGGATGTCAATACCAATTATTATGTCAATACATAATAATTAAAATGCCAAAATTTAAAGAGAGAATCCCAAAAGCAAGAGAGAAAAGCACATAGTTAGGAAAATACCCTAAGGCTATAGGCTGATTTTTTTTAGCAGAAATTGTGTAGACCAGAAGAGAGTAGTATGATATGTTCAAAGTACAGAAGGAAAAAAAAAATCCCACCAACCAAGATTACCCCACAAGGTTGTCATTCAAAATTGAGGGAGATTTGGAGGTACAAATAAGTCACAGAGATGAAAAGCATAGTGTAAGGAATATAGACAATAATGTAATCACTTTGTATAATCACAGATGGTAGCTACACTTACCGTGATATTTCAGAATGTTTATAATTGTTGAATGACAGTGTTGTATGTTGTACATCTGAAACTAATATAGTGTGTCAAGTATATTAAAAAAATATTCTGCTGTTCTCCTTGATCAGTGAGCTTGGTCTTGGCTGGATGTTCTTGCTGATCTTCTGGAGGAGGGGCCTCCTTATGGTATCACTTATCTCTCATACCAAAAGATTGGGATCTTTCCCTGCATATTTTCAGACCACAAAGCTCTGAAGCTAGAAATCAATCATAACAGGAAAGTTGGAAAGAACTTAAATACATGGAGGCTAAAGAGCATCCTACTAAGGAATGAATGGGTCAACCAGGAAATAAAAGAAAAAATGAAAAAATTCATGGAAACAAAAGAAAATGAAAATACAACTGTTCAAAATCTGTGGGATACAGCAATGGTGTCCTGAGAAGAAAGTATATAGTGACACAAGCCTTTCTCAAGAAACAGGAAAAGTCTTAAGTACACAACCTAACCCTACACCTGAAGAAGCTGGAGAAAGAACAGCAAAGAAAGTCTAACCCGGGAGGAGAAGAGAAATAATAAAGATCAGAGCAGGAATCAATGAAATAGAAACCAAAAGAACAGTAGGACAGATCAATGAAACTAGGAGCTGGTTCTTTGAAAGAATTAAAAAGATTGATAAACCCCTGGCCAGACTTACCAAAAAGAAAAGAGAAAGGAAAGGACCCAAATAAATAAAATCATGAATGAAAGAGGAGAGATCACAACCAACACCAAAGAAATACACACAATCATAAGAACATATTATGAACAACTATATGCCAGCAAATTTGACAATCTGGAAGAAATGGATGCATTCCTAGAGATGTATAAACCAGCAAAACTGAGCCAGGAAGAAATAAAAAACCTGAACACACCCATAATCAGGAAGGAGATTGAAGCAGTCATCAAAAGCTCCCAAAAAAATAAGAGCCCAGGGCCAGACGGCTTCACAGGGGAATTCTACCAAACATTTAAAGAAGAATTAATACCTATTCTCCTGGAACTGTTCCAAAAAATAGAAATGGAAGGAATACTTCCAAACTCATTTTATGAAGCCAGCATTACCTTGACCCCAAAACCAGACAAAGACCCCATCAAAAAGAAGAATTACAGACCAATATTCTTGATGAACACAGATGTGAAAATTCTCACCAAAATACAAGCCAATAGGATCCAACAGTACATTAAAAGGATTATCCACCATGATCAAGTGGGATTTATTCCTGGGCTGCTAGGTTGGTTCAACATCCACAAGTCAATCAATGTGATACAATACATTAATAGAAGGAAGAACAAGAACCATGTGATACTCTCAATAGATGCTGAAAAAGCATTTGACAAAGTACAGCATCCTTTCTTGATCAAAACTCTTCACAGTATAGGGAGAGAAGGCATACCTCAATATCATCAAAGCCATCTATGAAAAACCCATCTATGAAAAACCCAGAGCAAATATCATTCTCAATGGGGAAAAACTGAGAGCTTTTCCCCTAAGGTCAGGAACACAGCAGGGATGACCACTACCAATATAATACGATTCAACACAGTAGTAGAAGCCCTAGCCTCAACAATCAAACAACAAAAAGAAATAAAAGGCATCTGATTTGGCAAAGAAGAAGTCAAACTATCACTCTTTGCAGATGTAATGATACTTTATGTGGAAAACCCAAAAGACTCCACTCCAAGACTGCTAGAACTCCTACAAGAATTCAGAAAGTGTCAGGATATAAAATAAATGCACAGAAACCAGTTGCATTTCTATACACTCAACAGCAAGACAGAAGAAAGAAAAATTAAGGAGTTGATCCCATTTGCAATTGTACCCAAAACCATATAATACCTAGGAATAAACCTAACCAAAGAGGCAAAGAGTCTGTACTCAGAAAATTATAAAATACTCATGAAAGAAATGGAGGAAGACATAAAGAAATGGAAAATCAATCCATGCTCATGGATTGGAAGAACAAATATTGTGAAAAGTCTATGTTACCTAAAGCAATCTACATATTTAATGCAATCCCTATCAAAATACCATCAATTTTTTTCAAGGAAATGGAACAAATAATCCTAAAATTTATATGGAATCAGAAAACACCTTGAATAGCCAGAGGAATACTGACAAAGAAAGCCAAAGTTGGTGGCATCACAATTTCAGACTTCAGCCTCTATTACAAAGCTGTAATCTTTAGAGCTTTGGCTATGACAAGACAGTATGGTTCTGGCATAAATAGACACATAGATCAATGGAACAGAACAGAGAGCCCAGAAATAGAACTCCAACTCTATGGTCAACTAATCTAAACTAAAGCAGGAAGAATGTCCAATGGAAAAAACATACTCTCTTCAACAAACGGTGTTGGAAAAATTGGACAGCCACATGCAGAAGAATGAAACTGGATCATTTCCTTACACCACACACAAAAATAGACTCAAAATGGATGAAAGACCTCAACGTGAGACAGGAATCTATTAAAATCCTTGAGGAGAACAAAGGCAGAAACCTCTTCAACCTCAGTCGCAGCAACTTCTTCCTAGAAACATCGTCAAAGGCAAGGAAAGCAAGGGCAAAATGAACTATTGGTACTTCATCAAGATCAAAAGCTTTTGCACAGCAAAGGAAACTCAACAAAACCAACAGACAACTGACAGAATGGGAAAAGGTATTTGCAAGTGACATATCAGATAAAGAACTTATCAAACTCAACACCCAAAGAACACATAATCCAATGAAGAAATGGGCAGAGGACATGAACAGACATTTAAGCAAAGATGACATCCAGATGGCCAATAGACACATGAAAAAGTGCTCAACATCACTTAGCATCAGGGAAATACAAATCAAAACCACAATGAGATACCACCTCACACCAGTCAGAATGAGTAAAATTAACGAGTCAGGAAATGACAGATGTTGGAGAAGATGTGGAAAAAGGGGAACCCTCTTACACTGTTGGTGGGAGTGCAAGCTGGTGCAGCCACTTTGGAAAACAGCATGGAGGTTCCTCAAAAAGTTGAAAATAGAGCTACCCTACGACCCAGCAATTGCACTACTGGGTATTTACCCTAAAGATACCAATGTAGTGATCCAAAGGGGCACGTGCACTCGAATGTTCATAGCATCAATGTCCACAATAGCCAAACTATGGAAAGAATCTAGATGTCCATCAACAAATGAATGGATAAATAGGATGTGGTGTGTGTGTGTGTGTGTGTGTGTGTGTGTGTGTGTGTGTGTGTGTAATGGAATACTATGCAGCCATCAAAAATGAATTCTTGCCATTTGCAATGATGTGGATGGAACTAGAGGGTATTATGCTGAGTGAAATAAGTCAATCAGAGAAATACAATTATCATATGATCTCCCTGATTTGAGGAATTTGAGAGGGAGGGTGGGGGGTTTGTTGGATAGGGAAGGAAAAAATGAAACAACATGGGGTTGGGAGGGAGACAAACCATAAGAGCCTCTTAATCTCAAAAAACAAACTGAGGTTTGCTGGGGGAGGAAGGATAGTGGGAGGGTGGTTGGATTATGGACATTGAGGAGGGTGTATGATATGGTTAGTGCTGTGAAATGTGTAAACCTGACTATTCAAAGACCTGTACCCCTGGGGCAAAAATACATTATATGTTAATAAAAATAATAATAATAAAAAAGAAGACTACTGGTTGCCTGGGGCTGGGTGGTAGGAGAAATGTGGTTTATCTGCACAGGTTCTGTGGAATTTGGGGGGATGATGAAAAAGTTTTAAAACTGAATTGTTGTGATAACTGATGAGGAACAATTCTATGTATTACATGCACTTGTTAGGAATAATTGAATTGTTAAAAATATATCTAATGCAGTATGAAGAGAGCAAATCAAACCAGGCCTAACAAACAAAACCTCTATGATATCAAAGCACAGTTAGCATGCCTGATAAACCATCCACATAAGGTAAACACAAAAGCACATATGGAGTTAAAAGTTTCTAAGCCACCTCATAAGAGACCATCAAAACCTTGAGCATAATGACTGTTGTAGTTGGTGAGGGCAGTGCCCAAAACGCTGCTGGGACTCCTTAAAATTCTGTACAGAGACTATGTTGTGTTATTAACTGGGAAGATAAGAAAGAATAGGAATTAGGTTATTTTAACATAGGTTTATTTTTTGGTTATTTTTAATAATTCTGTTGCAGCCTGGATAAAACCAGGTAACAAAATACAATGAATTAACATTTTATAAGTGAGGAACTTGTAAGAAAAATTTAGTTTGCCCAAGGCTATACACCTATTAGGTGACAGAACTAGAACTTGAATCCGTGCAATTCTAACTCCAAAACCCATAGCTCATTTTATTATGCTTGTTTTTATGCTATTAAAAAAAAAAATAAAGATATGGCTTTTGAAAATTCGGTTTGAGACTGATGTTGGTGAGGATGCGGAAAAAGGGGAACCCTCCTACGCTGTTGGTGGGAATACAAGGTGGTTCATCCACTCTGGAAAACATCATGGAATTTCCTCAAAGAGTTCAAAATAGAGCTACCCTATGACAAGTAATTGCACTACTGGGTATTTACCCTAAAGATACAAATGTAGTGATCTGAAGGGGCATGTGCACCTGAATTTTCGTAGCAGCAATGTCCACAATAGCCAAACTATGGAAAGAACCTAGATGTCAATCAACAGGTGAATGGATAAAGAAGATGTGGTACATATATACAATGGAATACTATGCAGCCATCAAAAATGAAATCTTGCCATTTGCAACAACATGGATGGAACTAGAGGGTATTATGCTGAATGAAATAAGTCAATCAGGGAAAGACAATTATCATATGATCCATCTGATATGAGGAATTTGGGGGGCAGGGTTGGGGGTTGTGAGGGGAAGGGAGGGAAAAAAATGAAACAAGATGAGACCAGGGAGGGAGACAAACCATAAGAGACTCTTAATCTCAGGAAATAAACTGAGGGCTGCTGGGGGTGACTGGGTTATAGACATTGGGGAGGGTATGTGATATGGTTAGTGCTGTGAATTGTGTAAGACTGATGATTCACAGACCTGCACCCCTGACACAAATAATATATTATATGTTAATGAAATAAAATTCTAAGAAGAGACACCAGGGCTAAGGGGGATTCTGGCAAAACTGACCTAATAGGATTCTTGCTGAAGGCAGGCCAGGTCATCAGACACCACCTGGGGCCGGTGGGGAGGTTGAGCATCCTGACCAGACATCCAGGGTGGGGGCTTCTGGTTAAACTGGGTTGGCAAGGCCCTTTTTAAAACTATATTTTACAAGGAAGTACCCAGATGGGTTTAGGAGAAGGTTCAGAAGCCTGACTAAAGTTTGGTCAAGCAAAGAATCTTTGCCACTCCCTAGTGTAAATAAATTCTCCTTGGAAAGGATCCTGGGTTCTCATCCTTTGGAATGTAAATAAATGACTCCAAGTGGAGGCAGGGGAAGAAAAGAAAAGAAAATTCAGTTTTAAGCCTACATATGATGGTGTGGAAAAGAGATCATGAAATATCTCCAGATAAAATGATATACAATAAAATGGCTAGTTATTTAAATGACAGCAACCCCTCTAAGCAGGTGACATTTTAGTAGACATCTAAATGATAAGCAGCAAAGCTGACTAGCAGGAGCAGTGAAGCCCCAGTCAGAGGAAGGGCATGTGTACAAGCCCTGCATCCAGAAACATCATCAAAAGGATGCTGAAAAGCCTGGGTCAAGAGAAACTATAGTATGAGAGGAAGCTGCAGAAATAGGCAGGAGCCAGTCTTCAGAGCTGCACAGATCATGGCAAAGAGTTCATAGTATAGCATATGTATACCAGAATGAAAAATATTTGAAAGGTTAATGCCGAGGAGGCCCATGGTGTAACATACATTAAAATATTCTATTAAATCTCAATATATGCATACTCTATGACCTAGTATTCCCACCCTATATAAATGTGTCCCAAATAACTCCACACATGCATATATATACATTCATCAAAGGACACATAGTAAAATGTTCAAAGTACTCTTACGCATGATAGCCAAAAATTGGAAACCACCCAAATGTCCAGCACTAAAATGGATAAATCATGTTATATTAATAAAACGGAATACCAGACAACAATGAAAATGAAAAAAAAAAAAAAAACCCTTACAACCAGATAAAATGATATGAACTCACAAACAGTATATTGGGTAAAATAAGCCAAAATATTATATACCATATGGATCCTGGCATATAACTGTGAAAACAAGTAAAACTAACCTACATCATTAAAGTCAGGACAGTGTTTAAACTTGGGTGATGTAAGAGACTTCTGGGATGCCATAATGTTCAGTTTCTTGATCTAGGTGCTGTACCTGTGAGTGTAATAAACCTCAATCTGTGAAATTATGGTATATTAACTTCAATATATATTTTAATAAAAATGGTTATAAAAAATAAAATCCTGAGACACTTTAAATGATTTCTGTTATGGAGAAATTTAAAACAAATACTGACATTACTGGAAAAAAGTGGGCATTATAAATAACCTATTTACAAAGTTAAATACCTCTGTATGTAAATGATAAGCAGATCCATAAGTAAATGGCTAAGAAGAGGCAAAAACTGGTAGACGTGGAGATAAAAAGATATACATACACCAGGTGTTGTTAGATGTATTTCCTACTGTGAATACATGGATTTTAACTAAAAACCATGAACAATTTCTATACAATCTCCATTTAATGTACTCCTCATTAATCTTTATTATTCTCTTCTTCTTCCCTTGGGTTATTTTGCTCTTATTTTTCTTATACTTTCTTAAAGTAGTATGTTAGATTACTGATATATTATTCCTTAACTTGGCATTTATACCTATAAATTTTACCCTAGGCAATGTTTTATTGGCACCCTATATATTTGGGAAATAGTTTTAAGCTGCAGTGTTTGTAACTATGTGACTAAATAGAAAGATAGTGCTGAGAGTATGCATTAAATAAAACTTTAATCATAATTCAAGATAATTCTTATTAAATTATTAATACAAAAAAAATCCAATGACAGACAACAAGGAAAATAAAAAGATAAATAAAAAATAGAGAAATTAGTAAGATATTCAGTGGAGGCTACTGGATATAAAAAGAAATGAACAGTAAAGGTGAATTCACAAACACAACAACATCAATCACAATTTGTAACTTTTTTTTAACAGAGTGTATGAAGTTTGGCTAACATGTAGGCTGGTACCTTACTAGTTAAGTCTTAACATGTGGTTGAAAAAATAGTATCTATGTATTTCATCTAAAACAATCCAATAGAGTTTATCCTGATTTAAAAAACTATAAAAATGTGCCCAATCTTCTGAGATTTCAGAGTAAATAAAATTAATTCTCAGGACATTAGGTCTGTGATTGAAATTCTTACATCTCTACAGGAAATGAAATTTTCCTACTAAAAGTTCAAGTGATAAATAATTTTTAATAACTGGTGGCTTAGTGTTTTGAACCTTGCTGTTTCTAATAGTTTTTCATTTTCCCTGAAGGAAGCGTCATATTGTTGCTTTCCCCCCTCAAAATACAGTACTGTTTTCTCTAATATAAGTGTCTTAAGAGGTATGTGAGCTATTTTAGAAGCTGCTAATGAGTGCATGTTCACTTCCATAGATTCCTTTTTTTTTGTTCAATAAAGAAGACATAATTTAGTATACTTTAAGGTGTGTGATTTCAGGTGACAGGTCAGAAGTTTATCATTTATTCAATAAAATGAATAAAGCACATAACATGCCTAATAATTAAAGGGAAAGACCTCTCCTTTGGCTCTTTGGCCTCTCAATATTCCTTTACACAGTCCACCTGAGTGGACTGAAGAGTGAGTTTTCTCTAGCAAATTTTGGGGTTAGGAACATTGAGCTTCTTCCTCCCTCCACTCTGAACCAGACTGTGTGCAGAAAGCAAATAACTGGTCTGGCCCAAGCTTGATGGTAAGGGTGATACCTTTATCCATTTAATCCAATCCATAATTTTGGTTTAAAGCAAAAAAAAAAAAAAATTAGGAACAATATATTCTTAATCCATACTTCCTTTCCCTCCAGTTGCCTTCTGGATGCACACAGTGTGATATTCTCCACCTTTGGGAAATAACTGTGGTGGTTCAGTGCTGCCTGTGACAAAATGGATTCAATGTGAGGATTCTCTATTAGATATAGCACTGTTCCCCCACATCTAAGTCTTCCCAGAATCTGCTCTACCAGTAGTATAGCTACTACGTTTATTTTTATATGTGTGACTTTTTTTTTTTTTTTTTTAAGAAAGGGTAAGGTGGGGGCTGAGGGAGATGGAAAAAGAGAATCTTATGTTGGGTGTAGAGCCTGATGTGGGGCTGGACGTCACAACCCTGAGATCATGACCTGAGCCAAAATCAAGAGTCAGATGCTTAACCAGCTGAGCTACCCAGGCAACCCCTGACTCTTCTGTTTTATAATTTAAAATTTGAAAAAGAGATGGATTTTATGAAAGAAATAAGGAATACAAATGTAGAAATGATTTGTATATTTTCCCCTTATCAGCTTTTAGTTTTTTTGGAATTTCCTTTCTAAACAGTTTTCAATAGTCAGAAAAGAAATTCTGATTTTAAATGATACCAACAGAAATGTGTTTGGAATTATTTGGATTCTGTTTTCCATGCTCTTTAATACATGTAGCTGATTAAAAAGCAGACAAAAATTTTTATTTTTTGGCATTGTGCTGCAAGACACTTTATGTATATATCATGTATTATTATGTGTGAAGCAGCATTATTTGTACAGTTGTTTAAATAACATATATAAGTACTTCACATGCTCTCAGGCCCATAGACAGTTACTTTCATGTTTTAGTCTTAATACTTTTCATTGCCTTGGAGGAAAGCAAATAAAAAGTTTATGCAAATGAGTAGATAAAAGCATGAGCCTGAGCTCTTTGACATTAAACTTTCATATTAGTTTATGAAATCTTTAGAAAAAAAGCACAAAAGATACTCACTGTAGGGAAGGTAGTAACAACAGAGATAAAGTATTAGGTAATATGACTCTGTTAACACACTACAGCAAATGCAAGAAACAAAAATCTCTCACATTCCCTTATAGATTTAGCCCATTTCAGTTCCAACTTATTTCTGCCCATTTTAAGTATTTTTTCTCTTTTCTATTCAAAATGTATTTTAAGCATAAGAGACAAAATGAATAAGGTGGAGTTGTATATCAGAAAAAGATTTGTGTATCTAATTTTATATGCTGACTCTTTCAGTCTATGTGACATAGTAAGCCATTCCAAATCTCATGTATCATATATATATAATAATATACATATAAATACATATGATATATATAATACATATAAGTGTATATGAAACATTCTGAATATAAATTATATATATATGCATATATATATGATGAAGATAATAAAACTCTAAAAGCTGCTGTATCTTTTACAAAAGAGGTGACACATGTGTCTAGAAAATAGTATTAATCACTTTTGGCAAACAATCCTTTTAATATCAAATTGAATGTGTCAAATTAATTTTTCTAGAGCTATAGATTTGTACTCATATAATTATTATATATGTATTACTACTCATACAATTAATTATAATACTGTATTGATCAGAATTGATTTTTAAATTTTCAAGTATTATACTCTCCAATATTTTAACTTATATCAGGTAGATGAAATGTAATTTTAAAGTCTATATAGTACTGGTATAGTACCACTTCAGAAGCTTCAAAATTTCCTTTGTGAATTATAATATTCATTCTGTTATTTATCCATACTGAGACAATAGTAGTGAATTCAAGCAAAATAAGATTTACCCAGGCATTCATCATGTAATACATAAAGCCAGCTGTAATCTTAATAAGAAACATTTCTCTCAGGGATGCTACAGCTCAAAATATCGTAGCATCTCCACCACCTTTTGTCTTTCAGAAAAAAAGTTTTCTAACTTGGAGAAATGTTGTTGTCTAAAATCACAAAGTATCATAAAACAGTGATTTTTGAAATTACGTCTATAAGAAAGAAATATCCTACTCTTGTCTGGAAACCAAAGTCACCTTGAAAAGGAAAAGTTGTTTTGATTTACAACTCAAGAAAAAAGCTTCAGATAAGAGGTTTCTGTACTCAGAATCCCAAATCAATCTTCACTTTGTAGTTTCAAAAGAAATAAGATTTTCAGTTGACTTTCCAGTAGAGACCTGATGTTCCCCCACTTTATATAAAATCCTTTTTTTTGAGCCCTATAAGAGTACAGCTCAATTAAATTAAAGTTGGAAATCACTATTTCCCAAAATACTATAATCCATTTTTACTTTGTTGAGTTGTCCCATGGTTGTTTAGGTGGACAATCTTCTTCAATGCAATGACACATTAAAGTTTGGGGTTTGTTTATTTTTATTTTTTGTTTGTTTGTAACTGATTTGGCTAGGGCAATTTATAGTCCAAGTTTTTAAGGTAAATGAGGATGAGCCAAAGATTATTCTAGAAAATGGGGATACAATAGTGAGTAAAGTAGATATGTTACTTTTCTTATAGAAATTACCTGGTAGTAGAGAATGCAGAAAATACTAAGAAAAAAAAAAACCACATGATATAACTTGAATAATGAACTTTAAATAAGATAAATGGAAATATTAGCTAAGGAGGGAGAAGAACATGCATAAGATCTTTGGGAAGAGTCTGTGAAAAGGAGGTATTTGATGTGAGTGCTAAATGATCACAGGATCCACTTCCTAACAGAGGTACATTCCAAGTAGAAGAACACCAAGAATAGATAGACATCATGAAATATGGATAAGAATTGGAAGATATAGGTAAGATAAGCCAAATTGGAGTCAAATCTTATAAATTTCATAGAGTTAAGTTTTATTTCATTCTAGATCTAAGGAGAAACTTTGAGTCATCTGGAAAATAAATTTGGGGGGATAAAATGGAAGAAAAAGCCCATGTAGAATCTGTTGAGAAGTGTAGGCAAAGAGGTAGAATTAGACATATGTTGAAAGGGGATTCAAAGCTATCACCAAACACATACCTCAATGTAAAAAGCCGTATATGACAAACACACAGTTAACATCATACTCAGTGGTGGAAAGCTAAAAGCTCTCCCTTTAAAATCAGTGTGAAGACAAGGATGCCTGAGAAGTCCCTCTTGCCACTTTTATTCAATATAGTACTAAAAGTCCTAGCTTCAGAAAAAGGAAATAAAGGAAAAGAGGGAAGGGTAGGGAAAGAAGGGGACAGGAGGGGATAGGAGGGGAGAGGAGAGGAAAGGAAAGGAAAAAGAAAAGAAAAGAAAAAGAAATAAATAAAAAGAAAAAAGGAAGAAAGAGAGAAAGAAAGAGAGAAAGAAAGAAAGAGGAAGAAGAAGAAGGGAAGGGGGAGAGAGAGAGAGAAAGAAAGAGAGAGAGGGAAGGAAGGAAGCGGCATCCAAATTGGTAAGGCAGAAGTAAAACTATCACTATTTGCAGATGGCATAATGCTAGATGTAGAAAACCCTGAAAATTCCACCAAAAACTCAGAATAAATGACTTCAGTAAATTTGCAAGATACAAAATATACAAATGTTGTGTGTCTATATATTAATAGCAAACTATCACAAAGAGAAATCAAGAATCAATCCCATTTATAACTGTACTGAAGAGAATAAAATGCTTAGCAATAAATTTAACCTAAAAGATAATAACCTATACTCTGAAAACTACAGGACACTGATGAAATAAACTGAAGACAACATGGAAATATATATATTTCCTGTATATATACAGGAATATATATATATATTGGAAATATATACTGTATTCATGGATGGGAAGAATACTGTTAAAATACCCTACCACCCAAAGCAATCTACAAATTCACTGCAATCTTTATCAAAATACCAGTAACATTTTTCACAGAACTGGAAAAAATGATCTTAAAATTTGTACAGAATACCAAAGACCCCAAATAACAAAAGCGATTCTTTTTAACAGTACTTATGTACAGTTTACTTTACCTTTAGTTATTTCCAAAGTTACTTAGGTCAACACCTTTCCCCCTTCCCCATTCAGGACATTTTTCATATGTTATAAACCAGTTAAATTAACTTTTTTTTTCTTTTTTTAAGTTTTAATTTTCCTTTAAGTTACTTAACCGTGTTATATTAGTTTCAGGTGTACAATATAGTAATTTAACACATCCATACATCACCCAGTGCTCATCACAAATGTCCCCCTTAATCCCATCACCTATTTAACCCGTTCCCTATGCTCATTTGTTTTGTTTCTTAAATTCCATACATGAGTGAAATAATATGCTATTCGTCTTTCTTTCACTGATTTAGTTCACTTACCATAATACTTTCTAGCTCTGTCCACATCATTGCAAATGGCAAGACTTCATTCTTTTTTATGACTAACATTTCATCACACACACACACGCACACCATATTTATCCATTCATTAGTCAATGGACACTTGGGCCGTTTCCATGGTTTGACTAGTATAAATAATACTGCTATAAATAGTGGGGTGCATATATTACTTTGAATTAGTATTTTTGTATTCTTTGAGTAAAGACCTAGTAGTGCAATTGCTAGGTTGTAGGGTAGTTCTATTTTTAACGTGTTGAAGAAACTTTGTACTGTTTTCCAGTGAGTGCACTAGTTTCATTCCCACCAACAGTGCAAGAGGGTTCCCATTTCTCCACATCCTTGCCAATGCAAAACAATCTTGAGAAAGAAGAACTAAGTTGGAAGTATCACAATCCCAGATTTCAAACTATATTATAATGCTATTATAATCAAAACAGCATGGCACTGGCAAAACAACACAACAACAAAACAAAAACAGACATATAGATAAATGCAACAGAACAGAGAGGACAGAGATAAATAAATAATCTGTGAAATAATCCATGCTTATATGCTCAATCTTTGACGACAACAACAACAAAAAGACAAGAATATACAGTGAGGAAAAGAGTCTTTTCAAACAAGGGGTGCTGCAAAAGAAGATAACTGGACCACTTTCTTGCACTATACATAAAATAAACTCCAAATAGATTAAAGACTTAAATGTAGACTTGAAACCATAGAACTCCTAAAAGAAAGTACTGGCATGAAATTCTTGGACATCGGTCCTAGCAATTTAGGGTTGGGGAGAATCTTCCTTCTCAGCCAAGAGAAACAAAAGCAAAAATTTTAAGACAGACTACATCAAACTAAAAAATTTTGCATGGCAAAAGAAAAAAATCAACAAAACAAAATTCAATCTAATTAATGGGAGACACTGCAAATATGTTTGGTAAGGGGTTAGTATCCAAAATACATAAAGAATTCATGTAACTCCATACCAAAAACAAAGAAAGAAACCCAAACCCAAAACAAAACAAAAACCAAACAATCCAATTAAAAAATGGACAGAGGAACTAGATAAAACATTTTTTCCAAAGAAGACATACAGACGGCCAACTGACACATGAAAAGATGCTCAAAATTACAAGTCATCATCAGGGAAATGTAAATCAAAACCACAATGAAATATCACCTTACACCTGTCAGAATTGCTATTATCAAAAAGACAAGAAATAAGTTTGGGCAAAGATGTGGAGACACTGTTGGTGGTAATGTAAATAGGTGTAGCCACTGTGGAAAACGGTATGGTGATTCTTCAAAAAGTTAAAAATAGAACTACTGTATGACCCAGTAATTCCACTTCTGAGTATTTACCCAAAGAATATGAAAACACAAATTCAGAAAGATATGTATAATCTTATGTTCATTGCAACATTACTTACAATAACCAAGATATGGAAGCAACCTGAATACTCACTGATAGATAAATTGTTTAAAAATGTGGTGTAGACAATAAAATATTATTCAGCCATTAAAAAGAAAAATAAGATCTTGCCATTTGTGACAACATGGATTGACCTAGAGGATATTATGCTAGCTGAAATAAATCACATAGAGAAAGATAAATACTGTATGATTTCACTTACATATGAAATCTAAAAAGCAAAACAAACAAGACAGAAAATGACTCATAAAGGCATGGAACAAACTAGTGGTTGCCAGAGAAGAGAGGGGTGGGAGCGGAGAATAAGTGAAATAGATAAAGTGGTACAAAATTTCTGTTATAAAATAAATAAGTCATAGGGATCAAAAGTACAGCATAGGAAACAGAGTCAATAATATTGTGATAACTTTTATGGTAATAGGTGGTAATTAGCCTTATTACGGGAATTATTTCATAATGTATATAAATGCCTAATCACTGTGTTATATACCTAAAACTAATATAAATGTTTACATAAACTATAATTTAAAAAAACAACAACTACCACCAAGATTTTAGCAACTGGGTGGATGTGACATTACATATAAATAAAGAGAAAAAATTCAAAAAGGATTAGGTGAACTTTATTGGATTTGTCCTCCTGTGGTAACTGACTTGAAAGACTAAGGATATTAAATAATAAATTACATATTTGGACAACAAGCAACACAACACTGTGACCACTGAGAAGGAAGATAAATGAGGTGAATCCAATAATAGTCTCCAGAAAAGCTTCTGCACAGCAAAGGAAACAGCCAATGAAACAAAGAGGCAACCCATGGAATGGGAGAAGATATTCGCAAATGACACTACAGACAAAGGGCTGATATCTAAGATCTATAAAGAACTCCTCAAACTCACATCAAAAAATGGGAAGAAGACATGAACAGACACTTCTCCAAAGAAGACATACAGATGGCTACCAGACACATGAAAAAATATTCATCATCATTAGCCATCAGGGAGATTCAAATCAAAGCCACATTGAGATACCACCTTACATCAGTTAGAATGGCAAAAAATTAACAAGACAGTAAACAACACGTGTTGGAGAGGATGTGGAGGAAGGCAAACCCTCTTACACTGTCAGTGGGAATGCAAGTTGGTGTAGCCACTTTGGAGAACAGTGTGGAGATTCCTTAAGAAATTAAAAGTAGAGCTTCCCTATGACCCAGCAATTGCACTATTGGGTATTTGCCCCAAAGATACACATGTAGTGAAAAGAAGGGCCATCTGTACCCCAATGTTCATAGCAGCAATGGCCACAATCACCAAACTAGGGAAAGAACCAAGATGCCCTTCAACAGACTAATGGATAAAGAAGATATGGTCCTTATATACAATGGAGTATTATGCCTCCATCAGAAAGGATGAATACCCAACTTTTGTATTAACACAGACATGACTGGAAGAGATTATGCTGAGTGAAATAAGCTAAGCAGAGAGAGTCAATTATCATATGGTTTCACTTACTTGTGGACAATAAGGAATAATATGGAAGACATTGGGAGATGGGAAAGAGAAGTGAGTTGGGGGAAATCAGAGGGGGAAACAAACCATAAGAGACTATGAACTCTGAGAAACAAACTTAGGGTTTTAGAGAGGAGGGGGATGGGGGCTTGGGTGAGCCTGCCAGTCAGCATTAAGGAGGGCATGTATTGCATGCAGCACTGGGCGTGGTACAAAAACAATGAATCTTGGAACACTGAAAAAAATTAAATTTCATTTAAAAAAAGAAAGAAAAGAATAAACACAGTTTAAATGTAGACTTTTCAAGCTTAATTCTTTGTGGTATAGCATTGTGTTATACTTTTGTCTATTTTGACCATACTGTCTTCTTAATCATTTTCTACTTTTCCAAAAGGACACTCTTTGTATACTTGTGTTAAATAAAGCCCACTTCTGATCTATGACAAACATGACTATGACTCCTTTAGATGTATATTTTTCTACTACCTTCAATCTGCTGGGAAAAAAATAGAGAGAGAGAAAGACATCTATATATTCCCTAGTTATGCAAACTACTTCAAAATCTTTGTTCTACTACTCTTTCTCATGTGTCATCAATTTTATTTGATCTCTCAATATTCTCATATAATGTACTTCCAACTTCTTTAATAACTTCAGCAACTCATTGTAATATGTATATATATATGTATATGTGTATATGTACATATATATTAGAATGTATATATGTGTGTATATATACATTCTAATATGTATATATATGTATATGTATATACATACATATTTTTTTTCCTCCTCCAGCTAACGCCTTTGAAAATGTCAGACTCTACACCAGTAGCCTATTTTTCACTCTGGTCTTCCAATTTTAAAAATTGACTCCTGTAATGGTCAGCTAAATCTTAGTGCAATTATTCATTAACACTGTGGCACTGTACAGGAGTTTGTCACTTGGAAAGGTTTCAAAGATGATAACTTAAATATTCTTATCTCTGAGAACAGTGTCTCTGTGAATCTAGTTTTTGCATTTTGGGGGATGTCTAAATTTCAGTCCCTTCATATACTCTAAGACATCATCCAGATTCCAATTTCACTCTTCCTCTAAGGATTTGTATTACATGAGTCTTCCTTCTTTCCTTCCTTCCTCCCTTACTTCTTTTCCAGTTGTATTGAGATATAGTTGGCATACAACACTGTGTAAGTTTAAGGTATACAGCATAAGGACTTCACATACATATACTGCAAAATGATTACAATAAACTTAGGTTAATATATTTCCCCTCCATAAAGGTACAATTTTTTTTCTTTTGATGAGAACTTTTAGGATCTACTCTCTTAGCAACTTTGAAATAGATCATACAGCACTGTTAACTATAGTGATCGTGTTGTACATTATATTCCTAGTACTTATTTATTTTATAACTGAAAGTTTGTACCTTTTGACCATCTTCATTCAATTCTACCACACTCCACCTTCACCTTTGGCAGCCCCAAATATGATCTCTTTTTTCTGAGTTTGGCTGGTTTTTATTCCATGTAAGGATTACACAAAATTTGTCTTTCTTTGGCTTATTTCACTTAACATAATTCCCTCAAGGTCTGTCCATGTTGTCACAAATGAAAGAATTTCCTTCTTGCATAATGACTAATAAATATGTTATATGTGTGTACACACATGTATATATATAGATATGTGTGTGTATGTATAAATACATACATATTTTCTTTATCTATTCAATTGTCCCTAGATAGTTAAGTTTTTCATATGTCTTGACTATTCCAGATGATTCTGCAAAGAACATGGGTGGACAGATATCTCTTTGGCATAGTAATTTCAATTCCTTCAGATATATACCCAGAAATGAGAGCGCTGGATCATACAGTGGTTCTATTTGAAGTCTTGGAGGAACCGCTGTACTGTTTGCAAAAGTACCTGCACCAATTTACATTTCCACTAACAGTGCATAAATACTCCCTTTTTTCCACATCCTCACCAGCATTCATTATCGCTTATCTATTTGATGATAGCTATTCTAACAGGCATGGGGTGATATCTTGTGGTGGTTTTGATTTGCCTTTCCCTAGTGACTAATGATATTGAGTAACTTTTCATGTACCTGTTGCCTATCTGAATATCATCTTTGGAAAAATGTCAATTTGCCCTTTGCCTATTGTATTTGACAAAGGAGTTAGAACACTCAATGAAGAAAAGATATTTTCTTCAACAAATGGAACTGGGAAAATTGAATATTCACATGTAAAAGAATGAAATTAGATAGCTATCTTACACCACTTATAAAAATTACTCAAAATGGATTAAAGCTTTAAATATAAGACCTGAAACCATGAAACTCATATCAGAAAACAAAGGGGAAAAGCTCCTTGACATAGGTTTGGAAAAAAATTTTTTTTGTTGTTGTGACCCCTAAAGCACAAACAGCAGAATACAAGTGTGACTATAACAAAGTAAAAAGCATTATAAAAGAAATGGTCAACAAAATTAAAAGGAAATCTACAGAATGGGAGAAAATATTTGCAAATCATATATTTTATAAGGAGTTAATACCCAAAATATGTAAAGAATTCATACAACTCAATAGCAAATAACAAACCAAACAACAACAAAACCAAGTCATACAATTAAAAGTATGTGTGCCTTTCAATGCTAAGGAGCCCATATAGAATCATAAGCTTACTTGAGAATCTACCACAGTCAGTGAGCACACCTGATTCTGTAACAACCATTCTCTCTCCTTTCACCATTCATGCTCTTAAGCTCTAGAACTTCCTTAGAGAAACCAGAATAAGTAAACCAAATACTTAATCTTTTCTTATTTCACATTAACCCCCTCTTTCCTTTAATTAATACCTGGTAAAAATTATATTGCATTTTACAGGGATCCTCAATTCTTCTTTATTCTCAATCACTGGCTTAATCTAAGCTTTCTTAAAAGGACTGAAGTTTGGGTCATTTTGAGTTCTTCATATCAATGCTCTGAAGACACACTATCTTTGAAAACATCTTTTCCTCAGAATTAACATGAAGTGGATTTGTCCTCAAAATAAGGATGACACAGAAACATCTGGAGGGCATATAAAAACACAGATTGCTAGGCATCTCCTCCTACCTCCAGAGTTAATTAGGAATGTAACCATCTATAAACCAGGGGATGGACCCTCACCAAAAATCTAAGTATGCTGGCACCCTGATCTTGAGCTTCTAGATTCCAGAACAGTGAGAAATAAATCTTTGTTGTCTAAGCCATCCAGTCTATGGCAATTTGTTACACCAGTCCTTGCCAACTAACACAGTCTAAGACAGCATTTCAAATATGTCTGTAGGTGATGCTGCTGAGCAAGGGTTCACATGTGAGAACCTCTGATATGGTGCCTTCCGGCCTCATCAAAAGCAGAATCCCACACCCTCTCCAAGGGTGAGTATTTGCCTTGGGTAGTTGGGTTCCTTGATCTACAGATATTACTATTACCTTGCTACTTTGTATGTATCATTCTTTTTCCCTAACTCCTTGATATTTATTACCAAATATAATCCAATTTTATTAGTGTTTTCTCCATATTTTTACTCTTTTCCAGATGTATTTACTGTTACAATGAATCTATATTCAACATTTCATTTCCTCACTGTTCATGGACATTTAGCTCGACAATATAGATAATATATTCTTGCATGGAAGCTTTCTCCTCATCAAGTTAACATTTTTTTTTTCAGTCTCTGATTTTTCTTTTCAGAATAGCTGAAATATCTCTTTCCTGCCAATTGGCTGATTTTTAACCATTTTCCCAAACTTCATCATCTTTCATGTTGAAGCTTTTTACATCATCCCAGTCTTTCTCTAAATACAATGCCTGTACCCTGCAGAACTCTAATGCTGGGAGATACTTTGTTAGGGAGATAAAAAAGAAAAAAACTGAGGAAAGAAGCAGTGGTTCTATAGTAATTTGAACTGGATGTACACTGCGTATTACATTAACTTCTAGGTGATATACAATTATGAGTTTGCATATTAAGTGAGCTAAGAATTGTAAGTTTCAACTGTGCTTAATTGAGTATTTCCCAAATTTATGTAGAGGTAGAATGCCTCTTTAGAAGATATATGCTGATATCCTTAATGAACACTATCTTGGTACAATGTGAAAATACTTTCTATCTAATTGGATTGTTTTTAACAAAAAGATGTTTTATTTTTAATTTTAGTTTTATGCAATGTTCCCAGTACTTTTATTTCTTGCCATATCTACTATGGGCATAGTTGTTCTTTATATATTTAATGCTAGTAAAACCATCATCTTTATGATGCTCAATGAATTTATGCTGATGAAAATCACTTCCATTGACAGATGCATATTTAAGTTACTTTGCATACACCATCATAATTTCATTTAGCTAATCCTTAGTGTAGTGCATGGTAGATAATAAATGCTCAACATGTCACAGTTTTGCAATCAATTTCATAATAGGTTTCAAAAACACAAGCTAAGAATTATGAAGCCCATCCATTAATCTAAAATCTACTTCTGATGTAAAAATAACCATTAAAAACCAGCAAAAATGTAGCCGTTAACTTTTATGTTATATTTATTGTGATTTTCATACTTTATAATATTTCCTTTTTGAAATATCATTAAAAAGCAGTATAGAAGATTCCATATATGCATTTAGGATAAAACACAATGCCTGGATCTATTGTATTCAACATTTCTTGGGGTAAGGGCTAACATATATGTGTACATATATATAACATATATATGTAATATGTTCAAGTATAAAAATATGCAATAATATATCTTATGTAATATTATATATCACAAGACTAGTAAGATATCCTTGTTTTATTGTACTTTGGTTTATTGTGCTTCACAGATACTGTTTTATACAAATTGAAGGCTTGTGGCAACCCTGAATCAATCAAATCTATTGCTGCCATTTTTCCAATAGCATTTGTTCATTTTGTGCCTCTGTGCCACTTTTTGGTAACTCACAATATTTTAAATTGTTTCATTATTATTATAGTTGTTATGGTGATCTGTGATCATTGATTATGACTTACTGAAAGCTAAGATGATGGCTAACATTTTTAGCAACAATATATTTTTAAATTATGTAGAGTTTTAAAGACATATCACTATTGTACAGTTAACAAACCACAGTATAGTGTAAATATAACTTCCACATGCACTGGGAAGCCAAAAAAAAATTTTTTTTTGACTCACTTTATTGAGATACTCACTTTATTGCCATATTAGCTTTATCATGATGCTCTGGAACTTAACCCACAATATCTCTAAATTATACCTGTACTAGAAATTACTATATATCTTTTAAACAAACTCACCGTTCTCTAAGGATGGATATAGTGAAACTTGTTATCTCTATACAATGTGTGTATAGCCTAAAGACAAAAATATTCTATTACCTAGCCAAAGAACAATTATTAAAATCAGTAAATTTAATACAATACTATTATCTAAACTAAATTCACATTATAATTTTATCATTTATCTTAATAGTGTAAATTATCAAAAATCTTTCTTGCTAAGATCCAATCTAACATCAAACGTTACATTTCACTGTTAGGTCTTTAATTTGAAGGAATTATTTAGTTTAGTTTTGCTGTTGTTGTTTAATCTTGAGTGTCCTATGAACTACAGGTAAGAATGATTTTATTTATTCATTTATGTATTTATTTAAGAGAGAGAGTGAGAGTGCAAGCCGGGGCTGGAGAGGAGGAGAGGGAGAAAGAATCTCAAGCCGACTCCATGCTGAGTGCAAAGCCTGAGGTGGGGCTCAACCTCACAACCCTGAGATCATGATCTGAACCACAATTCTGAGATCATGATTGGATGTTAAGTGTTAGACACTTAACTGATAGAGCCATCCAGGCACGAATGTAAGATATTTTTACTGAATATCCCTTAATTAGGATTTATATAGTATTTCTTTAAGATTCAAATTGTGCATTTTGGTAATATTACTATAAATACAATGTGTCCATCTTGGTGCATAATGTTAGAAGCCGCATGATATAGGTTTATTCTAAAATTAATAATGTTAATTTTGATCACTTGGATTAGATGATATCCACTATATCTCTCTTATGTAAAGTTTTCTTTTTAATATTGTCATTAATAACTTGTAGAAAGATACTTTAAGACTATGCAAATATCTTAATTCTTTTTACGGTACCACTCATAGTTTTAGCAAGCATGATGATATAACTCTTTCATTGTATTTGTATTTATTAACTGACATTTTCCTGTTGACTCACTTAAGTATAATATTAGTAGCTGATGGATTTTTATTTACTCAATGAATTATAAATAATTGCTACCATTATGTGCTCAGAGAAAACCTCTTCATGCTGTCTCTTATTTCCTTTTCCTCTGTCCCCATCATTCTTTGGCTATTTTCTTCATTTCTAGCACTAGGAGCTATTCAAGTCCATCTTTGTCTTTGTTGGCATAACCTCAGGAAAAGGCTTTTTCTTTAAGGATCCCTAGATTCTCCCCATGGAAAACTGTATGTAAGAATTAAGTTATGGGGAAAAGCAAGCATGTCCACTCTCACCATTCCTACTGAATAAGAATGTTGTAATGGCAGTCCCCACTAATTTAATAAGACAAGAGAAGGACATAAAATGTATACAAAGTGGGAAGGAAGAAATAAAACTGTATTTGTTTGCAGATTATGTAATTATCTAGGTTGAAAGTCCCTAAGAGTCAACAACAGCAAAAACTCCTGGTAACTACAAGGAATTATGGAACAATTTCAGGATATAAATTTAATATGTGAGTCATTTTCTTTCCTTTTTTTGGTAGTCATTTTCTTTCTTATATACCAGTGACAAATGATCAAAATTTGAACTTAAAGCACAGTACTATTTAAATTCACACCAAAATAGCAAACAAGATTTATATATAAAGAAAACAATAAATCTCTGGTGAAAGAAATCAAAGAGTAAGTAAATGAAGAGATATTACACATACATAGTTAGGAAGACTCAATATTGTAAACATGTCAGTTCTTTCCATATAGATTCAACACAATCTCACTCAAAGTCCTAACAAAGTCTTTATTTTTGTGGATATCAACAAACTGATTCTAAAATATAAATAGAAAGGCAAAATACCCACACAACATCAAAGTTCAGAAATATAGGAAAGACACCATCTGGTTTTAAGACTTATTACAAAGCTACAGTAATCAAAATAGTGTGGTATAGGTAAAATAGCAAACAAATAGACCAATGAAACAACAAGTATAGTCAACTGATCATTAAAAAGGAGTGCAGGTAATCAATGAACAAATGATACTATTTTGAAAGACAGGTTGTTATAAAAACTGGACATCCACATACAAAAAAGAAAAGATCTTATACTTCTCACAAAATTAAGTCAAAATTGATCATAGACCTATATGTAAAATACAAACCTACAGAACACCTAGAAGATAAAATTGTAAAAAATCTAAGTTACTTAGAGTTTGGTAATGACTTTTTAGTTAAAATGCCAAAGGCACCATCCTTGAAAGAAAAATAATTAATATTCATTAATATTAATGATGAAAGACAGTATTAACAAAATGTGTCTGTAAAAGACAGTGTTAAGAAAATGAATAGACAAGCTATGTAGGGAGATTGCAAAAGACACATCTGATAAAGGACTATTACAAAAGATATATTAAGCACTTTTTAAAAGATTTTATTTTTTTATTTATTTGACAGAGAGAGAGAGAGAGAGAGATCACAAGTAGACAGAGAGGCAGGTAGGGAGAGGGGAGAAGCAGGCTCCCTGCTGAGCAGAGAGTCCAATGCGGGCCTTGATCCCAGGACCCTGAGATCACAACCTGGGCTGAAAGCAGTGGCTTAACCCACTGAGCCACTCAGGCACCCCTATTAAGCATTTTTAAAACAAACAACAAGAAAACAATTGACATAATTAAAAACTAAGAATATTATGTAAAAAGCAGGCTCATGAAAAAATATGCAAGTAGCAAATAAACATATGAAAATATGCAAATAGCAAATAAACATATATCGTGTGTCATTAGAAAACTGCAAATTAAAGCAACAATGAGATATTATTATATACCTATCAGAATGAATAAAATTTAAAATACAGCAGTAAATGATGGTGCAAATTTGGAGCAGCAGGAACTCTCATATATTGTTTATGGAAATGCAAAGTGGTAAAGCCACTTTGGAAGATAGCTTCACTGTTTCTACAACACTAAACGTAATCTTAATACAATCCAGAAATCATGCTCCTAAGCATTTGCCTAAATGAGCTCCAAGCTTATGTTCACAAGAAACCTGCTCATGAACATTTATAGCAACTTTATTTGCAGTTGCCAAAATTAGGAAGCAACCAAGATGTTCTTTAGTGGCTGGATGAACAAACTGTAGTAAAACCATACAATGGTATACTATTCAGCAATAAAAAGAAATGAGCTTCCAAGCCATTCAAAGACAAAATGTTGCAGCATTAAATGCATATGGCTAAATGAAAGAAGCCAATAAAACAGTCACATGTTGCACGATTGCAACTATGTGTCACTCCGCAAAGGCAAAACCCTGGCCAGACTTATAAAAAAGAAGAGAAAGGACCCAAATTAATAAAATCATGAGTGAAAGAGGAGAGATCATAACTAACACCAAAGAAATACCAACAGTTATAAGAACATACTATGAGCAACTATACACCAACAAATTAAGCAATCTGGAAGAAATGAATGCATTTCTAGAGATGTATAAACTACCAAAACTGAACCAGGAAGAAACATAAAGAAATAGAAGCAGTCATTAAAAATCTCCCAACAAAAAAGAACCCAGGGCCAGACGGCTCCCCAGGGAATTCTGTCAAACATTTAAAGGAGAATTAATACCTATTCTCCTGAATTGCTTCCTTAAAAAAGAAAGAAAGAAAGAAAGAAAGAAAGAAAGAAAGAAAGAAAGAAAGAAAGAGAAAAGAAATAGAAGGAAAACTTCCAAACACCTTTTAGGAGGCCAGCATTACCTTGATCCCAAAACCAGACAAAGACCTCATCAAAAAGAAGAATTACAGATCAATATCCCTGATGGACATGGATGTAAAAATTCTCACCAAAATACTAGCCAATAGGATCCAATAGTACATTAAAGGATTATTCACCACAACCAAGTGGGATTTATTTCTGGGCTGCAAGGTTGGTTCAACATCTGCAAATCAATCAATGTGATACAATACTATAATAAAAGGAAGAACAAGAACTGTGTGATACACTCAATAGATTCTAAAAAAAAGCCTTTGACAAAGTACAGCATCCTTTCTTGATCAAAACTCTTCACAGTGTAGAGAGAGAGGGAACATGCGTCAATATCATCAAAGCCATCTATAAAACCCCAGAGTAAATATCATTCTCAATGGGGAAAAACTGAGATTCCCCTAAGGTCAGGAACACAGCAGGGATGACCACTATCACCATTGCTATTCAATATAGTACTAGAAGTCTTAGCCTCAGCAATCAGACAACAAAAAGAAATAAAAGACATCTGAATCAGCAAAGAAGAAGTCAAACTCTCATTCTTTGCAGATGATATGATACTTTATGTGGAAAACCCAAAAGACTCCACTCCAAAACTACTAGAACTCATACAAGAATTTAGAAAGTGTCAGGATATAAAATCAATGTACAGAAATCGGTTGCATTTCTATATACCAACAGCAAAACAGAAGAAAGAAAAATTAAGAAGTTGATCCCATTTGGAATTGCACCCAAACCATATGATACCTAGGAATAAACCTAACCAAAGAGGCAAAGAGTCTGTACTCAGAAAACTATAAAGTACTCATGAAAGAAATGGAGGAGGACACAAAGAAATGGAAAAACATCCCATGCTCATGGATTGGAAGAACAAATACTGTGAAAATGTCTATGTTACCTAAAGCAATCTACATATTTAATGCAATCCCTATCAAAATACCATCAATTTTTTCAAAGAAATGGAACAAATAATCCTAAAATTTATATAGAACCAGAAAAGATTCTGTATAGCCAGAGGAATGCTGAAAAATAAAGCCAAAGTTGGCAGCATCACAATTCCCAACTTCAATCTCTATTACAAAGCTGTAATCTTTAGAGCTTTGGCTATGACAAGACAGTATGGTTCTGGCACAAAAACAGACACATAGATCAATGGAACAGAATAGAGAGCCCAGAAATAGAACTCCAACTCTATGGTCAACTGATCTAAACTAAAGCAGGAAGGAATGTCCAATGGAAAAAACACAGTCTCTTCAATAAACGGTGTTGGGAAAATTGGACAGCCACATGCAGAAGAATGAAACCGGACCATTTCCTTACACCACACACAAAAATAGACTCAAAATGGATGAAAGACCTCAATGTGAGATAGGAATCCATTAAAATCCTTGATGAGAACACAGGCAGCAACCTCTTCAACCTCAGTCGCAGCAACTTCTTCCTAAAAATATCACCAAAGGTAAGGAAAGCAAGGGCAAAATGAACTATTGGTACTTCATCAAGATCAAAAGCTTTTGCCCAGCAAAGGGAACAGTCAAGAAAACTAAAATACAACTGCCAAAATGAGAGAAGATATTTGCAAAAGACATACCAGGTAAACTGCTAGTATCCAAAATCTATAAAGAATTTATCAAACTCAATATCCAAAGAAATAATCCAATCAAGAAATGGGCAAAAGACATGAACAGACTTTTTTGCAAAGAAGATTTCCAAATGGCCAACAGACACATGAAAAAGTACTCAACATCACTCAGCATCAGGGAAATACAAATCAAAACCACAATGAGATAGCACCTCCCACCAGTCAGAATGGTTAAAATTAACAAGTCAGGAAATGACAAGTGTTGGTGAGGATGCAGAGAAAGGGGAACTCTCTAACATGATTGGTTGGAATAAAAGTTGGTACACCCAGTTTGGAAAACAGCATAGAAGCTCCTTAAAAAGTTGAAAATAGAGCTACCCTATGACCCAGCAATCACACTACTGGGTATTCACCCTAAAGATACAAATGAAGTGATCCAAAGGGGCACGTGCACTCAAATGTTCATAGAAGCAATGTCCACAATAGCCAAACTATGGGAAGAACCTAGATGCCCATCAACAGATGAATGGATAAGGAAGATGTGGTGTGTATATATATGTGATGGAATATTATGCAGCCATCAAAAAGTGAAATCTTGCCATTTGCAATGACATGGATGGAACTAAAGGGTATTACGCTAAGTGAAACAAGTCAATCAGAGAAAGAAAATTATCATATTATCTCACTGATATGAGGAATTTCTGAAACAAGACAGAAGGGGAAGGGAGGGAAAAATGAAACAAGATGAAACCAGAGAGGGAGACAAATCATAAGAGATTCTTAATCTCAGGAAACAAACTGAGGGTTGCTGGAGGGGAGGGGGGGTTGGAAGGATGGGATGGCTGTGTTATGGACATTGTGGAGGGTATGTGCTATAGTGAGTGCTGTGAATTGTTTAAGACTGATGAATCACAGACCTGTACCCCTGAAACAAATAATACATTATATGTTCATGAAAAATACAAAAAAGTGTATGGTAATATATTCAAATGAAACAAGAGATGTTTTATTGCTGATGAAATTATTAGCTTTAAAATATTGTCACTATTTAATGGTATGGACATTTTAATACAAAAGTAGTTTAGTATCTTAAAGAAGTTTCAGCAAAAATATATATTAAAAGCAAAAGTCTGTTGCTACAAGCAAATTTTAACCTTCATCAATCATAATCACGTATTTTTGCTTACTTTATGAAAAGCTTTTTTTTTTTTTTGAATAGTGCTGTAGAAAATTAGTTTTTTTTTGGGTTTTTTTTTTTTTTTTCAAAGCAAAGTTACTTTGAAAAATTCTAAAGCAGAGACATAACAAAGATTCTAAAGTAGGAGTAAGTCCTTTGTTCTGCTTCTATTTAGATAAGTTTAAAGTATTAACCATTCCAGGAGTTATATTAAAATATGTTCCAAAGATACATTTAAGAAAACTTAAAGAAATCTGTTTCTATATTTATCTTTTCCTTTTTGATCCTCATTTAAGTTTTATAAAACTATTATCCATTGAAAGTGAGGTGATAATCTGACAATATGCATTCCACTATTTTGTCCAGGTAAATTCTTCTGCATTATATAGTACAACTAGGCATTTCCAAAAATTAGACAATCAATTCACACTATGAAAGTTAAAATTGTATTTTCTTGTCAAAAATCCAAATTCTATAAAAAGTCTTAGTCCTAACATGGATTTTGGAGCAGTTTCTGTGAGATAATAACTCCAAAGTAGAGTAATAGGTATCCAAGTTATCCTTGTTTAATTTCCTCTGAATCTTTATGTTGTCAAGGAATGATGTCTATAAAAACTACAATGTGTGTGATCATCAACAACTAAAATAATTATTTTCTCTATTTTCACTTAAAATGAAATAATCTTTCATGAACCTCTGGAAAAACCTGTTGAAATCACATTTATTTTTAGGCTGATTTTTATTATAATCTTCACTCATATACTAATAATGAAGTGAAACTTCTCTTCACTATTATAAATATTTTGAAACAGAGAAGGCAGACACATTAACTCTGAACTGCTTAGTTTACTTTTTTCTTATTCAACCATTGAGGAGGTAGATTTTCTTTTGACTACTAAATTTAGACAGAATAACTAGATGTATGTAGGATGTGAAGTTAGTATCCTCAGCTTTCCACTCTCACTTGTATTTGGAATTATGTATTTACTCTGTCATGTGGGTTTTTAATGCCTCATATGATTTGTTTTATATAATTTGCAGATCCATTGATTTGTATATATTCACACAACTTGCTTTGGGCAAGAAAATATGAGTAGAATTGTTAACAGGCTAGTTTTTAGCCAAGGCCTTAAGGTGTTTGTTTCCATTCTGTGCTTCAGTGATCTGTCAAGGGAAAAGCATGCTCAGCTAAGTGCAGGTGCAAAGAGAATGTGGAAAACAAGGAACAGACTTGAAACTCACTGCAACCTTAAGTCAAACCCAGTAGGCTGGCAGCCTGAAGCAGAGCTATCTACTGATGGATGATAGATAGATGATGGATAGATAGATGATAGGTAGATAGATAGATAAAATGTATTGTTCTAAACCACTGAGTTTGGAGGTGGTTTTTTACAAAGCCCTGTTATTGTACTGATGAAGCAATACAATATGATTGTCTATGATCTGTGCCATTTCAACTTGGGAGCAGCTTGCTCAAAGATAACACACATTAAAAAAAAAAAAAAAAAAGAAAGAAAGAAAAGAAAAGATAACACCCACCAGCTCTTCTCTACAGAGTCAGACCTATCCTGTCTGGAACTGTCTTTGAGAACATAAAGGTGCTGAATGCTGAAGTTCATTTAATAAGCCCATTTTGCTCTCAGGCTAAATCAAATACTCCACCTTATTTTTTAGTAAGGATGACATCTGTATCACATATTTACTTCTTACTCTTATATTTTCAGAAAAAAAATAAAGAGGGTGAAATATGTTGGAGATGTATTGAAAGCACTAAGAAAATGTCGATAACTGGGAAGACTGTTCCCCACAGACATATCAAATGATCACAGAGGGATTCTTTCTTAACTGCTGCACAATAAGAAAATGTTATCTGTAATTAGAGGTGGGCTTGAAAGCACATCCAAATGACTGAATTGCAGCAAAGGGAAAAATTATTGGAATAGGTTCTTCAACGTATACTGTTTCCAAGGAATCCATTTACATTTACACACTAACTCATCATTTATTTAGCTATATAAATCTATTAACATAGATTTTAAACAGTTGATTCATGCATTTAAAAACCAAGGACAGGGGCGCCTGGGTGGCTCAGTGGGTTAAGCCGCTGCCTTCGGCTCAGGTCATGATCTCAGGGTCCTGGGATCGAGTCCCGCATTGGGCTCTCTGCTTGGCAGGGAGCCTGCTTCCCTCCCTCTCTCTGCTTGCCTCTCTGTCTACTTGTGATCTCTCTCTGTCAAATAAATAAAATCTTAAAAAAAATAAAATAAAAAAAATAAAAACCAAGGACAGTCTTTCTTTAAAAGATGTTCTTTTGGTGGAAGCATTATAGAATTGGGCTTTACTATTTGTTAACAATTCAGTAATCCACATCTTCTCAACTGTCATATATGTAAGTCACTATTGAATATCACCTGACATGTCAGCTGTTCATCTACGATGTGAAGAAATCAAAGGGTGCAATCACAGTAAAAGATGGCTCTTTTTTCTTTGTAGATATGTAAAATCATCTAGATAATTGCTAAGAAAGATCCTTTTGCAAAACTGCATCCAACACTTGAAAAATACACATCCTTTCCATGAACATTAGAACTATTTGCCAAAACAGGTATAGTTTATATAAAGAACTATAAAACAAGCCTTACCAAATATCCCAAATTATAAATCATATATGGTATACTCACCATAATAGAATTAAACTAGAAACTAAAATACAACTAGGAAATTCAAAAATGTGTGAACACAAAATGTATTTAAAAATTGCAATGGCAAATCGAATTTCAATGGCAATTATACTTTCCAATGAGAGGTAATGAAAACAAAATATCAATTTTGGGTAGGTTACAGTGAAACAAGTATTTAGAGAAAAATTTAATTTAAATAAAATATTAAAAAGAAAAAGCAAAACAATGATCTAAACTTTTATTGTAGAAAAGTAAACACAAAACAATATGAGAGACATGATTAGGTCTAAGCAAAAATTAATATTAAACATATGTTCAAAAAAGAAAACCAATAAAGCCTAAGGCTGGCATTTAAATTTTAATAAAATTTATAAACACGGAAAGTTAGAGCATGAAAAGAAAACAAAACCAGAAACTACTCACACTACACTACAGATCCTTCAGTCCTAAATAATAGTAAGATAGTAATATAAACAACCTTGTGGGAATACATTTGACATATTACACGAAATGTATATAAAATTGGGAAACAAAAACACACTTACCAAACAAAAAGAAGAAATAGAAAGAATTGACCCCATATATTAAGAATCCAGAATAAGTATATACCAAGATCTCACAAAAAAAAAAGAAAGAAAAGAAAAAAAGTAAAAGCAATATATTCCATATTCCATTAACACATGAACACAAAATCTCTAAAGAAAGTATGACGCAACACAACCTAGAAATACACAAAACCATAATATGTTGCCACTATATGGGATTTATTTCAACAATTCAAATTAATTTAACATTCAAAAGTAATTCAAAGAGATCCAGCATATTCACAGAATTAAGAGGTGGGAGAACTTTTTGCCAAATAATTATATTAAAATACTTGATAAAAAATTAGAGATAGATGATTGAAAATCTAAATTCAGAATAAAAGGATTTTTTTCAATCTGGAAAGAAACAATATGCAACTAATATTCTACTTAAGAATGAAATATCAGTTTCCTCTGAGTTTGAAAATAGCAAAGAATTTTCATTATCTCCATTTCTTCTGGGGGGGGGCTAACATTGTACTTGTCACCTATGCAACAAAACAAAGACAAGTAAAATTAAGACTGGTTAAGAACTAAAATTGTCATTTTTAAATGACAAGATAGTGTACAAATAAAGCTCTATACTAACTACAAACAAAATCCAAAACGAATATAAATTTGGTAGCTTTAGTGGAAAAGAAAGCAACATAAAATTTCCATTTAACTTTTGAATATTAGTAAATCTGTCATTATGCCTTCTGAGTTATTCAGGTTATAGAACAAACAACTTTTCAGATATTTAAATCAGTCATAGGGGCACCTGGGTGGCTCATTTTGTTAGGTATTTGCCTTCAGCTCAGGTCATGATCTCAGGGTTCTGGGATGGAGCCCCAAATCAGGCTCCCTACTCAGCAGAGAGTCTATTCCTCCCTCTCCCTCTGCCTGCTTAGGCTTGCTTGCTCTCGCTCTCTCTCTCAAATAAATAAATAAAATCTTTAAAAAAATAAAGTCATTCATATATTTGACACATGAACAGAAGCAGGTCATTGTATTGTTATTAAACATCTTACAAACATAGGAATATACCTAATAAAAGCTATGCAACACCAGTACCCTAAAAATTACAAAACACTGCTAAGTGAAATTAAAGAAGACCTAAGTAAATGCAGAAATATTCAAAGTTCATGGATTAGAAGACCTTACAATAATAAGATATCAATTCTTATGAAAATGATTTGGGAATCCAAAATAAGCGTGAGTAAAATTGAAATAGTTTTATATGGACTTCTTTTAAAAAATGTTTATTCTAAAATTTATAGGGGAATGCAAAGTGCCTAGAATATCCAAAACAAGTTTATAAGGAATAAAATAACAAGATTTATACTACCAGAAGTAAAGACATACTATAAAGCAACTATAATTAAGAGAATATTAAGAGTATGGTCTCAAAAAAATAAAATACAATTTATTTATATTTGGTTTCCAGAAACCAAATATAAATAAACCTCACTGTATTTATTTTGAATATAATTAAAGATACTGAAAATGAAACTGAGGTAACCACATAATATATTATACTAACACCATTTACACTAAGATTGAAAGCAAAAAAGAACTACAAACATACACTGAACCCTATGTAGTGCATATATTTTTTTCCCCTAATAGTAATATTAGTAAGCAATTCTGGGGCAATTCTCTGTTGTATTTTATAATTAAGCAAGTGAGGAGCATGTTGATAAAACTGGAAGATAAATTTCTAATTGCCAGAGAAAGGAAGAAAGAAATATGAAGTAAAGGAAGACAGGAAGAATATTAGGATTGTGTAGTGACTGGAATTATTAGTATGTACTCACAATTTGAATATAGATTGCTGCTCTGTGATAGATTGGTGAGATATAACAAATGAAATACTGATGAAATATGGCATTTAGATAACAAATGATTGATAGATGAAGGATATATGATAATTTACAGATAAATGATAGATAACTGAGATTATTTATTTGATAAATGATAGAAGGATCATGCAGCATTTCTTATCAGCTTGTCCAGATGAGGGGCAAAAGAGAAAAAGGGTAAGGTGAGGCTTAAAAGCTATTCACAGTCAGAGAGACACAGGCAACATATGGGAACAGAGGAAAAGCAAACTGTCAGAGGCAGCAGGCCAAGGACCTGTACTTCTAGACTCCAGAACTGAAAATAAAGTGATAGCTCTTCAAGTGGCAATGCATGAACCAAGATCCATGAAAAATTGAGAAATATCCAAGGAAAACCAAAGTTCAAAGTTGTTAAGCAGTTTTTCTAAGGTACTACTAGTAGCAAAGGAGAGAAGAGAAAGAGGACTAGGAGGACTCTAGGCTCATCTCGTCCCATGAACACAACTAAATAATTATCAAATCATTCTAATCACACCAGAAATCAACATGAAGACTGACAGAACAAACTGCACAACTAAAGGGAGAGAGGAAGCCACAGTGAAGGCGGCAGAGATTTATACAAAATGACAAAACAGAGTAATTTATCCCAAATGAAAGAAAAAGATAAGGTTATAGCCAGATATCTAAGTGAAACAGATATAAGTAACATGCCTGATAGAGAATTTAAAGCAACATTCACAAGGATACCCTTGGGCTTGAGAAAAGAATGGAAGACTTCACAAAGACCCTTAGTATAGAGACAAAAGAATTTTAAAAAAGCATCAGTCAGAATTGAAAAATGTAATGATGGAGATTAGAAACAGACTTGTGTTCCAGCAGGCTAGAAGAATCAGAGGAATGAATAAGTGATATAGAAGATAAAATAATGGAAAATAATAAAGTTGAACAAAAGAAAGAAAGAGTAATTCTGGAACATGAGAATAGACTTAGGGAAATCAGTGACTCCATCAAATGTAATGGCATTTGTATTATAGCAGTCAAAGAAGAAGAAGAGAGAGAAAGGAGACAGAAATTTATTTGAGGAAATAATAGCTGAAAACTTCTCTAATCTGGGGAAGGAAACAGACACTCAGATCAAAAAAGCACAAGAACTCCAATCAAAATCAACAGAAGAGGCCAACATCAAGATATACTATAGTTAAATTGGCAAAACACAACAATAAATAAAAATCTTAAAAGAAACAAGACAAAAGAAATTCTTAACTTACAAGGGAAAACCCATAATGCTAGCTGCAGATTTCTCAACAGAAACATGGTAAGGCAAAAGGTAGTGGCATGACATACTAAAGTGCTAAATGGGAAAAATGTGTGCCCAAAAATATTCTACTCAGCAAAGCTACCATTCAGAATAGAAGGAAAGATAGTTTCCCAGACAAACAAAAACTAAAGGAATTCATGATTACTAAACTAGCCCTGCAAAAAATATTACAAGGGACTCTAAGTGGAAAAAAAAGACCAAAATTGATGAAGACAAGAAAGGAACAGAGAAAATCTCCAGACACAATGAAAAAAAAATGAGTAATAAAATTACACTAAATACATATCTATCAATAATTACTCTGAATGTACGTGGACTACATGCTCCAATCAAAAAGGTGTCAGAATGGATTAAAAAAACAAACAAGCAAACAAACAAAAAACAGGACTTATCTATATACTGCTTACACGAGACTCATTTTAGACCTACTGACCTGCAGATTGAAAGTGAGGGATTGGAGAAATATTTATTATGCAACTAGTATGTCAAAAGAAAGCCAGAGTTGCAATACTTATATTGGACAAACCAGACTGTAAAATATAGACTCTAATAAGAGATGAAGAAGGGCACTATATCATAATAAAGGGGACAATCTGATAAGAAGATCTAATAATTATAAATATTTATGGACCCAATATGGGAACACCCAAACATAAACAATTAATAACAAACACAAAGGAACTAATTGATAATACAATAATAATAGGGAACTTTAACATCCCACTTATATCAATGGACAGATCATCTAAACAGAAAATGAACAAGGAAGTAATGGTTTTGAATGACACTCTGGACCAGAGGACTTAACAAATATAGAAAGGGAAATGAGAGAATTGATTCCATTTACTATAGAACCAAGAACTATAAGATACCTGGGAATAAACCTAACCAAAGATGTAAAGGATCTGTACTCAATGAAATACAGAATACTCATAAAAGAAATTGAAAAAGACACAAAGATGGAAGACAATTCCATGCTCATGGATCAGAAGAATAAACATTGTTAAAATGTCTATACTGCATAGAGCAATCTATACTTTCAATGCCATCCCAATCAAAATTCCATTAGCAATTTTCAAAGAGCTGGAACAAAGAACCCTAAAATTTGTATGGAACTAGAAGAGACCCTGAATTGCTAAGGAAATGTTGAAAAAGAAAAACAAAACTGGGGCATTACGTTGCCTGATTTCAAGCTTTACTACAAAGCTGTGATCACCAAGACAGCATGGTTCTGGCACAAAAACAGACACATAGATCAGTGGAACAGAGTAGAGAGCCCAGATATGGACCCTCAACTCTATGGTCAAATACTCTATGGTTAAATACAAAGCAGGAAAAAAATATATACAGTGGAAAAAAGACAGTCTCTTCAATAAATGGTACTGGGAAAATGGGGCAGTTATGTGTAGAAGAATGAAACTTGACCATTCTCTTACACCATTCACAAAGATAAACTCAAAATGGATAAAAGACCTCAACATGAGGCAGGAATCTATAGGGAAATCCTAAGGAAGAACATAGGCAGTAACCTTTTTGACATCAGCCACAACAACTTCTTTCAAGATATGTCTCAAAAGGCAAAGGAAACAAAAGCAAAAATGAACTTTTGGGACTTCATCAAGATCAAAAGCTTCTGCACAGCAAAAGAAACAGTCAACAAAACAAAGAGGCAACCCACAGAATGGGAGAAGATATTCACAGATGACACTGTAGACAAAGGACTGATATCCAAGATCTATAAACAATTCCTCAAACTCAACACACACAAAACAGATAATCACATCAAAAAATGGGCAGAAGACATGAACAGACACTTCTCCAAAGAAGACATACAAATGGCTAAGAGACACATGAAAAAATGTTCATCATTATTAGCCATCAGGGAAATTCAAATCAAAACCACATTGAGATACCACCTTGCACCAGTTACAATGGCCAAGATCAACAAGACAGTAAACAACAAGTGTTGGAGAGGATGTGGAGAAAGGGGAACCCTCTTACACTGTTGGTGGGAATGCAAGTTGGTGTAGCCACTTTGGAAAACAGTGTGGAGATGCCTTAAGAAATTTAAAAATAGAGATTCCCTATGACCCTGCAATTGCACTACTGGGTATTTACCCCAAAGATACTGATGTAGTGAAAAGAAGGGCCATCTGTACCCCAATGTTCATAGCAGTAATGGCCACAGTCACCAAACTGTGAAAAGAGCCAAGATGCCCTTCAATGGATGAATGGATAAAGAAGATACGGTCCATATATACAATGGAGTATTATGCCTCCATCAGAAAGGATGAATACCCAACTTTTGTATCAACATGGATGGGACTGGAGGGGATTATGCTTAGTGAAATAAGCCAAGCAGAGAGAGTCAATTATCATATGATTTCACTTACTTATGGAGCATAAGGAATAACACGGAGGACATTGGGAAATGGAGACAAGAAGTGAGTTGGGGGGAATTGGAGGGGGAGACAAACCATGAAAGACTGTGCATTCTGAGAAACAGACTGAGGGTTTTGGAGGGGAGGGTGGTGGAGGATTGGGTGAGCCTGGTAGTGGGTATTATGGAGGGCATGTATTGCATGGAGCACTGGGTGTGCTGTATAAACAATGAATTTTGGAGCACCGAAAAGAAATAAAATAAAGTAAAATGAAAAAACAAACAAACAAACAGGTATATCCAGAACTTTCCGATCTAAAATGGCAGAACACACATTCTTTTCAAGTGCAAATGGGACATTCTCCAGTAGATCACATACTAAGTCACAAATCAGTCCTTAACAAGTACAAAAAGATTACAATCATACCATGCATATTGTCTGATCACAATACTATGTAACGTGAAGTCAACCACAAGAAAAAATTTGGAAAGACCACAAATACATGGAGGTTAAATAGCATGCTACTAAACAACTAGTGTCAACAAGAAAATCAAAAAACAAATATAACAAATACATGGAAACAAATGGAAATGAAAATACAAATATCCAAAACCTTTGTGATACAACAAAAACGGTCTTAAGAGGAAAATATATAGCAATACAGCCTACCTCAAGAAGTAAGAAAAATGTCAAATAACCTAATCTCACACATAAAGGAGCTAGAAAAAGAACAACAAACAAAGCCTAAAGTCAAAAGGAAAGATAATAAAGATTAGAGCAGAAATAAATGATAGAGAAATTAAAAAAAGAGAGAGACCAATGAAACTAGGACCTGGTTCTATGAAAAAAGTAGTAAAATTGATCAACCCTGAGCCAGACTTATCAAAAAGAAAAAGGACCTGAATAAATAAAATCACAAATAACAGAGGAGAAATTACAACCAACACCACAGAAATACAAACAATTATAAAAGAATATTATGAAAAAGTATATGCCAACAAATTGAACAATGTGGAAAAATGGATAAACTCCCACAAACATCTAAACTACCAAAACTGAAACAGGAACTGATAGAAAATTTGAACAGACCAGTAACAAGCAAAGAAATGAATCAGTATAAAAAAGTCTCCCAACAAACAAAAGTCCAGGGCCAGATGGTCCCACAGGTAAATTCTCCCAAACATTCAAAGAAGAGTTAATACCTATTCTTTCAAACTATTCTAAAATGTAAAATGAAAGAAAACTTTCAAATTCATTCTATGAGGCCAGCTTACCCTGATACCAAAATGAAATTAAGACTCTGTTAAAAAAGTGAACTATAGGCTGATTCCTGATGGAAATGGATGCAAAAATTCTTAATAACATACTAGAAAACTGAATGCAACAGTTCATTAAAAGAATCATTCACCATGATCAACTGTGATTTATTCCTTGGGTACAAGTGTGGTTCAATATTTCCAAATCAACCAATACGATACATCACATTAAAAAAGAAAGCATAAGACCATGAGATCTTTTCAATAGGTGCAGAAAAAGTATTTGACAAAGTAAAACATCTACTTATAATAAAAATCCTCAGAAAACTAGATTTACAGGAAATATACTGAAACATGATAAAGGCCTTATATGGAAAACCCACAGTGAATACCATCCTCAATAGTGAAAAACTGAAAGTGTTTCCACTACAGTCAGAAACAAGACAAGGATGTATTCTCTCACCACTGTTATTTATCTCTCACCACATAGTATTAGAAGTCCAAGCCACAGCAATCAGACAACAAAAAGAAATAAAAGCCATCCAAATCAGTAAGTAAGAAGTAAAATTTTCACTATTTGCAGATGACAAGATACCTTATTTGGAAAATCTGAAAGACTCCACCAAAAAAATTGCTAGAACTAAAAAAATAAAAATAAAAATAAAAACATAAATTCCTAGAACTAATACACAAATTCAGTAAAGTCACAGAATATAAAATGCACAAAAATCTATTGCATTTCTATACACAAATAATGCAGCAGAAGAAAGAGTAATTAAGAAATCTATCCCATTATAATTGCACTAAAAACCATAAGATACTTAGGAATAAACTTAACCTAAGAGGTAAAAGATCTGTACTCTGAAAATTATAGAACACTTGGGAAAGAAATTAAAGAAGACACAAAGAAATGGAAAAACATTCCATGTTCATGTACTGAAAGAACAATATTGGTAAAATACCTAAGCTACCCAAAGCAATCTACACATTTACTGTAATCCCTATCAAAATACAGCCAGCATTTCTCACAGAGCTAGCACAAACAATCCTAAAATTTATATGGAAGCACAAAAGATCCCAAGTAGCCAGAGCAGTCTTGAAAAAGAACAGCAAAGCTAGAGGCATCACAATTCTGGACTTCAAGCTATATTACAAAGGTGTAGTGATGAAGGCAGTATGGTACAGGCACAAAAAGACACACAGATCAATTGAACAGAATAGAAAACCCAGAAATGAACCCACAACTCTATGGTCAATTAATCTTCAACAAAGCAAGAAAAATGTGTAATGGAAAAAAGGGTCTTCAACAAATGCCATTGGAAAAACTGGACAGCAACATTCAAAAGAATGAAACTGAAACACTTTCTTACACCATGCACAAAAAAATAAATTCAAAACAGATTACAGACCAAAATGTGGGACCTGAAACCATCAGAATCCTAGAAGAGAACATAGGCAGTAACCTCTTTGGTATTGGTTGCAGCAACTTCTAGATATTTCTCAGGAGGCAAGGGAAACAAAAACTATGGAGATTTCATCAAAATAAAAAGCTTCTGCACAGTGAAAGAAACAATCAACAAAACTAAAAGGCAGCTTAGAATATAGAAGACAGTTGTAAAGGACATATCCAATAAATGGTTAGATCTAAAAGATATAAAACTACCCAACTCAATACCCCAAAATTGAATAATTCAGTTAAAAAAAATGGCTGGAAGATATGAATAGACATTTTCCCAAAGACAAAAAGTTCTCCAGCAGACTCATGAAAAGACGCTCAACATCACTGATCATCTGGGAAATAAAAAACAAAACCATTATGAGCTATCATCTCACACCTGTGAGAATGGCTAAAATCAACAATATAACAGGTGTTGGCAAGGATGTGGAGAAAGGGGAACCCTTTTGCACTGTTGGTGGGAATGCAAACAGGTGCAGCCACTGTGGAAAATAGTATGATGTCCCTCAAAAAAGTTAAAAATAGAACTACTCTATGTTCCAGCAATTGTTTTACTAGATATTTACCCAAAGAATTAAAAAAATACTAATTGAAGGGATACAGGCACCCTGATGTTTATAGCAGTATTATCAACAATAGCCAAATTATGGAATGAGCCCAAATGTCCATCAGCTGATGAATGGATAAAGAAGATGTGGGGGGGGTGTATACATGCACACATGTACACATGCACACATACAATAAATATTACTCAGCTGTAAAAGAGAATGAAATCTTGGCACTTGTGACAACATGGATGGATCTAGAGAGTATCATGCTAAGCAAAATAAGCCAGTCAGAGGAAGAAATACCATATGATTTCACTCATACATGGAATTTAAGAAAGAAAACAAATAAGCATAGAGAAAAGGAGAAAGAGGCAAACCACAAAATAGACTTTTAACTATGGAGAACAACCTGATGGTAACCAGAGGAGTGGTGGGCAGGGTGATAGGTTAAATAAGTGATGGGGATTAAGGGGTGCACAGAGTATATAAGTGATAAAGCACTATGTTTTACACCTGAAACCAATATTACAGTGTATGCTAACTTATGGAATTTAAATAAAATAAAATAAAAATAAAATAAAATAAACTTAAAAAAATTTAAAAGCTATCCACAGCCAGATATCTAAAAATGGACTCAGGAACTCTAATATGGATGTACTTCTTGATATTCTAGAAAAGATAATGCATAAAACCCATCAACTCGGGCCATAAGGCAGCAAAGACCTGATCCTGGCAATAAGCACAGGTAAGATTTCAACCTTTCCATGGTACAAGCCCAGGAGCAATTAACGTGCTTAGGAAATGTGAATGGGGAGAAATACTTAAGACAGGACTTCAGCAGAGATCCTTGGTGTGCACAGATACTAAAAATACCTGTGACCACTACTAACTGCTAGTACTGAAGAAGAGATTGATAAGGGCCTGGGACAACCTTAGTATTAGCTTAGGGACAAGGTCTGGAATCTAGGAAACACAAATCGAATGATGCCAATATATGACTTAGTTCTGAAATGGAGTCCCCTAAGTAGAAGTACATGCTTGTACTACAATAGTATCTTTTTTTTTTTCTTTTCAAGAAAAAGAAAGATTCTTTGAAGAATATTTTAGAAGGTAAATTTTAAAAAATAACTTCATTAAAGATAGCCAAAAAGTCTAACATATTGGGGAAGAAAAAAACACCCTAGTTTCCTGGATTTTGAATCTGAAATGTATTTATATCATTTATAGGATTATAAAATATATAAATATTAATATGTACAAAAATAGACAAAATTTTAAAAGTTGACAACTATAATGCAAAAATATGTTAAATATTCAACTTAAAACAGAGGAATAAAAATGTACATACATGTATTTCATATATACATTGAATTAATGATATATATAAAAATATATAAATATATGGCATAAAGAAATAGAGTCAATTCAGAGAGGACAGATATATTACAGCATGGTCAAACATATGATCTTGTGATAATTTATCACAACTCAATCAAGATGTGAAAAGATAGAATCAAAAATCCCAATCATCCAGACATTTCTAAACAGAGATTAGAATCTACATACATAACTATAATACCATAGTAAAAAACAAAAGTAAATGAAAATACATATAACAATTATTTCTTATAAAAAACAAAAGTGTTATGTTGTCAGAAATGATGAAAGACAGCTCACAATGGAGTCATAAATTCTATATTAGCGAGAAAAAAAAACTCTTGATTTTGAGTATACCCATTAAAAATGTACATTTTTAAATGACAAATATACTTTCAAAACAACAAATATGGGATATTTGCAACATTTGTTCACAATTATTTTTCCTTTTGATTGACATTTAATAATTAAATTTATTTCACACTTGCAGTTCTGCTCTTATCACTTAATCTATCCTTACAGATTAAAGAATGAATATTCAGGAAACTGAATATTGGAGAACAGAATATGCATTATCATAATCTATGTGTTACATCATTTTTTGTTTTTCTTGCTCTAAGTACTTAGGAATGTTGCTGCCTAACTAATTTTCCTGCAGGTTAACACTGATACGGTTGCTTATTATGGAGACATTTTAAAGTCTTCCAGTTGCATGGCGAATAGAATCTAAATACTTTAGCCTCTCCTTGAAATGTCTACAAAATCTTTCCTACCATCAATTCTCATTGCTTCCTTTGGTCCAGCTGATAATAAGCTAGCTACTTGTTCTCTCAGACTTCAAAATTCCCTCTGCAATAGCTGCTCATTTCTTTGAATTACCCTTAAATCCATAACTATATCTTCCACCCTTTCCTTCAAGGTTCAGCTTGCTACAAATATAATTTGCCAGGGTCTTCTTTGATCCCCTAAATAAAATCATTGTGTTTTTCTCTAAATTCCTTATTTATCTAACTAAAAATGCTATGAGTGGGATGCCTGGGTGGCTCAATTGGTTAAGCGGCTGCCTTCGGCACAGGTCATGATCCCAGCGTCCTGGGACGGAGTCCCACATCAGGCTCCTTGCTCGGCAGGGAGCCTGCTTCTCCCTCTGCCTCTGCCTACCACTCTGTCTGCCTGTGCTCGCGTGCTCCCTCTCTCTAACAAATAAATAAATAAAATCTTTTTAAAAATAAATAAATAAATAAATAAGCTATGAGTTCCTTTAATGAATGATCCATGACTGACTTGCTTTTAGAACCTAAATAAGACCAAAATGTCCCATATCTTATAGACATTCAATATATTTATTGAATAACAAAAGAAAACATAATCTTAAACAACTTGCCATATTTTATCAAACATTGGTTAGTATTATACTGTGAATTGTTAAGCATTAGCAAGAATATTTTGGTCAAATTTGGAATTTAAATATAGACCTGTATATTTAAAGAAACATTTAAAATACATAAACTCTGGTAGAGGGTAGAATAAGTCCAGGCTGAGATGCTTTACTGCAAAATGATAAATAACTAGGCTCCAGTCCCAGAAATATTCACATGGTAAGTAAATTGTGATTTCTGTATTTAGATATGTCCTACCTTGATTCAGAGGCACATTTTTGTTCACCTTTGTCTCATATCTATTTTCTGATTTGAGTAACAGAGCATCTAGTAAGAAAATGGAATTGGCCTGACATTGAACTTAATTGTTGGGTATAATTTATATCAATACATATTTTGAAAACATTCACATATTTATGTACTATATTATCAAAATAGATATTATGACACAATAAATCATTCTTTATATTCTTTATATTCATATTTATATTCATATTAATATTTATATTAATAAATCATTACATTAGCTTATTTCAATGTTATAATATTAAACACAATTTAGAGCACATATGTGTATATAAGCATATGCTTCTCTTTAGAAAATACTCAAAATTGATATACATATTTTAAAACACACTGGGAAAAAATGCATTGGAAATGGTTGCAATACCTAAACAATATGTATTACGTATTCTAGAATATTAAAAAACAATTATTCAAAGTAGTTCATAACTTAAAAACAACACAAAATTTAGGTGCTATGTGATATGTGATAATATGAAATATGATTCATATAATGATACACACTTGATCATTTAACAAAACAAAATCATTTCAAAAATATCAAAATTCGCTGATATTAGTTTATTGTAATTTAAATAAAAAGTTTCCATTTTATTATCTAATACTAAATCCCATATTTTTTGTTTAACATCATTCTTATAAAATGTCCTTTAAGAATGATGTAGTAAATTTGATAAATTTTGTATTTTTAAGACCCTAAAGAGGTAACATAGTGATTTCATTTTTAACTTCTAGAATTTACCCAATAAAAAACACTTTGTATAAAAATTGATGTGTTCTGAGATATTCATATAGTATTTAGTTTCATAACACAATAGAGAGAAAATACTTCATTAAAAATGGCATTTATCTTTCTAAACTTATTTACAATACCAATAAATGTTTATTTAGTTGGTTAAATAAAACTATGTTTTCATGATTTATTATAATAAAAATATATCTTATTTTATGTGATATTTTCTTTTTCCTCCGTGAATTACCATAAAACAACACTGCATTAAATGACAGATGTTTTTAGAACTGGGAGCAAATTGTATTAGAAGACTTGAATGATGTTTGCAAAGATGTTACTTTGCCTATAAATCTTTTCTAAATATTTGAAAGTGTTTTAAAACAATAAAAAAAGAGGGAAAAAAAACAGGGAATATAAAATAAGTAACAATTATAGTAATGTATAAGACCTATCAAACTGACATACCATAAGGCTACTTAATCATACTGGTGTATAAATGGATCCATAATAATTCCAAGTCACAGCCTGAGTGGAGTATTACATCGTGATATTTACTGAGATAGCTCAGGAAGAACACAAATATAATTAGATGAATATTGCTATAATTTGTATGGTAAAAATATGTATACGCACACACAAGTATTCTCTCTTATACTTAAATGTGTGTGTGTGTGTGTGTGTGTGTGTGTGTTTCTTTAGAATCACCTTTCAACCACCCGTATACATACACAAGAGTTAGAGCCACTAACAAACACTGGGAGACATGAATTGTGTTGATGGCAAGAGTGAAGGGCAGGTAGAAAGAAGATACTACAACAACAAATTCAGAGGTGAAGAGGTAAATAAGATTAACTTAAAAATAAGTAAAACAAAGCAATAAAGTAGACATTATTGTTTAAAGCAAGAGCACTATTTTGATGGTTATCATTTATTAAAAACCGTAGTTCATAATGACTTTGTTTTTTTACTAGCCACTGTATGAACCCCTTTAAATGGATTAAACCCTTAAAACCACATAACAGTCCTTGGGAAATGAAACAAATAATATCCCCACTTTAAATATAAATACACAGACTTATAGCACAATTAGCATGGCCTTTTGATCTACTCTCAACCCAAATCTTGCTATGCTAATCAATTTTCTCTTCTACATCTGTTTTTATGCAGTAAAGTTATTAGGGTACATATGACCTAATGAAAACTAGCTAACTCTTTTAATCTTCACAGTAATTCTGTGAAAGATGGCCATTTATTATCATCATGGCCCCATATTATAGATTAAAAGAAAAAAACACAACTACATAGGTATACAAATTTAAGCAATCTGCTTCAGTTCACATAGAGACTAAATGACAAAGCAGAAATTCAACCAAACATTTTGGATTGGAAGCCTATATCCTTGACCACTGGACCATACCAGTTTCCATGTTGTAGATAATACTTGTATAGTCATAAATATCAAATTTGCTCCATTAGGGAAATCAGCTGGAAAATGTGGACTCAGATTAAATGTAATTTTTGATATGCCTCACAGATGGGTGATGGTAACAATGAAAGATACTGATAGTTTCCTTTTTTTTAAACTAATTATTCTAAACTTTTTTTAATTTCAATGCAGCTAGAATACATTTGCTGTCAAGTATGTAAAAGTAACACATTTTTAAATTGTAAAATTTAGGAATGTTGAAGTCAGTCAAATTTTAATCTGTTGGGGACAAACCAAAGCTTCCTCTTGTAAAATAGACTGTATTTTGTATTAGTTTTATACTTCTGTTTTGTGTTATTAATAATCTGATATTTCCATAAAAATTCTTAAAATTTCACTTTACATTATAAATACTATGTCCTTGGCATTCAAATTTTTGACAACTTGCCATTATATTTCAATGTTTGTAGTGTTCACCTTAATCACAATATATTTGAAAGAAATAAAGTGAGTGGATTTTTTAGTGTTCCTGATTTTTGACAAAACAAAAATATATACTACGGAATGTATTTAGTATTTCTTTACCAAAAAATGAAGCTACATTAGTGACTAAGGAAAATATTTTTGGTATAATCTCTTGGTTATTTTGCCATTTTGATATTTCATTTGGCAAAGTTAATATTCCACTGGATTATAAAAACATACCTTTATACAATTTAAATGCAATTGTATAAATTTTATCATATTTTATCACCATACTAAAACACTATCCTTAATAGCTGTCTATCTACCTATCCATATCTTCTGTATTATACAAAGATCTTTTTGAATAAAAACCAAGAAAATTTCCCATTAAAATGACAAAAAACCCACAAACCCACAAACTTGGGTCAAAAATGGGCAAAACATATAAGGAAGATGTGGTCCATATACACTATGGAGTATTATGCCTCCACCAGAAAGGATGAATACCCAACTTTTGTAGCAACATGGACGGGACTGGAAGAGATTATGCTGAGTGAAATAAGTCAAGCAGAGAGAGTCAATTATCATATGGTTTCACTTATTTGTGGAGCATAACAAATAACATGGAGGACAAGGGGAGTTAGAGAGGAGAAGGGAGTTGAGGGAAATTGGAAGGGAAATGGAAATTGGAATTGGAAAATGACAGACTATGGACTCTGAAAAACAATCTGAGGGTTTTGAAGGGGCGGAGGGTGGGAGGTTGGGGGAACCAGGTGGTGGGTATTGGAGAGGGCATGGATTGCATGGAGCACTGGGTGTGGTGCAAAAACAATGAATACTGTTACACTGAAAATAAATTTAAAAAATTTTTAAAAAAAATGGACAAAACATTTGAATAGATTTCCAAGAAGAAGATATACAAATGGCCAACAACACATAAGATGCTCAACATAATTAATCATTAGGGAATAAAAATAAAAAACATAATGAGATATTACCTTCCACCTATTAGGATAGCTCCTATAAAACAAAACAAGACAAAACAGAAAATGGCAAGTATTGGAGAGGATATGGAAAAATTAGAACTTTGTACATTGCCAGTAGGAATGTAAAATAATGCAGCTGCTATGAAAAACAGTACGGCAGTTCCTCAAAAAATTAAAAGTAGAATTGGCATAAGATCCAGCAATTACACATCTAGGTATACACTTCCCAAAACTGAAAGCAGGGTAGCAAAGAGATATTTTTACACTTATGGTCACAGCAACATTATTTCCAAAATCCAAAATGTGGAAACAAACCAAGTATCAAAGAAAACGTGGTACATAAATACAATGGAATATTATTCAGCAATATAAAAAGAAAGAAAATTCTAGCACACACCTACAAGATAAATGAATCTCGAAGACATTAAGCTCTGTGAAATAAGCCATTCACATAAAGACAAATACTGAATTATTCCACTTATATGAGGTACTTAGAGTAGTTAAAATTCATTGAGAAAGTTAAGCAGTCAGTGACTGACATGAGGAGAACAGGCAGTTATTTAGTATTAATGGGCACAGAGTTTCAGTTTTGCAAAATAAAGAGTTCTAGAGATGGATGGCAGTAATTGTTGTACAGTGATGTGAATATAAGTAATATCACTAAACTATACCCTTAAAATATTTAAAATGATCAATTTTGTATGTGTATTTTACCACAATTAAAAATTTTAAAAAAGCAAAAGTACTTTTTAGTCACTTGTAATTACAGATATAACATTCTTTGTGTAACTAGATATGCTGCCCCAAAATCTGGTATTGATAAATCAGTAATGATCTTTATATACTTGAAAATTCTGACTTTTCTAAAGTAACAATAAGTCATAAATAAAACCCAAGCATTTCCCCATAGGAAACAAACAAACAAAAAAAGAGCTTTAAAGAAAAAAGGAAAAGGAAAAGAAATAAAGAATTAAATACACGAGGCTTGCTCAGTACATTGGTTAGCTAAATAAGTACTAACTCTAAACAAATCTGCAAATATTATGAACCTTTCAAAAAAGTTCTTTTATCACTATCAACTGCAGCAAAATAGAATTGAGATGAAAATAATTGAGAGAAAGAGTGATTATTTAACTAATGATGAACTGAATAATCATCCATGAAGATAAAATAACCACAAATATTTATGTACTAAATATGCTTTATATTGAAATACAGTTGAGAATTTGAAGGATATGAAAAATCTACAGTTATAAATTTCAAAATTCCTCACTTTGAAACATCTGACAAAAAATTAAGAAGATGTAAAGGATAGCTGAAGAACATAGTTAAAACCTTGCCTACAAATACACATAGACAGGACATTCATTTCAAAAATAATTTACAAATCTAGATCACCTAAGTAGACCTGCCTCCCCAAATCTATCTTTTTAAAAAAATATTTATTTAATTATTTGGCACAGAGAGAGAGCACAGACAGGGGAAGCAGTAGAGGTGGGTGGGGGAGAAGCAAGCTCCCCACTGAGCAGGGAGCCTGATGCAGGACTAAATCCCAGGACCCTGAGATCATGCCCTGAGCTGAGGGCAGATACTTAACCAACTCTGCCCCCCAGGTGCCCCAGATTCAAATCAATCTTTTTGAAATTAAAAAGTCTGAGTTTTAATGAATTTAAAAAATGGAATGGAAGCACTACATCTACTACAAAAAAATAGTATTCAAGGGAGAGAAAGAAGACAAAGAACAATGAGGACCAAAGAAGTGTTAATGTATTAGAGATTTAAAAATATTCCATACTCCTCTACCTCACTAGTATTTTAGTTTCAGTCATGATTAAGATTTTTAAAGTAAGAAGGAAGGAAGAGGAGAATGAGGAAGAGGATGAGAAAGTAACTGAGAGACCTAAGGAGTAGAAAGGAAAGAATGAAAAATGTCAGTGCTGTACATTTCATTTATGGCAGCACAGAGAACATAGTCAATAGTATTGTAATAACTTTGTATGGTGACAGATGGTGACGACATTTATCATGGTGAGCACTTCTTTGTTTCCCTTGCCTTTGGCAATGTGTCTAGGAAGAAGTTGCTGCATCTGAGGTCAAAGAGGTTATTGCCTGTGTTCTCCTTAAAGATTTTAATGGATTTCTGTCTCACATTGAGGTCTTTCATTCATTTTGAGTCTATTTTTGTGTGTGGTGTAAGGAAATGGTCCAATTTCATTCTTCTGCATCTGGCTCTCCAGTTTTCCCAACACCCTTTTTTAAAGAGAGGTCTTTTTTCCATTGGATATTTTTCCTGCTTTGTTGAAGATTAGTTGGCCATAGAGTTGAGGGTCCATTTTTTGGTTCTCTATTCTGTTCCATAGATCTATGTGTCTGTTTTTCTGCCAGTACCATACTGTCTTGAAGATTACAGCTTTATAATAGAGCTTGAAGTCTGGAATTGTGATGCCACCACATTGGGTTTTCTTTTTCAACATTACTTTGGCTATTCAGGGTCTTTTCTGGTTCCATACAAATGTTAGGATTATTTGTTTCATTTCTGTAGAAACTAGTTAATGGTATTTTGATAAGTACTGTACTGAATGTGTAGATTTCTCTAGGTATCATGGACATTTTAATAATATTTCTTCTTCCAGTCCATGAGCATGGAACACTTTTCCATTTCTTTGTGTATTCTTCAATTTCTTTCATGAGTATTTCTATAGTTTTCTGAGTACAGATCCTTTGTCTCTTTTGTTAGATTTATTCCTCGGTATCTTATGGTTTGGGGTGCAATTGTAAATGGGATTTACTCCTTAATTTCTCTTTCTTCTGTCTCACTTTTGGTGTATAGAAATGCAACTAATTTATGTGCATTGATTTCATATCCTGCCACTCTACTGCATTCCTGTATGAGTTCTATCAGTTTTGGGATGTAGTCTTTTGGGTTTCTCATAAAATATCATATTACCTGCAAAGAGTGAGAGTTTGGCTTCTTTGCCAATTCAGATGGCTTTCCTTTTTTTTTTTTTTTTTTTTTTTGTCTGATTGCTGAGGTTAGGACTTCTAGTACTATGTTTAACAGCAGTGGTGATAGTGGACAATGCTGCCATGTTCCTGACCTTAGGGGAAGATGGCTTTTATGATATTGAGGTATGTACCCTCTATCTGTACACTGTGAAGAGGTTTTTTGTTTTCTTTTTCTTTTCACTGTGAAGAGCTTTAATCAAGAAAGGATGCTATACTTTGTCAAATGCTTTTTCTGCATCTATTGATAGGATCATAATAGAGCTAACCTATGACCTAGCAATTGTACTAATGCGTATTTAACCCGAAAACAAAAATGTAGTGATCCAAAGGGGCATCTGGATTCCAGTGTTTATAGAAGCAATGTCCACAGTAACCAAACTATGTAAAGAGCCCAGATGTCCATTGACAGATGAATGAATAAAGAAGTGATGTGTGCGCGCATGTGCACATGCATGCACACGTGGGCGCGCGCACACACACACACACACACACACACACACAGGAATATTACACAGCCATCAAAAATAAAATCTTGTCATTTGCACAATGTCATTGGAACTAGAGGGATCATGCTAAGTGAAATAAGTCTGTCAGAGAAAGACAATTATCCTATGATCTCACTGATATGTAGAATTTAAGAAACAAGGCAGAGGATCGTAGGGGAAGACAGGAAAAAAAAGTGAAACAAGATGAAACCAGAGAGGGTGACAAACCATAAGAGACTCTTAATCTCAGCAAAGAAATTGAGGTTTGCACGAGGGAAGGCAGATGGAAGGATGGGGTGGCTGGATGATGGACATTGGGGAGAGTATGTGTTGTGGTGAGTGCTGTGTATTGTGTAAGACTGATGAATCACAGACCTGCCTGTACCCCTGAAACAAATAACACATTATTTGCTAATAATAAAAAAAATCTGTAACATTTCTACTTGTCAGTAATCACAACCAGAACATTTAATAATAAAATATCACATTTAAAAAAGTAGAAAGATAAATGATGCTTAAAAATACATATAATAAGATAGGTAGAAGATTGTTAATCACAGACCAAAAACAAGAGAATGATACACAATTTCTATGAGTTGACTAATCACAGACCAAAAACAAGAGAATGATACACAATTTCTATGAGTTGACTCAGATTGTTTATATGCCTATCTCTCCCAAATTTATTTATAAATTTAACACAAACTTAATAAGTTTAAGTAAATAAAAATGTAAGTATTCAATCAGTAATTTTAAATTTTATAATAAATTACTAGGATGCCTGAATAGTCACAATAATTCCAAAAGAAGAAATTAAGAAAGAGACGTAACTTATCTGATGTCAAGACATTTAAGTATGATAATTTTGAAGAGTGAATTGTAAAAAATAGATACTATCATCGAAAAAGAATAAAGAGTTCCATGCAGTTTTAAACATATATGCAGTTTTTTTTTTTTTTCATATGTATACCAACAGACATCCTGGGGAAATCGGGTATTATTCATTACATTTTCTATATTGGTTTTTATTGTGAAAAATATAACTGGACTCAAAAAACACACATATGCACACACAATAGATTAATTAAAAACCTAAAAGTAAAAAAAATCAGAATACAGAATATTAAACTTATGCCTAATGTAAGGATAAACTAATAATAAAAGTATATACAAAGATAAGTAGATTTCCCAAGTTAAACAGAATGATGTTGTAAATGATAAAAGATGCTCTAGCTGTTTAGATATATGGTAGAAGATATCTTCAAATATGAAACAGAAAAATTGCCATCCAGTAATTTCTTTATGATCACATATTAATATGAAAAAGATAAACAGGAGATACAATTTTTTAAAAAATATTTTAAAAAGTAATTTACATAAGTGACAAGAATGATCAAAAGACATAAAAATTTGCTTAATCCCACTAGCAAAAATATTAAACATGAAATATAATACAATAGCACCATCTGAAGATGAACTCAATATCCATCATGAGAGCAGACATCTAAATATGACTATATAAGTTTGCACTGGTTTTGTATGCTTTAAAATATATAGAATGGAGGGCGCCTGGGTGGCTCAGTGGGTTAAAGCCTCTGCCTTCAGCTCAGGTCATGGTCCCAGGGTCCTGGGATCGAGGCCCGCATCGGGCTCTCTGCTCAGCAGGGAGCCTGCTTCCTCCTCTCTCTCTGTCTCTCTGCCTACTTGTGATCTCTCTCTCTCTGTCAAATAAATAAATAAAATCTTTAAAAAAAATATATATATATATAGAATGGAGAGAGAAAGTATAGGTAGAAAAATGTACATACATAAAACAGATATAGACAGAGATGGATGATATAGATAATAGATGAAGAGATGATAGGTAGATATAGATAGGTTGGTAAGAGGATAGACATAGAACAAGAGAAGAAAAGGACTAAAGCCCAAAATATGGTCACTTATGGAAGTTCAAAAAAATGAGTAGAATGGGGAGAAATAAAATTAAGTCCTTCACTTTATCAATCATCTATTACATAAGTTATGAAAACTAAATATGAAAGTATATAAACTTTTTAAACATTTATTGATTTTGAATAACCAAAGTACTATCAACTTCCTATGCCCTTAAAATTTTGATGATAATAGCAACAGCATTTACACATAACACTAGTGTCAGTCAAAGGGTAGAGAAATCAGTAGCAAATACAAAATAAAAAGATTTCTAGAGATTAGTATAATTAGTCTTGAATCTTGTAAACAATTTTCAATAAAACTAATGAATGGTGAAAGAACAGAGTTGAGAAAAAACAAAATCTGGTAGAAATGAATTTGTAGTTTACATGTTTCCTTTCTAGTTATATTTCATTTTTCTCAATAATGTATGTAAGTTACTCATTTATCCTTCATAATTGCAAATATGTTTCCACAATCTTTATAAGATATATCTGGTAGCTAGTTTTCTATTTGTAGGACTATAATTATACCATAAAATTAAAGAAAAACTGAATGTTCTATTCTAATATTTACACATACAGAGTAAATGTATCTTGGTTTGTAAAGGTATTCGATTATAATTCAATTATTATTCTCTTCAGTTTAGAGTCTACTAGCAAAGCATTCAAAACATTTTATTATCATATATTACAGTTTTTAGTTACCTTCTTCAATGAGCACTTTGAATATACACTTACTTCCAGGCTTCTTAAAACATTTTTATTCAATACCTCTTTTTTCCTAAGTATGCTGCATGGCACCAGAGTCATTAAATTATATCCTATATTTATTTTTTAAAGGATGTTATTTATTTATTTGACAGATAGAAATCACAAGTAGGCAGAGAGGCAGAGAGAGAGGAGGAAGCAGGCTCCCCACTGAGCAGAGATCCCGATGTGGGGCTCGATCCCAGGATCCTGGGATCATGATCTGAGCCAAAGGCAGAGGCTTTAACCCAGTGAGCGACTCAGGCGCCCCCTAGTATATCCTATATTTAGAAAATATATCCGGGTTGCCTGGGTGGCTCAGTCAAGGGTCTACCTTCAGCTCAGTTCACGATCCTGGGATCATGGGGTAGAGCCCCACATCGGGCTCCCTGCTCAGTGGGGAGCCACTTCTCTCTCTGATTCTACTGCTTCTCCTGCCTGTGTTCTCTCTCTCACTCTCTCTCAAATAAATAAAATGTTTTTTTGTTTGTTTTTTTTTTTAAAGATTTATTTATTTATTTGACAGAGAGAGATCACAAGTAGACAGAGAGAGAGAGAGAGGGAAGCAGGCTCCCTGCTGAGCAGAGAGCCCGATGCAGGACTCGATCCCAGGATCCTGAGATCATGACCCGAGCCGAAGGCAGCGGCCCAGCCCACTGAGCCACCCAGGTGCCTCTCAAATAAATAAAATGTTTAAAAAAAGAAAATATAAAAAAAAATAAAGAAAGAAAGAAAGAAAATATATGCAGCATTTATTATAGACTGAAATCAAATATTTTATTTTGTGATGTTTGCTTAAATGTTTTATATTATTTTCAACACAGGCTTAATGAAAAATCTAGAACTATATTTTACTAATTCAAAATATTTGTCCATTTTCATGTAAGTTATTTCCTTCTTCACAGCAGTGATTCCAAGCTAAAACTTTCATCACATATAAATTTTATGTATTTTTGTACCAAATACTAATGAATGCAATTCATTTGTTGAAATGTTTGTACAGTTTCATAAAATAGATAAAATATGCATGTATATAAAGACAACAATTTTTTAGAGAACTTGATGTTTGTTGGTAGTATCTGTACTAGTGTCTAGAAAAACAGACTACTAGGATATAGAGATATATAAGAGAAGAGTTATTATGGGAATTGGCTCATGCAATTTGAGAGATTGGATATATGACAATAAACCATCTACAATATGGAGACCCAAGAAAAGTGGTGATGTAATTCAGAGTCCAGAGGCCTGCGAACCAGGAGCTCTAGTATTCAAGGGCAGAAGTATAGATGTCCCAGCTTATGATACAGTGATAATTGCCCTGGTTCAGCATTTTTATTCTATCTGAGACTTCAGTGGATTGGAATAACCCATACCCACCACATTGGTGAGAAGGATTTTCCGTACTCAGTCCACTAATTCAAATGTGAATATTTTATGAAGACACCCTCACAGACAGACCCAGAAATAATGCTGTAACAACTATGTGGACATCCCTCAGGGCAGTCAAGTTGACACATTTAATTAACCATTACAGCATCTCATAACATATGTGCACAGAGAATACTGCACAGGACTGTTGTGATTGGCAATCATTTGAAGGATGATTTTCATGTCATATTCCCTGATTTTAAATTGGTAATTATTACTTATACAAGTATAATGTTAAAAGACACAGGTACGGATATTATGAAGAACTTGGCTCCCTAAAACAAACACACACACACACACACACACACACACACACACACACACACACACACCATAGGGTAAAGGTCTTGGTACAAAACAAAGTAGACATATGACAAGGCTTGTAAAAATAAAAATTATTCTGAACAAGAAAATTATTTTGTTGCACCTGGCATCATGAGAATTTTAAGTTCTAATGCATTTTGAGCTTATTTTTAAGAAAAATATTTCTAAAATGTATGCACCTTTTTTATTATTATCAATGTAATACATACCCATTGTGGACTCTAGAAGATTGACAAATCGACAAACACAGTTAATGAAAAATTAACCATTAACATTGTTTAATGTTGAGGAGGGGCAAGATGGTGGAGAAGTAGGAGACCCTATTTCAACCAGTCCCCTAAAGAAAGCTAAGTATCTACCAGAACACTCTGAACACCCATGAAATCAGCCTGAGATTATAGGATTATAAACTTCTGGATCCCTACGGGGCAGAAGACACCAGTCGACAGGTAAAGCAGAGTGGGAATGCTGGGACTGATATTAGAGTTTAAAGAGAAGCAGGAGGGAGCCACCAGAAGTGACCAATTGGAAAGTAAAAACTGTAAAATCCCAACATCAGGTGAAAGCAATATATTAAGCTCCCAGTATTCCCAGAATTCCCCTAAAACCTGTATATTTCATAGATACAACTTTTATTTTTAATTCATTCTCACTATTCTTGTTCTTTTTAATTTTTTAACTTACTTACCATTACAACTAGAGGTTTAATACAACATATTCCATAATAACCTTTTAACTTTTAACCATTTTTTTAGTATAAACATAGATATAAGGTTCAAGGTAACCCTCTTTCCATAATCAATACTACCCCTTTATATAAACCAGTTTTAATCTCCTTTTATCTCTGGAAAGTTGAGTTAACAAAGATATCAAGATACTTACAGGAAGAATCAAAATAACCTCCTCGCCAACACCAAGGATTTATAACCACCCTCCCATCTTTTTCTTCTGTCAGTGTTTCTGTGTATTTGTTTTTGTTCTGGTATTATATAAATCTTATCCTTTGGGTCCATTTTGGCTAGGGCTTTTTTTTTTTTTTTTCCTTCTCATTTACTTTTGTTGGTCTTTCTGTTTGTCCGTTTTTGTTTGTATACCTTATAAATCTTACTTTTGGAGCTCATTCTGGCTGGGTCTTCTCTCTTTTTTTTTTCCTCTCTCTCTCTTTTTTACTTTTCTTTCTGTTTGGTGGTGACTTCTTATTGCTCCGAAGTCTTCCAACGTGCACCTTGCTGGACTGTGGTATATATTCAACTATACATCCCCTCAACCACCTCTCACCAAAATGACATAGGAAAAATTCAGAGACTGCGCCCTCTCCATCAGAACTCTTGGATATGGACATAAACAGTATGTTGAAAGAAGGAATTCAAGGTAAAAATTATCCAGGCAATGGCTAGGTTGGAGAAAACCATAAGTGGCAATATAGAATCTCCAAGGGCAGAAGTGAAAGCCACCTGGGAAGAAGTTAAAAATGCTATCAATGAGATCCAATCTAATCTAAATACTCTAACAACTAGGGTAATGGAGACAGAAGATTGAATTAGTGACCTAGAGGACAAAATGACAGAGAAAAAGGATCAGGAGCATGCATGGAAGAAACAGCTTAGAAGCCATAAAAACAGGATTAGGGAAATAAATGATGCCATGAAAGGCTCCAACATCAGAAATATTGGGATCCCTGAGGGAGTGGATAAAGCGATAACACTAGAAGATATAGTTGAACACATTCTGGATGAAATTTTTTCCAATCTGGGAAATGGAACCAGTGTTCATTTCCTAGAGGTATAAAGAACAGCCCCCAAGATCAACGAATCTAGAAAGACCCTGAGACACTTGATTGTGAGACTACTGATTCATAATTTTAGACAAGAGCTTCTGAGGGCAGCTAGGGGGAAGAGATTCCTTATGTACAGAGGAAAGTCCATCAGAATAACGCCAGACCTGTCCACAGAAGCATGGCAAGCCCGAAAGAGCTAGCAAGACATATTCAGGGCACTAAATAAGAAGAACATGCACCCAAGAATACTTTATCCAGCAAGGTTGACATTCAGAATTGATGGAGAGATAAAGAGCTTACAAGACTGGCAAGGTTTAAAAGAGTACATGACCACAAAGCCAGCCCTGCAAGAAATATCTTTCAATGATCACTATCAATGTGAATGGCCTAAATGCTCCCATAAAATGGCACAGTGTTGCAGCCTGGATAAAACCACAGGACCCATCCATATGCTATCTACAAGAGACCCATTTGGAACTTAAAGATACATCCAGACTGAAAGTGAAGGGATGGAGAAGCATCTTTCATGCCAACAGCCCTCAAAAGAAAACTGGGGTAGCAATTCTCATATCAGATAAATTAGATTTTAAGCTAAAGACTATAGTCAGAAATACAGAAGGACACTACATCATTCTTCAAGGATCTATCTGCCAAGAAGATCTAACAATTATAAATATTTATGCCGCCAATACAGAAGCAGCCAACTACATAAGCCAACTGTTAAACAAAATAAAGAGTCCTATTGATGTGAATACATTGATTGTAGGGGAACTTAACAATCACTCTCAGTAATAGGTAATCTAAGAAGAAAATTAAAAAAAGAAACAAGAGCTTTGAATGGCACATTGGACCAGATGGACTTCATACATATATACAGAACATTCTATCCTAAAACACAGAATACTCATTCTTTTCGAGCACACATGGAACTTTCTCCAGAATAGACCACATACTGGGTCACAAATCAGGGCTCAACTGATAACAAAAGACTGAGATTATTTCTTGCATATTCTTAGATCACAATGCTTTGAAACTGGAACTCAACCACAAGAAAAAGTTTGGAAGGAATTCAAACACTTGGAAGCTAAGGACCATCCTGCTCAAGAATGTTTGGATCAAACAGGAAATCAAAGAAAAACTTAAACGATTCATGGAAAACAATGAGAATAAAGACACATCAGTCCAAAACCTATGGGATATGGCAAAGGCAGTCCTAAGGGAGAAATACATAGCTAGTCAAGCCTCCCTCAAAAAACCTGAAAAATCCAGAATACACCAGTTCTCTTTACACCTTAAAGAACTGGAAAATCAACAACAAATTAAGCCAACCCCACACACAGAAGGGAAATAATCAAGATTAGAGCAGATATCAATGACATAGAAAATAGAGATATAGTGGAACACATCAATGAAACTAGAAGCTGGTTTTTTGAAAGAATCAATAAAATCAATAAACCACTGGCCAAACTAATCCAAAAGAAAAGAGAAAGCACTCAAATTAATAAAATTATGAATGAAAGGGGAGAGATCACAACTAATACCAAAAAATAGAAACAATCACAGAAATTATTATCAACAGTTATATGCCAATGAGTTAAGCAATGTAGAAGAAATGGATGCACTCCTGAAAACCTATAAACTTCCAAAACTGATTCAGGAAGAGACTGACAACCTGAATAGACCAATATCTAGTAATGAGATTGAAGAAGTGATCAAAAACCTCCCAAAAAACAAGAGACCAGGACCTGACGGATTCCCTGGAGAATTCTACGAAACATTCTAAGAAGAAATAATACCTATTCTGCTAAAGCTGTCTCAAAAAATAGAAATAGAAGGAAAATTTCCAGACTCTTTCTGTGAAGGCAGCACTACCCTGATCCCCAAACCAGGCAAAGACCCCATCAAAAAGGAGAATTTCAGACCAATATTCCTGGTGAATATGGATGCCAAGATTCTCAATAAAATCCTAGCTAATAGGATCCAACAGCACATTAAAAAGATTATCCACCTTGATCAGGAGGGATTTATCCCTGGGATGCAAGGGTGGTTCAACATTCGCAAATCAATCAATGTGACAGAACAAATCAATAAGAGAAGAGAGAAGAACCACATGATCCTCTCAATTGATGGAGAAGAAGCATTTGACAAGATACAACATCCATTCCTGATTAAAACGCTTCAGAGTATAACAATAGAGGGAACAAGCCTCAACTTCATAGAATCTATCTATGAAAAACCCACAGCCAATATCATTCTTAATGAGGAAAAGCGGACAGCCTTCCCTTTGAGATCAGAAACAGTAGAAACATGTCTACTCTCGCCACCATTCTTCAACATAGTACTAGAAGTCCTAGCAACAGCAACCAGACAACACAAAGAAATAAAAGGTATTCAAATCGGCAAAGAAGAAGTAAAACTCTCTCTCTTTGCTGATGACATACTTTATATGGAAAACCCAGAAGACTCCACCCCTAAACTACTAGAACCCATACAGCAATGCAATAATGTGGCAGGATACAAAATCAATGTACAGAAATCAGTTGCTTTCTTATAAACTAACAATGAAAATGTAGAAAGGGAAATGAGAGAATTGATTCCATTTACTATGGCACCAAGAACTATACGATACCTAGGAATAAACCTAACCAAAGAGGTAAAGGATCTGTACTCAACGAACTATAGAAAACTCATGAAAGAAACTGAAGGAGATGCAAAAATATGGAAGACCATCCCATGCTCATGAATCAGAAGAATAAACATTGTTAAAATGTCTATACCTCCTAGAGCCATCTATACTTTCAATGCCATCCTGATCAAAATTCTACCAGCATTTTTCAAAGAGCTGGAACAAACAATCCTAAAATTTGTATGAAACCAGAAGAGACCCTGAATTGCTAAGGAAATGTAAAAGAAAAACAAAACTGGGAGCATTACGTTGCCTGACATTGAGCTTTACTACAAAGCTGTGATCACCAAGACAGCATGGTGCTAGCACAAAAACAGACACATGGACCAGTGGAACAGAGTAGAGAACCCAGATATGGACCCTCAACTCTATGGTCAAATACTCTTCAAACAAAGCAGGAAAAATATATACAGTGGGAAAAAGACAGTCTCTTCAAAAAATGGTGCTGGGAAAATTGGACAGCTATGTGTAGAAGAATGAAACTTGACCATTCTCTTACACCATACACAAGGATAAACTCAAAATGGATAAAAGACCTCACCATGAGGCAGGAATCTATAGAAAAATCCTAGGGAAGATCATAGGCAGTAACCTCTTTGACATCAGCCACAGCAAATTCTTTGAAGACATGTCTCCAAAGGCAAAGGAAACAAAAGTGAAAATGAACTTTTGGAACTTCATCAAGATCAAAAGCTTCTGCACAGCAAAGGAAACAGTCAACAAAACAAAGAGGCAACCCACAAAATGGGAGAAGATATTTGCAAATGACATTACTAAGGACTGATATCCAAGATCTATAAATAACACCTCAAACTCAACACATACAAAACAGATAATCACATCAAAAAATGGGCAGAAGACATGAGCAGACACTTCTCCAAAAAAGACATACAAATGGCTAAGAGACACATGAAAAAATGTTCATCATCAGTAACCTCAGGGAGATTGAAATCAAAACCATATTGAGATATCACCTTGCACCAGTTACAATGGCCAAAATCAGTAAGACAGTAAAAAACATGTGTTGGAAAGGATGTGAAGAAAGGGAAACCCACTTACACTGCTGGTGAAAATGCAAGTTGGTGTAACCACTTTGGAAAACAGTGTGAAGATGCCTTAAGAAATTAAAAATAGAGATTCCCTATGACCCTGCAATTGCACTACTGGGTATTTATCCCAACGATATTGATGTAGTGAAAAGAAGGGCCATCTGTACCCCAATATTCATAGCAACAATGGGCACAGTTGCCAAACTGTGGAAAGAGCCAAGATGCCCTTCAATAGATGAATGGATAAAGAAGATATGGTCCATATATACAATGGAGGATTATGCCTCCATCAGAAAGGATGAATACCCAACTTTTCTATCAATGTGGATAGGACTAGATGGGATTATGCTGAGTGAAATAAGTCAAGCAGAGAGAGTCAATTATCACATGATTTCACTTACTTGTGGAGCATAAGGAATAACACAGAGGACATTAGGAAAAGGAGAGAAGTGAGTTGGGGTAAATCAGAAGGGGAGACAAACCATGAGACACTGTGGACACTGAGAAACAAACTGAAGGTTTTGGAGGGGAGGAGTGTGGAGGGTTCAGTGAGCCTGGTGGCGGGTATTAAGGAGTGTACATATTGCATGGAGCACTGGGTGTGCTGCATAAACAATGAATCTTGGAATACTGAAAAAAAATAAAAATAAATAAAAAGATTAAGTAAAACATTGTTTAGTGTTTAGCGTACAAATATATATGTGAGATAATGTATTCAATGTTAATTTCTGAAGCTAGAATAGAGAAAAGTTATGTGTTCTAGAAATACTATACAAATTTAAATTCTCAGCTAAAATACTAGGAGGAATTTGAACCAACCCTAAGTTTTGTACTTGTTTTTAACTTTTCTTATTCTCATCAGATAAAAATATCTCCTTTTTATTTCATATCTTTGATAATTTCTGAGAATTAAGTTCATTCAGAAAGTATTACTTTCAATTTTTTTTTAAAAATCACTATCGTCTTTGCCAATGTTTTTTACAATGTGTCCATAATCAGAAGTGAAGACAACAGACTTTTATAAGGTTTTGTGTTTATTTAGCTTTGTTTCTTTCTCTAATTCACTGTTGTTTTCATGCATTCCTTAAAGAATAAATACTGTTGAGAAGAAGACACTGGGTTCTAAGTTGCCTTTATTATGAATCTCTTGCATTTATCCCAGAAAAAGAAACCAGAATAATATCTCTTTAAATGTATTTAAAAGTTTTTTCTTTCCTTTTGTCTAAAACACTGGTAGAAAATGATATTTTTGACTATAAAATGTGTCAGAGTGTTTGCTGTCACTATTGACAATTTTGATTTACAGAATTATTAATCCTCCTGTGCTATTAATTCTCATATTCCTATGCTATGTGTCTAATTTATGGACAAAAACACTTCCCTCTTTTATAAAAATCTACTTCCTCCTAGATAATTAATTGTACATCTTTAATCTCGTGTTAAACTCTACTTTATTCTAAATTTCCTTTAGATGTTACTTCTGCCTCAAAGGGTTTTCTGATTTTTATCTAACACCAATAATTAGTCTCTTTTTTGTAAGCCCCCTTTTTCTTAATACTATAGCTATACCTTTCATAATTATTCCATGTGGCGAGTACCACACTGTTCTGTTATTTATCTATTTTGTCTGATTTTTCACTGATACGAGAGCTTCTAGAGTTTTTATTCATCATTGTATCAAAAAATGTACTTAAAATACAAAACACATTTAATACCTTGTTAAGAATATGAAATTAATAAAAATTACAATATCCTTCAGCATTTAAAAATACATGAAGTTTAATTAGTTAATTTAATTAAAATAATCATTCTTCATAATACGGGGCTCTTCTATTATATTATTATATTTTATATTTTTATTATATATATTATATATAATATATATATTATGTATATATATTATATATTTTACAAAAGACAGAATTTATGCATAGAAAAGTTGTACATTTTAAAGTCAGTATAAGGATATTAAAGTTGATTCACTGTTTTAAAAGTTCAATAAGCTTTGACTTTTTTTGAAATCATAATTTTAAAAAAAATTTTTGAAATCATAATTTTTAAAAGTTTAAAAAGTGGCATTTCCATTTAATGGAAAACATAGAAAAATATTTTTTTAGTTTTAAATATTATCTCCTAAAGGGACTTCTGGGTGGCTCAGTCAGTTAAGCGTCTGCCTTCAGCTCAGGTCATGATCCCAGGGTTCTGGGATCAAGCCCTGCATCTGCTCCCTGCTCAACAGGGATCCTACTTCTCCCTCTCCCTCTTCCTGCTGCTCTCCCTGTTTGTGCTGTCAAATAAATAAATAAAATCATAAGTAAATATAAATAAACAAATAATTTCCTATAAAACTAAATACTTTAATAACAAATAAAGAAATATATATGTAGGTCTTCCAAGTGTTGTATATTTTTTAAAGTTATCTGATAAATCCCAACCCACCTTTCTATTAATACAATAGCAGATTTTCTAAGTGGGGCACATTTCTACTGATACTGGAATGTATCAGGTAAAGGGTGTTGACCATAAATTCACAAAGCCTAAATACAATTTCAGATAAACAATATCCCTGTTGTTTAATTTCTTCTTCTATGGATGGAAATTAATGATGAAATAATTCATGAATGATGGATTACTATTTTAATTATTCCATTATTATGATATAATTATTTTGATCATCAAATTATTTATGGTTATTTTATTTTTACTTATAGTTAATTATTTGACTTAATTTAAGTCAGATCATTTTATCAAGTTATTTGACTATTAAATTAGTAATTTGGTTATGTATTAAACATCAGAATCTCATAAGTGATTAATTGTACAAATAAAGATATACAAAGTAATAGTTAATTTTGATAATGACAATACTGGTGTTGTATAATGAGAATTAGAATCATTCAAATTACAGCAATATTAATATATGAAAATATGCACTGGAAAAGTTTGGAGACAATCAGGCTATGGAATAGACTCATTTGTATTTTAATAGCACTCTTAAGAGAGCTGATGGTGAATATATCATATTTTTTTTTTCTCAGCACTTACACTTGGTATGGATTGCTGAAATAGGCAAATGGCAGAAAACCTGTCCATCCCCTAGTAATACTTGTTAATACTAATACCATCAATTAAAAAAAAAAGTCCTGCTCATGTTAATTTAGTAGTTTTTTTTAATTTTTTTAGCAGTTCAGATAGGTGCTATTTTTTTTTAAGTTACATAAATTTTATGAAAGAATTTACCTTTCTTGCCTTAAGATTATTTCTGCACATATTTCTCCCAGGGACATAAATATATGAACTAGTGAAACAAAACCATAGTTAATTAACCATAGTTAATTTATTACAGTTAATAAGATATTAACCATAAGTTATTATCTCTGGTATTCCTTACTGATTATCTAATGGAGTCAAGAAATGTTTTATAAAAATTTGTACAAAGCAAAATAAAAATAAAATTTATGTTTGTAAAGATGACTAGATAACTAGATAAGCATACAACTTAAAAATACAGCAGTTAAAATGGGTGATCACTTGGGTGAATGAGAACAAGCCCTTACAAAAAGTTTACAAGGAAAAGGACAATTAACAAAAATGGGTGCTTTCAGCAGGATTTAAGAGGATACTACAGCCATGAATTAGAGTAAGAAACATAAAGATGGACTCCATACCAAAAGTTACATGGAGATGACACTACACAAAATTAATATGTCACCATAGCAGAGTGACAAAGAAAAATTGGAATCTGAAAAAAATAACATCTGAGAGTAAAATAATGTCATCAAGTTTGGCTTGACCTAGAATTACCTGGGACAATAATATCTGGGTCTGCTTGTCACAATAATGTTTGTTTGAAAATTTAAAAAATGAAGATGGATATGGAATATTGTAACTTTCTTGCTTGTTGTGAAAATTCTGATCTATGGAACTGCATCTGGTCATGGGTTCCTGAGAGTGGGCATGTGGGCTATATAATGCATACATGTTACTAGAATCTTATTAAAACAACAACAACAAAAAACTGTGGGAAACTGAGAATGATTCTAGATGTCAGTGTGATGTGCATACACCTTGACTCTCAGCTTCATGTGCCCCATTCTGATGAGGAAAACACATGTGCACAAATTTTAATAAGAATATATATGAGGAATACACAGAGCCAACTGTTGAGATGAAGTTGCTGAGCATGCTGTATTTTCTGTTCGGTTTCTTTATGTAAGTCAAATAAATATAACATTATTAAAAACCTACTGCTTCTTTTTAAGTTTGCCAGTTAACAACTGTGATATTTGCAGATAGTGAAGTAATATCTGAAAGCCCACCTCAATATGATCAGAATTACATCTGGAATAACAGAGGCCAAAATCAGTCATTAAAGAATATAGGGGCGCCTGGGTGGCTCAGTGGGTTAAGCCGCTGCCTTCGGCTCGGGTCATGATCTCAGAGTCCTGGGATCGAGCCCCGCATCGGGCTCTCTGCTCTCTAGGGGAGCCTGCTTCCTCCTCTCTCTCTGCCTGCCTCTCTGCCTGCTTGTGATCTCTCTGTCAAATAAATAAATAAAATCTTTAAAAAAAAAAAAAAAAAAAGAATACATTAAGTCTGATGATTTCAAGTGTTTCCTGTGTCACAGAGAAGAATTTGATAAAAAGTTATTAAAACCCAGGTATATTCTATTTTAAACACCTTCAAAAATAGTGGGGGAGGGACCTAAACAGCCTAAAGTGATTAATGAGGAGAGAGATCAGAACACCATTTAGAATTTCCATAAGAAAACTTCTCCATGAAAATGGGTATCAACTGTGAATAGAGGGAAAATAATGAGATGGAAAAGAAAACTACATGCAGATTATCATCAGGCCCTCATGGGTAGAGGCAACTAAATATTTTTAGGGGTGCTTGGGTAGCTCAGTTGGTTAAGCATCTCCCTTAGGCTCAGGTCATGATCCATGATCCCAGGGTCCTGGGATTGAGCCCCACATCGGGGTCCCTGCTCAGCAGGGACTCTGCTTCTTCTTTTCCCTCTACCCCTGCTTATGTGTTCTCTCTCTTGCTTGCTCACTCTCTCAAATAAAGAAAATCTTTTTTAAAAAGAATTTTTTGAAAGTATGATAAATATAAATTTTCTTTTAAAAAAATCCCAGAGGAAAGCCTGGTGGCTCAGTCATTAAGCATCTGAATTTGGCTCAGATTATTATCCCAGAGTCCAGGGATTGAGCCCCGCATTGGGCTCCCTGCTCAGAGGGAAGCTTGCTTCTTCCTCTCCCACTCCCCCTGCTTCTGTTGCCTCTGTCTCGGTCTCTTTCTCTGTCAAATAAATAAACAAAATCTTTTTTAAAAATTCCCAGAGAAACACACCTCTCATCCAAGAAAATCATTAATATAAATTCCAGATGCAAGGAAGATATTATTAAAAAAAAAAAAGAAGCAGTCAACAAAACAAAGAGGCTCCCCATGGAATGGGAGAAGATACTCACAAATGACACTACAGACAAAGGGCTGATGTCCAAGATCTATAAAGAACTTCTCAAACTCAACACCCAAAAAATAAATAACCAAGTCAAAAAATGGGCAGAAGACATGAATAGACACTTCTCCAATGAAGACATACAAATGGCTAAGAGACACATGAAAATGTTCATCATCATCAGCCATCAGGGAAATTCAAATCAAAACCACATTGAGATACCATCTTGCACCAGTTACAAGGCCAAAACAACAAGACAATAAACAAGTGTTGGAGAGGACGTGGAGAAAAGGGGAACCCTCTTATACAGTTGATGGGAATGCAAGTTGGTGCAGCCACTTTGGAAAGCACTGTGGAGGTTCCTCAAAAAATTAAAAATAGAGCTCCCCTATGACCTGATAATTGCACTACTGGGTATTTACCCCAAAGATACAGATGTAGTAAAAAGAAGGACCATATGCACCCCAATGTTCATAGCAACAATATCCATAATAGCCAAACCATCGAAAGAGCCAAGATGCCGTTCAACAGACAAATGGATAAAGAAGACCTGGTCCATATATACAATGGAATATTACTCAGCCATCAGAAAGGATTAATAACCAATTTTTGCATCAACATGGTTGGGCCTGGAGGAGGCTGTGCTGAGTGAAATAAGTCAAGCAGAGAATGTCAATTATCATATGGTTTCATTTCCTTGTGGAACATAAGGAATAGCATGGAGGACATTAGGAAAAGGAAGGAAAAGTGAAAGGGGGAAAATCCGAGGGGGAGATGAACTGAGAGATTATGGACTCTGAGAAACAAACAGGGTTTTAGAGGGGGAGGGGGATGGGTTGGCCTGGTGATGGGTACTAAGGAGGGCATGTATTGCATGGAGTACTCGGTGTTATATGTTAACAGTGAATCTTGGAACACTACATCAAGAACTAATGACATACTGTATTGTGACTAACAAAACATAATAAAAAAAAAAAATTCCAACAATGAAAGGTAAAGATAGAGGGCATTAGAAATTCATTTAAATTATTTAGTTGCAAAATTTATGTAAATATCAAATTGGGGGTAAAAATCCAATGAGAGAATATTTTCCTTTCTAAAATTTTAATTTATGAAATTTATGAAAAAACTGAAATGTGAAGGTTTTTCTAAAGTCCATAACAGATTTAAGAAATAGTTGTTTAATATTTTTTAAATGTTATTATTAATATTTTTATTGTTATAGTTCTCTTCATCATTATACTCCTTTTTGTTATAGATGTGTGTCTTAGCAGTAGGACATAACCACGCATAGCACAAATTGTTAGTTAAAATTGAAAATTGGTCTAAAAAATTCACAAAACATGGAGTAATTATCATTAAGAACAAATAAAAGTCTCTTAAAAGCACTCAATGTCTTTGATCATCATGCAATATAACTATAAATTGATAGCAAAATATGAAAATAAAATTATAGCTTTATACCACAAGAATATCATAAAGACAACTACATATTCAATATATAATATTTAGCCAGGTTGTGGTTTGAATAACCCAAATGAATTTAAATAAATTATTAAATAAGAAACATAGATCTTTACAATATTGTTAATTTTGAGCAAAAAAGAGATAATTTGAGGAAGAAACTTGCTAAAATTTGTAAAGGGTAACCAATTGGAGGAAGGCATGAGTTTCCAAAGTCTCAAGAGAAGTCTCAAATTTTCAGTTGAGTATCTATCTGAAAATGTGTAAGGTGAGTTCACTGATGCCAGGAAGGACAATTTACAGAAGAAGAAAAGTTAAATCCAGATATCACACAAAATAAAAAATTGAGTTCCCAGTATCTAGAGCAAAGACACATTTGAAATAAGTAGGGCATTCAATAGTGAAACTATAGGTACCACACCTTAGAAGTGGGATTTTAGTCTCAAATGTAAAGAGTACTCTAGACTTGGAACAAAAGTGCTTAGAAACAAGCATTCACACAATCAACCTGGTTTGTAAATAAGTTAATAGTCTACCAGAAACTAAGTCCACCACTCTTTGGCATGATACAACAAAATCCCATAATCAGTCATATTAATTGTCTGAAAGTCAATCAAATGTTTCTAAACATAGGAAAAGCAGGAAAATGTAGTATGTAACTAAGGTAAAAATCAGTAAATAAAAACAGACTAGAATAGAAACAACATGACAGAATTAGCAGACAAAAACTTTAAAATAGTATTATAAACAAGTTTCATATACATAAGGATGTAGGAAATGTCTTACAGAGTGTCCTCTTATTATTACCCATAAGCTTTCCAAGTATTTCTAAATATAAGATTGCCCATTAATGTCTAAGCTATAAATTTATATGAAAATGTGTGACAGTTTAGGATCCACATTTGTGGAAGTAAAATCATATCAAGTTACCACACAACCATCTTTCTCTACAACATTTAGGAAGGTAGATTGCTATAGTCATTAAAAATCATAATACCTGAGAAGGGCCATCTGTACCTCAACGTTCATAGCAGCAATGGCCATGATCGCCAAACTGTGGAAAGAACCAAGATGCCCTTCAACAGACAAATGGATAAGGAAGATGTGGTCCATATACACTATGGAGTATTATGCCTCCATCAGAAAGGACGAATACCCAACTTTTGTATCAACATGAATGGGACTGGAAGAGATTATGCTGAGTGAAATTAAGTCAAGCAGAGAGAGTCAATAATCATATGGTTTCACCTATTTGTGGAGCATAAGAAATAAACGGAGGACATGGGGAGATGGAGAGGAGAAGGGAGTTGGAGGAAATTGGAGGGGGAGACGAACCATGAGAGACTATGGACTCTGAAAAACAATCTGAGGGTTCTGAAGGGGCAGGGGGTGGGAGGTTGGGTGAGCCTGGTGATGGGTATTAGGGAGGGCACGTATTGCATGGAACACTAGGTGTGGTACATAATGAATTCTGGTACACTGAAAAGAAATTTTAAAAAAATTAAAAATTAAAAAAATTTAAAAAACACTAATTAGAGAAGATTCAAAATATCATACCTGCAGTCTCTTACTGATGGTGTTAGTTTCTAAATAAGAAAATTTAAAAATAAATAAATAAATAAGAAACTAAACTATACCCTCAGATCTGAGGATCTTAGGTAACTAGAAACTTATGAATGGGAATTACAAACAACAACAAAAACGCACAATTTCAGCAACTTTTACCACTTAAGATGAGAAAAATCAACAAGGATAACAATAAAAAACAGATATGAGTAGAAGTTTTAAGTGTTTTTGTTGTTGTTGTTATTATTATTGTGTTAATACTTCCTCTTTCCTTTACTGTCGTTTTACAACCTGCTCTTCAGCATCCTAGATTTCCCCCCTATTTTCTGTTTTATCATGGTCCACTGTTTAGAATCCTGGGAAAAAGTTCCCTGGAAAGAATGCAGTTCATTCTCCACTAGCACCAACTTTCTCAGTTGGAAGGAGGCTAGGTTACTTCTTTTAGTTCCCTGACATTTTTATATATCCTTTCTACATCAATGATAAATGTAACTGCAGACATTAAGAGACAAGATAGACTTCAATAAAGCATTATACTGCAGGATTGGAAAATGTGAAAACTGTATAAATTACAAATTTTCTCAAAAGGAAAACTCTTCAAAATTAAATGTGTCCCAAGTTCTTAACATTCCACTTACTGCCCTTAATTTCTCAGTCTAGAGTTCAATCATTATATGGGGTCAGCTTTTATCTTTTTACTTCTCATCTGTAGATCCATCCATTCTCTTAGAAAACCTAAACTCCCTCTCCAGGAAATGTCCTTTGTTCAAGTCTTCACCATTTATTATGATGATATTTTTGGAGGGTTTCTTGTTAAAACCACTAATTCTTATCTTTCACACCTCGAATTATATGTATGTACATAATTTATCATTATATATATTTCCTATACCTTATAATTCAGAGATCAAGCCATATTATTATAAAAATGTTTAGTTCTTTTTCTCAACTTGCAAATTATTCTGCAGGTTTGAAATAATGTTATTTATAAGAAATAATTTATATTTATATAAAGAGAAAATTTAATGTGGCTTTTCTGTTATTCACCAGAGAGAAATATTTGATTAGCCATTTGAGCAGAATACCTAGGCTCCAAGAAATGCTGAAAAGGCACACAGCTAAATCCTAATGCACTCTTAATAATGAAGAGGTAAAAAGTGTGAAATTCTTTAAGATCAACTTAGGAGACTACAAGGAGTTTAGGGAAAGTCGCTATCGAGTGTGAAGGATAGAGAAGAAACAAAGCGTGGGTGGTAACGCACATCTGTGAGAAAATGAAATATAGGGAAGACCACAAAAAGTTATGTATTTTGGATGGTATGGAATTAGTAAAAATGTATGCTCCCATGCATTTTCCCTAATGAAATACTGGAAAAAATACATTTCTATTAAATTATATACATAAAGAAATCTCAAAAAAGAGGATGTGACATCACTCTCATTCTTAGTATGCTAATAACATCTTCATTAATTTCTTAGTCAAGGGCTCTTGTTTTCTTTAACTTCTCTATGGAAAAGGGAAATATACTTTAAGTTTCAATTAAAAAATAATTAAAAGCCTAGACCTAATCCTAGTAAATTCCCAATGGCTCAAAATGAGTCAGAAAGTGAATTTTAAACACCCCCTCCTTCCCTTCCTCATTGAACAAATCCAAGTTCCTTATCTCCTTTTTAAACGGCATTTCAGCTGTCATGGATGGCAAACTATAAGTTATCCAAAGGAAGCTGGATAGAGGATTTGAGGGCAATTCATCTTCTGAATTTCTTTTACTCTGATATGCTCTTTCTACCAGAACAATTCTCTACTGCTCTATACCCATCTCCCAGCCTCATTATTTGTCTGGTCTTCAGAAACTATAAGACTTGACTTTTAGAGAAAGCATGTGTTGCCTATAAATCAAAGTTTTCATAGAATGTTTGTGCCTTTTTGGGTGCTATTTAGACAAGTGAAAAATTTTCTGACAAGGTACCAATGACAGACCAGAAAGTGAGGAAAACAAAACAATAACAATATATTTTTAAAATGTAACCTTGTTATATCATGCTTGTCTTCAGAAATATAAATAATATTACAATAAAGGTATCAAGTCTTCTACTGTATAATTTCATTCAATATTTACAAATGAGCCTAAGAGTCACAAAAAAGTGTCACAAAATACTAAAATCACCAACAATATTTAAATACACATAAGAAAATAAGACATTTGAGTTAATAAAAATAGGTTAACTTCAAATATATAAATTTCCTACAAAAATTGTTAAAATTAAATGTTAAAAAATGCTTTTATCTGCTCCCAGAGGGAAAAATGCAAAGGATACAGTTTTTGCATTAAAATATAATAAAACATGTAAAATATATTTGAACTTCAGACAATTTTGCAACCCTATGCTCACAGCCTTTTCCAAATTGAACACACGTGTAGAACTTTGGCACTAAAACTGATTTTGGATATGGGCTCTAGAACTCGTCTTGATATTGTGGTTGTAGAGTGCACATATAAGAATCAGAAAATATGCACTGTCCATACCAAAAAAATTGTATAGAAAAATGATAGAGATGGGGCAGATGTTAAAGACCTCCAAACCACCCCTTGTTGCCTCTTTGTTTTAGACTTCCTTATAAATATCCTCCTTCTCCGAGCAGAGGACCTGAATAGACATTTTTCCTAAGAAGACACATTGAGGCCTATAAAGCGATAATTAAGTTTAAATGATGTTATAAGAGTGAGGTCCTGATATGATAGGATTAGTGTCCAACAAAGGAGAGACAAAGAGATCTTGCTCTCTCTCTCCTCTCCTCCCTTCTCACTCGATCTCTCCCCATCTCTCCTGTCTGTCTCTCTCTCTCTCTCTCTCATCTCTTTTTCTCCCTGCCATGTGATGACATAGCAAGAAAATTGATAGCTGCAAACCAAGAGGGTTCTCACCAAAAAATGAATTCTGCCAGACATTGATCTTGATCTTTTCAGTCTCTAGAACAGAGAGAAAAAAAATTTTTGTTGTTTAAGCCACCTACACTATGATCTTTTGTTATGGCAGCCCAAGCCAATAAATATTTAGTGTACCCCAAATTGCAATACAAGTTCATGGTTATTGAGTGGAGGTAAAAGGAAAACTTCCACTCTGCAATGTTGCAGAGATATGTAGGTGACAAGCAAAATTGTTAAAATTAAATAAAATATACTTCCCACCATTGCCAGGAGGAAATGTAATGAATGGTATGTATGTACATGTCTATTATGTCCTGCTAAGAAATCTGTCACTATGTAAGGGACTCTGAGGAAGACCCCTTAGGTTGTCCGGAAACCTGGATCAATAAAATCAAAGAGCAGTTAATGTAAAGACTATCAGAGGACATTCAGACTGAGATGTAAATAGATCATGGACAAGTTGATGACAGAATCCTCCAAGCAAAGGGAAAACCATTTGTGAAAATCTCTTAGAAAAGGAGGCATACTTATCCTGAGGAAATAAGGGGAGGGCAGGAATATGGGCCAATAGAATCTAGGGTTAAAGAAGGATGGGAACCTGTGCTAGGGGTTATATGTATTTTTCCATGCCACAGATTGTAGATTTTATGCCATAAGAGAAGATTATAAACATTAGAATCACATGGTTAGATTTGTATTGCTAAAGATCACTTTTGTTATGGTGTGTGAAACAGATTCCAGAAGCAAAAACAAATGCGGAGCAAGTATTAAGTTAATGTAGCTAAGTGTAGATGAAGAAGTAATACAAAAAATTAAGACTAAGGAGTTTTTAGAAAGAAGATGTAGTAATAAATTGATAAGAGAATGTGCCAGAGTGATTTAGGGATGATTCAAAGATGTATAGTTTAAATACAGCTGGATGGCTGCCCATTCACTGAAACTAAAGAGTCTGGATGAAAGAAAATTTGGTAAAATGACAGTTGATTGTATTAACTTTGAGATGTATTTTTAAATACCCAATGGGAACTATTAAATCTGGGGTTCATTATAAATAACAATAGAGTTGCCTGAACTAGAGGTTTTGACTGGGAAGTATTTCATGTACATCGCAGTAAAAGCCAGATGAGAGAGGAGGGCCTAATTGAGAGTTCTAGATGATGGTTAGAATTTATACGTGAAGAAGTCCACAAAGAAAAGGAACTCTAAAATCTCTACTTAGAGTGTGACCAAAAACGTGACAATAGTCCTATTTCAAAAAAAGGTGTTCTGGACTGTGTGAAATTGCTGCTAAATAAAAAAGTGGGGTCTAAAGTTGCTGATTAAATTTATTGGGTGGAAATCACTGGTATGGTCCTTTAGGGTATTAACCATAACATCCATATGGTTTGGAAATGAAAGGAGTTGAGAAACAAACTTTTTTCACAAGTTTGTTTATGAAAAACAATGGAACCTTAGGCTAATGTTGGTAAAAGGAGGAATAATTCTAGGGTCTTCAAGTTTTTATTCTGAAATAATTTAGGCTTTTAAAGAATAGTTGCAAAGATAGCACAGAGGGTCCCCATATATAGTTTGAAGGCTATTTTTTTTAATATGTTCTTTATGAGAGATACATGGAGAACATATGAGCTGTTGCAGATATCCAGTAAATAGGTGTTATGTGATTCATAAGTTAATAAGTGATGAATAAATAAGTATGGTCTCATTCAGGGTACTAGTAGAGAAGATGACCTTGGATATATAAATATAGGGTGAGAGAGAAAAAGAATGTGTGTTCCTACACAGGAATGTCTGAATTGATGTTATGAATTTGAAGATTTATTTATTTATCTATTTTATATATATATATATATATATATATATATATATATTTTTTTTTTTTTTTTTTTTTTTTTTGAGGGAGAGATAGAATGTGCAAGTGGGAGGCAGGGGCAGAGGGGGAGAGAAGAATCTCAAGCTGATTCCCCACTCAGCATGTAGCCCCATGAGGGACTCAATATCATGACAGAGATCATGACCTGAGCCAAAATCGAGAGTCAGAGGCTAAAGAACTGAGCCACCTAGGCACTCCTGTTGTTAAGAATTTGAAGAGGTTATATCCTAATCTGTTCTATTTTTCTGTGCTGCAGGTGAAAAATCTTGCCTCTCTGAAGTAAAGAGAAACATGAGGCCCTTGAAAGCCTGAAAAGAATGAAAAACTTAGATCTTGTCCTTCCCCCGTAAAATGAATGAGAAGGAAAGGGCAGGTTTACCAGGTGGTTGGAGGCAATTGATTGGCAAGGCAATCCGCAGGACTGGATCTGTGATTTTCTTCACATAATCCCAACTGGGGCATAGACCTGGAGATGGCAGGTTAAAGACTATGGCTAGAAGTAAGTGCAATTAGACTGAGGCTATAAAAGTAAAACAAGCAAAAGGAAGTATAAACTTGTACAAAAGAAAGTGAGGTAAATGATTCTCAATTTCTTTTCCAGACTAATTTTTAAACTAAGTATGAGATTTTTATTAAATTTTACTATATATGTACATTCACAAGGGAATATTATATTTACAGTGTTGGGCTTTCTTAGTCAAGAGCATGTTAAGTATCTCAGTTTATGCAAACCTATTTTATGTCACTTTGCTGTGTTGATTGTTGTTTGTAATACAAATTGCAATTGTGTGCATAATTCTCATTCCACTGGGTGTTTACTCTGATGTCGCTAGAAAATTAAATGTTTAAGTCACCAAATTGACGACTGTTTCTTTAGCTATTGAGCAGAATTCAATAAGAGGGACTCCATGGTCTGTCAGTGAAAATGCTTTACACTGTTGGTAGGGATGGATCTATTTAAGCCTATAATTAAATCTTGCACAGGCTGATGCCTACATATTTACTTTTTGACAATTTAAGAAGTCAATACCATCCACTATTATGTATACATTATTGAACTTTTGAATTTTAGTTTTTAATTCCACATCACAGTTATATTAAAAAAAAAAACTTAATTCTCACAGAAAAGTTGTCTTCTTTATTTCCTTTTGGCTAGGCTATACTGAGGCTAAAAAGTAGTCAAAATCAAGTAAATATTGTACAATATAAATGATTGTGAAATAGAGTGCCACAAATCTCTATCAATATTTATAATATCTATCAATATTTTATATACCAAATTTGGATTTAAATGGGTTTATACATATGTTTATGTATAATACGTATGTGGGTTTAAATACATATGTTTTTAACTTTTAGCATCATCTCTTACTTATTAACAGTGTCATCTTGAGCAACTACTCATATATATCTCCATTTCCTTATATGCAAATTACATAATATAGGCCTCAAAGAGCAGTTGTATTTGTCAGCAATAAATTAGTGATAAACTATTATTGATGTTGAACTTCTTATACCATACAGTTTATAAGAAAGTTTGATATATAATATCTTTATAAATGTTATATGATTGAGCTAAGAATTCTGAAGATAGAAGATATATACTAGTTCACCTTTATTTTGTATTTTTTAGACAAGAAAGTGCATAACTTATATAATTTCCATATTAAACTGAGCACTCTGAACAATGCCTAAAGAAATCCATTCTAAGAGCACAATGATAGATTTCTTGAAGTGTTTTTGTTTCTTACCGAAGGAAAAAACAAAGTGAGATCCAAGGAGATATAACTAATAAGTTGAAGAACAACAAAATGACAATATGTTGGAAGATAATGTGCCAAAAAAAAAAGGGTTTGAAATTATATAAAATCTAGGTGCACAGAATCCCAATTAATTCCATGCACATACTCATTGTGTATCCTTTAGAAGAAAATCAGTTCTATATTCTAAGAAGGGATGAGATTGTAAAAGAAGGAACATGTAATGAGGTAGAAGAAAAATTGAAGGAAAAAAAAGTTAAACAAGATTGGGTAAAGAGAAATGAAGAAGAAAAAATACAATTGTATTATAATATGTTAACCAGGTAATCTTGCGGCACAACCCAAAAACTAGCTAAAGTCAAAATTTACATAAGTTCCACTTTACATAAAATGTTTTTCAACAAGTGCAACTTTACGAATCGGGGATTGTTCAGTAGATTGGTGATATACCTGCTGATCACCATCAAGCTGAAACGTCTTCCCCTGCAAGATGTATTTTTACAAATATTCGTTTAAAAAAACTAATTGACCTAGATGAAGCACACATCTCTTTTTTTCTCCTTAAATTGATAAATATACACATAGAGGAAAAAAATATGTAAAGTGCATTCACTGCATGATCCAGTTGTGCATATTATTAAATGTCTTGTCTGTATAATCCTGTGTTTTCCTAGAGATAACAATCATTTCAGTGTTTCCTTTGCCTTGTTTTCCTCAAATGATCTTCCAGATCTACTCTACTTTTTCTTAACCATAGTATTTTCTTACAGGTGGTTTCTTCTATCTCAGCTGGGACTAGTTGCCACTAGACCTGTTGCACTGTATCTCCTTGGACTTTCATCTTCAACCTAGGACCTCCTCTACTGCGTAACATCTCTTGTTTTCTGATCTTCATGCTTTCCTATTTTTCATTAATTTATTAATTTAAAGGAATTATTCCTCTTTCATTACACTTCTCTTAATTAAACATGTATTCTAATATATCATCTGCTATTTTTTTTTCTCTTTCAAAGAGCTGGAAGGCTGGAATTAGAAATTTCCCTTCTGCCATGCAGGTTGGACTCAGATAAATTCCAAACAGGCTCTGCTAAAATAGTTTCCCTTGAGGGCAGGCCTTGTGAAGAAGAACAAAGACTTCAAGATCCTGACTTTTGTCCCCCCCTCAGTTAGAAGGAGGAGATTTTTTTTTTTTTTTTTTTTTTTTTTTTAATTTTCTCAGTGAGACTCTGATGGGGCTCCTGGAGATAAAACTCATGGAAGTCTGTGCCCACATGACAATTTTAATTCTCAAGCTAGTGGACACTGGGCCTCTAGCAATTTGTCAATTCCAGTTTGTGTTCCTACCAACATTGTTACTAGTGACAAGACTCTGTGCCACCTCAGGACTTAAACACCCAATAAACTGTGATTCTCTGTATTCACTTCTCTCTCCAGTTTTGGGGAAAACAGTTTGCCTTGTGGCTTTGATTCTCTGATGACTAAACAGAGTTAGAGATTTTCAGTTTTCTCATCCTTTTTCTTATTGTGAGAAAGAGAATGACCCATTCCAAGCGTCCTATAATTTGAACTGGACACCAGAAGTATAATAAATATATAAAAATTCTGTTATTCTCTTAGACTGTCAATCTCTTAGATTTTTCAATCACAGTTATTTACTATGCCATTTTTAATTTATTCAGTGTAAAAATGAATGCTTCATTTTATCCTTTCTACTGAGGATATATCTTTTTTTAAGATTTTTTGATTTAAGAGATTTCTCTTAATAACTTGTCAACTATTTTTTTTAAGATTTATTTATTTATTTATTTATTTGACAAGGAGAGCACAAGCAAAGGGAGCAGTAGTGAGAGGTGAAATGGGCTCCCACTGACAAGAGAGCCTGACCTGGGGGACTCAATCTCAAGACCCTGAGATCATGACCAGAGCCAAAGGTGGATGCTTAACTGACTGAGCCACCCAGGTGCCCCAATAATTGGTCAACCTTACTGATTTTTTACCAACCTATTCTTAATCTTTGTATTTAGGGTCTGTGTCCAGAATAATTCTCACTAATGCAGCATTCAATAATCCATTTAGGAATTTTCTTCTAGCCCCTGCTATGTGTAAAATCTTGTGCTAAGTACTGAGTCCAACACAAAGGAGTGAGATATGATTTTTACTTTGAAGGTCCTAGCATTCTACTGATAAGATTTCCCAATCACACAGAGAATGTTAAGTGATAAAATGGCAGTACATTAGCTTCCTATGGTTGCTATAAAGAATTATCATAAACCGGATGGCTTAAATCTGTAGAAATTTATTCTCTCACGGCTATAGAGGCCAAAAGTGATAAATCAAGGCATTGGCAGGGCTACGTTCCTTTCAAGAGCTAGAAGGCGTATCAGTTTTTGCCACTTCCAGCTTTTGGTGACATCAAGTGATTTTTGGCTTATGGGTGCCTTGCTCTAATCCTTCTGGCTTCTCTTGTTTTTCTCTCACAAAGATAAATGTGATTGCATTTAAAGCCAGTCTGGATAATCTAGGATAAACTGTTCCTCTCAAGATCCTTAATTTAATCATATCTTATGCCATACAATAGAGTTCTGGATAACTGGGTATGAACATATCTTTTGGGGCCCATGATTCAATTCATTATGACCCATGAAACACTAAAAACTATAGGAATAGAGAAGGAAGTCAGGGAATTCCTGCTCTTGAGGTAGGTATATTTAACCTGGCAGAGAGAAAGAGTTTTAAGTTTTTGGTTTTTTATTTTTGTTTTTGTTTTTTAGGACAAAAATAATCCATGCTAAGTGATGACTTCCATGTCTATCATAATCTTAAACATGAACACATATTATGTTATTTAAACATCACAAAACCGGGACACCTGAGGGGCTCAGTCAGTTAAATGTCTGCCCTCGGCTCAAGTCATGATCCCAGGGTTCTGGAATCAAGCCTGACATCAGGCCCTCTGCTCAGCGGGGAGCCTGCTTCTCCCTCTCCCTCTGCCTGCTCCCTCTGCTTCTGCTCTCTCTCTTTCTGATAAATAAAATCTTGCAAAAAAATAAGCATCACAAAACCTCAACCAAAATATCTCAATTGATTTATAGCTGAGTTCAAACTGATATATAGGTAGGATGACAATTTCAAGGAGATTATAGGGTTAATCTAATTTTTCCAGTCATGGTGCTCACAAGTGATAAAGTCAGGACTTCTACCCACATTTTTATGACATAAAACCTATGAACCTTTAAGAAAAAGAATATAAAAATATTTTAATAATAAAAATAACATAATGAGTGTTAGCCAGACAAATATCCTTTTTCTTTTTATCTTCATAAGAAGGTATATTTACTCAAATGAGTTTGCTTTTTTATTAATTCAGAATCTGAGGACAGCCCTATTTGGATTTCGATCTTACCAGCTACTATTATTAGAGCCGCTGCTGCATTGAACTGGTGAACCAGTAAAAGCAGTCTTAAGAAACAAGAAACTTTCCTCCATACGCCTTTGGGGCTTGCTGTAAAAGCAATCGTGACCCATCCCATATAGACAGAGGAAATGGAACCTCTGAGCCAGAGGTAACATCAGCAGAGCTGTTGAAATGAGAAGTGCTCACAGGCTTTGGTAGCATCATCATCTCTTCCTATTTATTGATATATTCTCACTGAGGATAAGAAGAGAAAAGACTTTTTGAGGCAGGCTTGCCATCGATCAGTTCCAGAATGCTTGGAGGTGAAGGAAGCTTGGCTTGTACATGAAGGGGCAAAGAATCTACATTCCATAAAGCTGAACTTCGCGTAAGTTGTTTTGCCCTAAAGCATAAATGAAGATCAAAGTAGTGAAAGATATAGTGGCACAAATTTGTCAGATCCTTGTTTTTTGAAAAATAAATCATATGATATACTAATAATAGAAGACAAGAGACCTGAAAACCCAAAGGGAGCCGGGCTGTTTATCTCCAGTTACAATGTTGTTTGATAAAATTATTTTGGGGTTTTGAGTAAGTTGTAGGCTTCGAGAGAGCAAGTTATCATCCTGATAGATCGACCCTTTCTAATGGGTAGTTCTGTGTTCTTGCTGTTCACTCCGTGATGGCATCAGTACTTCCAAGCCATCATCTGATAAAATGAACAGAAAAAGAATAATTTTATTGAAATAAAACTTGACCTAAATTTTGTACATTTATTAAAAATAGAATTTAACTGATGGCCCAAGAGTTATTAAAAATTGTCATTCTTTTTATGGCTTTGCTTGTCCTTATTTCGTAGCCTTAGTGTCTGGAATATAATAATTTCTTTAAAAAAAGGTGTGGCAAGTCCACATACATTGCATTTATAGGAACTCCAGTTTTAAACCTGCAGACTCAAGATCTTGTCTGTATTCTTGGCCTCTTCTCTTCTCCAAATATCAGCCTATGTAGAGGCATAGCTTGTTAAAAGGGAATTTATTTTCTTTTGGTCACCCCTGCTCACAGCCAATCCTCATTAGGGAAAACAAACCTTACTTTAAAAGAAACTAGTGGGAGTTAAGGAAGAGGTCAATGTAAATTAGTTCAAAGAGGGAGGCTTCAATAGTTACTTAGAGGCAGGAAGCCATATAAATAGAGACATCAATTTGAAAGAAAAGGCCTGGGGCCTGTTTTGTTCAAAGCTAAGCCTTTAAGTGAGCCTCTCTGTCTCTCACGCTTTCCTTTCTCTCTCTCACAGATGTTTACCTGTCTGTGAATGAGCACTGTGCATCCTTTTTGAAGTTTATTTCCATGCAACATCTGTGAGAATTTTGGCTTCAGGTCTTACTTCAAAGCTTTTGTACCTAATGATAGCACAAACAGATGACTCCACAGTAACTGCACTCCTTCCCAGGAAGGCATTTCCATGTGACACAAGTTTTGATGTTTAATAGCAGCATAAATTTTCAAAAGGCAAACAAGGTATATTAGGGGCACATTAGGAAAGAATCAACTTTCTTATACCAAAGAAATGATGCCAAAATGGTAAAATGAGAGATTATGATGCTATCTCTTCAGCAAAAATCAACTTTCTTTTTTTAAGCTTTAAAAAAGAAGAGAACTCTGAGTGCTATTTAGCAACTGCCTTGTTCCTGGAAGGAAAAGCACAGCTAATACTTTGGGCTGGCTCACAAATTAACCACCGTTTAATTTGTGTTTTCTAGGTACCTAGGTTTGTTCTAATAACCTTATATACTCTATCATTTAGCCTTCACAATAACCCAGCAATTAAGTGGTAGAATTATTTTATAGATGAGGAAGCTGATATTTTAAGGAGTTTAAACTTTTCCAAGGTGACACACCTAGTAATAGCTAAAACCAAAATTTAAACTTAGACTGATTCAAGTTCATAGACCACTGTCTAGATTGCTCCAAGAGTATTCCTGGATTAATGGACACTTTTACCTGTCTTATTTCTAGCCATCTTAATGTTTTTAAGATAGAAGAAAGATTGAATATGAATTAACTATCAAGGACATATAGGTTCTTTCTGTATTAGTTGAATTAGGTTGAATTAGGTTGAATGAGGGCATTTTCTTTTTAGAATTTAAACTGGATAAATGGGTTGACTGTCAATTTATCCCCCAAAATAGATCCCTTTAATATAGACATATGTGTAAGGTATCATGCCTCTTGTAGTAAATAAGGAAAAGTAATTAGACCTTCTTTTGATACATAAAAATAAGATTCTTGGATCCACAGGTATTCTACAGATTTTTTTTTTCCCATTAAAACTGTTATTTGATATCTGCATTTACCATTATAGGTCCTGAATGACTTTTATTATTCTACTCATAACATTTTTTAACAAAATAAAAGTTTTTGACTCAAAAAAAAGTTTCTGATATTAAAAAAATATCATATAAGTAAAATTTAAATCCACCCAATGAATACCACCCAATGTTTTCTAGGAGGAATAATGAATACGGAGTTTTATGAGGGTGTTTAGTAGCATATTTGTTAACTAGTTGATAGTAGTATTGCTTTAAGACAAGAATTGATTACACTGAATTTGTGAGCAAGCTTTTTGTCATTTTTCAAGACCATTTATAATATGAAGTTTGCTCTGCTGATAACCATCAAACCTTAATGGTAACCATCAAACAAGAAAATCTACCCTTTTCTCAAAGCATTTTAGATCTTAAAACTCTACATAGCAAAACAAACACCGTAAGACAAAAACACACATAAGTTATTATATAGTTACAATATGCTATTTTTGTTATGATAGTGATAGATACAAAAATCAGACAACAATATCAAAAGAATTCATTTTAGATGTTCTATATAAATTTAAGAAGCACAAAGTAACCACCTTCAACCATGGGAGAAAGCCCAGAAAATTTAATCTTAGCAATGGAAAATTGAGTAGAATTAATCTGAAGCAAGGATAAGGTCCTTAGACAACAATTTATGATTTTTCTTGTGACCTATCAAGGGATAAAAGACACTGATGTGAAACCAAGATCATGGGATTCTACTAAAAAGACCAGCTCCACAAGTAGCAAGAACCTTTGATTTATTTCCATTATCAAGGCTGTCCTTACAAAGAGATTTTCTAGGCAGAACTGTTTGGAAAATTAATGCCATCTTCTTTTGCAAGTGCCACATTGTAAGTCACTGTTCTTAATGTCTTAAGTAGCAATATATTTTATTGCCCACTTAAAATGATATATGAAATAAAAATCCACCAGGAGAGGTTACACAGTACCATGTGTTCACCCTAAGCATGCACAGTGCTCATTCAAGATAGGTAAACCTTCGAGAAGGTAAGAAAGAAAGCAAGAGAGACACTGAGAGACACATTTAAACCTTAGCTATGAACAAAACAGGCCAAAGGCCCTTTCTTTCAAACTGGGGTCTCTATATGGCTTCCTGCCCCTTTAGTAGGTAACTATTGCTACCTTTTTCATATTACCTTTTTCATTAGGATACCTTTTTCATATTACTTAGACATTTAAACATGAAATAGAAAGGAAAAGAAAAAGAAAGTTCTACAAGCATAACTTGGAAAAAATGAACAGCAGGGTACAAAAGATGATTTTTATCTACCTAACAAATTTCACATGTAGAAGCCAAAGGCCATTGATTTTCTTCCTGTAAATTCTTTCTTTTTTAAATATTTTGTGAATACTAGAATGATTTGCACAGTCATAGAAAGCACAAACCCTATTAGAAAGAAGGAAGTTGAATAGAGGTTTGCATTTGGACATATGTTGTCCTCTTTCTACATGGCACTATATTTCAGAAAATGTTTTCATTGCCAAGGCCTACAGTCATTTCTCTCTGGTGACAGCACAGGAAAAAGAGCAAAGGGGCAGCTAACCAGGGAAATCCCTGCACCTGTCAATTGGAAATGCAATCCTGCTCACAGACTCTGCAGAGAAAGATAAATTGATTGCTTGGAAGACATCGGCAGTGAAAGTCAAAAAAATTGCTGAAAATGTGCCGGGGTTTGTCTACCAAGAATGGGAAAGACTTGTCTACAGATCTTTTTATCTGTAAATTTCAAAAGTACCTTTGCTAAAAATTGCAAACACTTTCAAGATATGTCTAATAAGTGTTTCTTTCAAACATTCAGGATTAGAATAATATGATGTGATGCTGGGAAAAAAAACAGCCATAGGATGGTGGGGAACTATAAAACTGGAAACTCAAGTCTGATATACTTTCAAAGCTGCAACAGACCACATCAAAACAGTGATATAAAGTATAATTTTCCATAGGGAAAAACATTTATTATGGATTATTGGATTTAAAGAACTGATTTATTATACATTTGTTTATCCATTGAGAAAAAAAGAAAATTAGTAATAGGGAAGAAGAAAAGAAAAAACTTTTGTATAACATAAGGATGCTATTTCTACCAAAATATCTTCCCAAACTGCATTCTATTAAGGAAGTTTCTGCTAATGTGTTATAATTTTATTGGATGTAGGATAATGTCCAATAAAAAAATATTTCAATATCTAAATATTTCCCACCACCTACCAAAAATAATTTAAAATAAAATTTCAAAAAGAACAATGGTGTCAAAGTTGTTCTGCTGCTATATTTTGACAAGTAAATGAATCTTAAAAAAATTACTTTATAAATGTTTAGATATTGTGATCTCATTCAATTTTTTTAATTTTTTCAAATTAACATATAATCTATTATTTATTTCAGGGGTACAGGTCTGTGAAATTCAATTTTAGAAATTCTTTAGGAAACTTTAGTTTTATATGTAAGAATGAATAGGTATTAAGGACATGTAAATAAAATTAATTCATCTATGGAGATTTCCACATGAAATTTTTTTTTAACTTGATTTTATTTTTTAAGATTTTATTTATTTACTTGACCCAGAGAGAGATCACAAGTAGGCAGAGAGGCAGGCAGAGAGAGAGAGGGGGAAGCAGGATCCTCGCAGAGCAAAGAGCCCGATGAGGGGCTCGATCCCAGGACTCTGGGATCATGACCTGAGCCAAGGCAGTGGCTTCACCCACTGAGCCACCCAGGCGCCCCTCCAAATGAAATTTTAATATATATTTCTGCAGTATGGTTTTGAGGCTACCTATAATTTTTTTTCTTCTCATTTTTCTGGCACAAGATTTCTTGATTTTGTGGAATATTCTTGGGTTTCAGATTGAGAGTTGAAAATAACCAATGTTTAAGTAGTATGTATCAAATATGACTATAGTACCTTTTAAATTATATTGTTAATTGCTAAAATACACAACAAGGATTGTTTTTAGTCACTTATGTTATAAATATTTATAAAATATAATTTCAAATGATTATGTTCAGATGAAGAAGAGAGTATATAAATTAAATATATCCCCTTATCATAAGGTCAACACAAAATTGTACAAAATGATCATATTTAAAGTATTTGGCATATGTTATATGTGAACATGTTATATAATAAACAATCCATACTATATAATACATAAGCAGAATTTATAATATATGACAAAATTTATTAACATATGATATATACCTAAGAGTTTGTCTGTAAGTTGTAGAAGTACTTAATAGATTTAGTTCTTTAGAATGAGTAAATAACTTTAATATTATGAATAAAGATAAACATTATTTCTAACCCACTAACAACAGGATCATGACAACAGTAATTTCTTTAAATCTCCCCAAACTGCTTCATAAAAACCACACAGACACAAGAGATAATGAGTTAAATAATTCACAGATGACATATTCACTGAACCTACATGGCAGGAAATTGTCCAAGAACCTCTGAGGATGAGTGGTGGAGTCAAACAACTTCATAGCATCAGATCCATGCTGGGTCAGATGTTGCCCAGTGGTAGAAGAGAAGAGACAGGTAAACACCAAGGGACCATACAGGTCATGGGACCCAAACACTTGATTGCAAAAGTGTCTAGAACAATCCAAAATACTATAAGAACAATCTGAAATACTGTAAGAACTGCAGGTTTCAGGTTTCAGAGACATGACAAAAAAAGACCCAAGGAAATACACTGTGGCAAGGAGAAGATCAACCATGACAGTCTAAATCCCCAGGCATCACTGTACATGCCACAGATATGTTTTATAAAGGCAAAGACCTACCTTGAAGGAAAACTGTTGGGAACATAATTTGTGCTAAGAAGATAGGACCACTAGAAATCCCACAGAAAGATTGTTATGATGCTAGAAGTAAACAGATTCAGAGTAAATTCATTTTTGTATATCCCTTGAGAAATAATATACATCTGTTATGGACTAAGTATTTGTATCCCCTCACCCTGCAAATTTATAAGTTGAAGCTTTAAGTTCAAGTGTGATGGTATTTTGAGCTGGGGATATGGGACGGTAATTAGATTTAGATAAGATCATAAAGGTAGAATCCCTATAATGGAATTAGTGCCAACCTACATAGGGGAAAAGCCAGAGTGTATTCTCTTTCTTCCTCTCTCTCCCAGCTATGTGAGGACATAGAGAGAATATGTATGTCTCCAAGCAAAGAAAAGGATTCTCATCAGGAATTGAATCTGCTGTCCCTTTGATATTGGACATCTTAGTCTCCAGAATTATGAGAAATAAATTTGTGTCTTTTAAGCCAGTGAGTCTGTGAGTTTACAGTATTTTCTTGTAATAGCCTAAAATGCTAAAACAACCTCCTTGGGGTCCAGAAGCTCTAACCCTGCTTAGAGCTTGCAGAGTGTAGCTATTGGGGTAAAACTTCATCTGTGTCTCCAGTAGGACGTTCAGATGCTCTGTCAATCTGGTCACCTCTGGGAGATACAAGTGGACCACTTGGCCATGCACCAACACTCAAACTTCCTTTGCTGTGAAATCTGGAGCAATTAATTACAGACCCTAACACTGATGGATCAAATATTTGGGAAAACATGAGATAGTAGGTCTTTCTGCTGGGGTTCATTAGATTAGAAATGGAATTTTTTTTTTTTTTTTAAGATTTTATTTGACACAGAGAGAGAGAGAGAGAACACAAGCAGGGGAAGCAGCTGGTAGACAGAGAGGGAGAAGCAGGATCCCTGCTGAATGGACAGCCTGATGCAGGGCTCCATCCCAGGACCCTAGATCATGACCTGAGCTGAAGGCAGACACTTAACCAACTGAGCCACCCAGATGCCCTGAAAGGGAAACCCTTATCTAGAATGCAAATCTATTCCAGTTATGAAAGAGGTTCAAAGTAATCAAATTTCTACCACATAGATACTATATCTCAAGAAATTATAGCATTTAAAAGATTGGTTTTGATTTTGTTGCTTACAGGCTAGACATTTGGCAGCAGTAATAGCGAGGTCAGCTCTAGTAAATGAGAATCCATGCTCTCGGTCTCTATCTCTGCCACCATGATTACTCCATCTTCTAGAGTAGATGTGTCTTACAAAAGCTTTCAGTGTGAAAGCCAATTAAATAGATCAATATGCTATCCTCAAAACAATGGATTCATGTGCTGCTCTCTGCAATCTTTAGATAGTCCAGATCTTTTTGACTGTATTATAAGAGAAGAAAAGGGAAATGTGTATTCAAGGGCAAGTGAGAATTTATTATACATTTTAAGTGAGCAAAAAATTTTTCTGATCCTTTTTTTTTCCTTATTAGAAATAAAAATAATGTACATGCCAAATCAGTGTCCACATACTATGAACTCAAGGCTCTATCTATTCTAACAAACTCACCACATCTATCATAGAAGCTTTGATCAGGTAACTACTGGATTGAGCTTGCACTGGCCTAGTCATCCTCCAGGACCCACCCTGTTTCTACAGGGGCAATGTTAATAACTTAACTGGGGATTTGATGAAGCTTACCATCCTTGCATCTATCAGAAACATAAAGCTGGCAGGAATCACCTAAATTCTGCAATACATACAGAGGTAAATTTTATTTCTTTTTAATAAGTTGGTCATGGAAGGACAGTTTCAGAGGCTTCCACTTGGCTTTCTCTGTTTTGGTAGTTACCTACAACCAAGGACCCAATGCGGAAGTTGTGTAACTTCTAAGTATGAAATATCAGTTAAACATTCAAGGCCAGGGAAATGACCACCAGGAGGTCACTGTAAGTCATTTATTTCCTGGCTTCCATATGCACCCACTCATAAAAATAGAAAGGCCATAATAATGTTGCAAAGTACCCATTATTCAATGTCACTGGAACTCAGTAAGAACTAGTTCTAGAAATATGTGGATGGCCCCCATTTCTTAATTTATATTAACTGAGTAAATGGTATAATTCCCTTTGGGGAAAAACTGAGTAAATCACTACTGTGTGTACATGCCATGATGTTGTTCCACTTTAAAAACAAATGTTCACTGGGTTCTAAATCTGAATAATGAGCTCAGGTCTGGAAACTCTACAAGGGATGATATTTTTATTAGGGTGGCCACATTCAGGTTCCCAAACACCCAACCTTGCTTTATTCTGCTGGTTTAAACTGAGTAGTACATTTGCTTGCTACCAGTCTATTTTGCCTCCTGAGAAGTCATAGCCTATTAACCATCCTAAGTCCCTCTGGACTTTAGATTGGGTTCCCAGGGCTGCTACTCCAATTCTGCTAGTTATCATAATATCTGTGGTTAAGCACCACCTGTTGCTGGCAGTTAAGTGCCACCTTTGGACTATATAGTTTCAAAGCCCATACATGGCCCTAGACAAGATCAAAAACAGCTCTTCTATCTCTAGCTCTAGACTGAAAAGTTGAGCCACACTGAATGTTTTTGATGCTCCAGCTTTTCTTACCAGGTGATTCATGTGGCCTTGCCTGTGTTCTTTGGGCTTTCCCAAAGAACATAATCATCATGCTCACCTTCCGATTGTAAATACTATGTCCATTCTGACATGTCCATTTGCTTGAACTTTTTAATGTCTTTATATATCATCTGACATGGCAATTTACACATTGAGATTTTGCTCAGTTTGGTCATCATGTCTATCATGCCACTGAGAGCCATCTTATTAGTTAATTTGCGCAATCTCTTGAGCTTCTTTCCAGGATGCTAAAGCCTTCATCTCCGGAGAGTATTCTCAAATAAATAAACTCTTCCCTATTTCATCTTCTAGTCCTTTGACAAATTATCTTTTAATCAAGTGCCACTCATACTGCCTGAGTGGCTACAAACATAAGGCAGATATGTTTGTAATTTTGTTAAATTATAGTACTTACTTTCTTTATCAAGCTCAGTGTGTCTTCAGCTAGTTTTTGCGACTCAAACCTAGGTATAGGCCAAATAACCAGGAGGGAAAGTGAGGTCACATGTTAAGGGCTATGTATGTTGCCTTTTAGGATTTTTGAGATTATTGCTCTTAAGAAGAGGGAAACAATTCTTCAAGCTTAGAAGTTTCCACAGAATTAGAGGAGTCAAATCTTCAGAAACAATCATCTGCATGTCTACATTCTATGCCCCAGATTTTCCCAAAGGGGACAATGTCTTTGGTATAACAAATCTGCATTCTTTGAGTTTACTTCCCTTTGAAGTTAATTGTACAAGACAATAAATCTCAGGCTTCATGCTCGACTTTCTCTGCACTCCTACTCAAGACATGAGGGCTTCCTTGCCTCTACTAAGAAGCCCCTTTGCCTGCCACATTTCATTTTTTAATAATTATTTCCCTTACATTCTGTAGAGAAATTATAGCACATAAGAGTGTGTCAATATGAGAACTGGTATTATAGAAAATGAGGAAGGTTTTTTCTTTTTTTTTTTTTTTGAAAATGAGGAAGGTCTTAACGGTCTCCTTACTTCTGGACCAATTAATGTCTATTTTCAAAATACTGTGCTCTAACTTGTGAATCTGATCATTTAATTCCTTTCCCCAAATCTCTTTCATTGCGTGCATGCGCGCACACACACACACACACACACACACACACACACACCGTACAAGACTATATTATATGTGACCTACTTAAACATTAAGCTCACTTACTACTGCTCTCATTTAGGGCATTTTAAAAGTCAAAATATAAAAATATAGGAAAGATAAACAGCATCAGAAATCATCAACACAGGTCTAATTCTGTTTTGGTTCACACCAGTCAATTTCCCTCAATCCTTGAATAATATAGAAGCAAATCCTAGGCAGCATATTTCATAAAATAAATAAATAAATAAATAAATAAATAAATAAATAAATAAAGTCAGCATTAGAACTAAACAAAACATCTTCCAGGTTTTAGCCTGGAAATTTAATAACAAATCCTTAATATTATAAAAATATAGTTACTGGACATATTTCCATGATGTCTCTTTCAAACTTGGTTTATTGAAATCAGGATTCCAATAAGGCACAAAATATTGATAGCCTGGTTGATGATTTTCTTGTCTTTATAGGGTTTTTTTCCCTCTTTCTCTTTCCATGAAGTTTGTTTTTTCCTTGTAGGAATTCACTTGCCTTATACAATTAACAAATTTGGATTTTTGTTTGTATTCCTATAGGTTTTATTTTTAACATATTTCTTTAATTTTATTTTTCCTATAAATCAGTAACTGAGCAAGGGATTCAATTAGATTTAGATTTGATTGTTAAGTTTACTTCAAAGTTAATGTGTTGTACTTCCTATTTCTTCACATTAGGTGGCACATAATATCTGGTTGTGTCAAGTTTCATTCTTAAATTTGATCACCAGGTTCATTAACCTAAAATTCCTCTAGACATGCTATGATTTTTCAACACTAATACATTTAGATGTACTGTTACCTTTATGGCTTTGAGTGATCAGAACATACTTTATATGGCATTATAATAATTATTCATTTTAAAGAAATAAAATAACTGACAAAAATTAATGTATAAGAATAGTTATAAAATGCTTTGGGACAGGAAAAATTAGAGACACATTTAATGTCAAGGAATAAAAGCATAGTAAGTTAATGTGGTAGTCCTAAAATAGAATGTTTTGTGATACTATCATACTTTCAAAAAGTATTCAGTATCATGGAAAATATTCTTAATGTAATGTTGTAACAAAAAGTACCAGAGATAGGATTTCTTGGAAGATGGCAGACTGAAAGGATACTAAGCTCACCTTGTAGCTATTATTTTGGTGTATCTATGGGACAGCTATACAACTAACTCTGAAAATGACCTAAAATTTGGCAGAACACACCTTTCATGGTTAATCATGGAGAAGAGGCCACATCAAGAAGGGTAAGAAGGGTAGAGGTGAAGTTGGGAACTAAACCCCTTGTGGGACACCTCAAAAAGGAGGGGTACCACCAGCATGGAGAAAGCACAAGTATCAGACCCCAGACCAGGCAGCCCTAGCCCTGGGGAACTGCACTTGGAAGACAAGTATCTATAACAACTGTCTTTGGAAAACAGAGGAATTTAACTTCAGGAGCTTTAAAAATCAGTGAGCTTAACACCATGCAAGACAAAGGGCAATAGAGAACGGGGTCCCTGCCCTTAAAGAGCCTGCATGTTGAGTAACTCACCCTGTGACACAGCACAGAAGCAACTGTCTGAAAAGTGCCTGGGATACAAGTGAAGGAGATTCATTGTATAATCTTAAAATGTGTGATGGAGGGGCAGGGATCTTCAGGAGATTTTTCCCAGAACAAAAGTACTGGTGAGCACCATTTCCCTTTCACTCCCCAGCCTGGATAACCAGGAGCCAATGCTAACACTATAGTAAAGATTGTATATTAATCACTTATAAACCCAGTAAGGAGGTAAAAACAAAAAAAGCAATAAAATCAATTATATCTACAAAAATTAGTCAAGGGATATGTAAAATAAAATGATGTAAAATATAACATCATATTCATAAAATGAGTAGGAGTAAAAATTTAGTGCTTTTTGGATGTGTCCAGACTTAAGCAACCATCAACATAATATGACAATACACATAAGATGTCGTATATGATTCCAAAATTAACCACAAAAAACCTATAATAAAAATCTATAATAGATACACAAAAAATAAAGGAAAAAATCCTAACATAATACTAAAAGATGTCAACAAACCACAGGGGAAGGAAGCAAGGAAGGAAAAAAAAGGAAAATAGAGCTATAAAAACAACCAGAAAACAACAAAATAGCAATAAGTATATACCAATTAAAAATTACTTTAAATGTAAACAGACTAAATTCTTCAATCAAAAGACATAGGGTAATGGAATGGATTTTTTTTTTTCGGTGCCATCTATATGCTGCCTATAAAAGATTCACTTCAGACCTAAATACACATACAGACAAAAAGTGAAGCAATGGAAAAACATATACCATGCAAATGGAAGTTAAAAAAAAATCCAGGCTACCAATATTTATATCAGATAAAATAGACTTTAAAATAAAGACTATAGCAAGAGACAAAGAGCACTATATAATGATAGAGATTAATGCAACTAGAGGATAAACAATTGAAAATATCTATGCATCCAATATAGGAACACATAAATACCTAAAACAAATATTAACAGACATAAAGGGAGAAATTGACAATGACAGAATAACAGTAGGGAATTCTAATGCCCAACATACATCAATGGACAGAAAATAAACAGTGATTTTGCTCAATATATTAGACCAGGTGGATCCGGCCAGATATATGCAGAACATTCCATCCAAAAACAGCAGAATATACATTCTTTTCAAGTCCACATGGAGTATTCTTCAGGATAAATTACATGTTAAGCCACAGTATAAGTGTCAATAAATTTAAGAGGGCAGATATAATACCACCATGTTTTCTGAATACAACAGTATGAAACTAGAAATCAATTATAAGAAAAAAAAAACTGGAAAGAACACAAATACATGGAATTCTAAAGGACATGCATCACTATACAATGAATGGATCAACCAAGAAAGGAAAGTGGAAATTAAATATTTGGAGACAAATGAAAATGAAGATACAATGGTCAAAAATCTTTGGGATGTAGCAAAAGCTATTGTAAGAGGGAAGATTGTAGCGATACGGGTGTACCTTAAGAAGCAAGAAAAATCTAAATGAACAACATGACCTTATACCCTCAAGAGCTAGAAAAAAGAACAGAGCCCAAAGCTAGAAGGAAGGAAGTTATACAAATCAGAGCATAAATAGAGACTAAAAGAACAGTAGAAAATATTGATGAAACCAAGACCTGGTTCTTTGACAAAATAAACAAAATTGATAAACCTTTAGCTAGACTAATCAAAACAAAAATGAGAGAACTAAAATAACATCAGAAATGAAGGAGAAGAAATAACAATGCTAAAAAAAAAAAAAAAAGAATTATGAGAGAATATTATGAAAAATTATAAGCCAAAAAACTGGACAACCTGCCAGAAGTGGGTAAATTCCTAGAAACATATAACCTTGTAAAACTGAATCAGGAAGAAATAGAAAATTTAACAAATCAATTACTAACAATGAAATTGAATCAGTAATCAAAGAACCTCCAATAAAAGTCTGGAACCAGATGGCTTCACAGGTGATTTTTTTTCTTTTTTTTTTTTTTTTTGAGAGAGTTGGAGAGACATAGAAGGGAGGGGGAGAGGCAGAGAGAAAATCTTAAGCAGGGCATGGAGCCTAATGTAAGGCTCTATCTCACAACCCTGAGATCATAACCTGAGCCGAAATGAAGAGTTGAATGCTTAAGGGACTGAACCACCCAGGCACCCCTCCACCAAACATTTAAAGGATGGTTAATAACCATTCCTTTTAAACTAATCCAAAAAAATAAAAGAGGAAGGGAGACTTCCAAATTCACTTTATAAGCCTAGCATCCCACTGATACCAAAAACAAACAAAGACAATATAAAAAAAAAAAAAATACAGGCCAATACCTCTGATGGACAAAGATGCAAAAATCTTCAACAAAATATTAGCAAACCGAATCAACAATACATTTTAAAAAATAATAAAATTCACCACCATCAAGTGGGATTTATTTCAGAGATATAAGTTTCAATATTTGCAAATTAATCAACATGATATACCATATTAATAAAAAATAAAATTATATGATCATCTCAATAGATGAAGAAGTATTTGACAAAATTCAATGTTTATTCATGATCAAGAAACTCTCAACACAAGAGGTTTACTGGGAACTACTACAAAATCATAAAGGACATATATGACAATGCCAAGGCTAATGACATGTTAATAAGGAAAAGTATAAAGCTCAGACCAAGAATAAGGCAAGAAGATCCACTTTCATAACTTTCGTTCAACATAATATTTGAGGTCCTAGCCTCATCAATCAGATGCAAAACAGAAATAAAAGGCATCTCAAGTGGTAAAGAAAAAGTAAAAGTCATTATTTGCAGATGACATGTAGAAAGCCCTAAAGACTCTAACCCCCAAAATAGAACTGATAAATTCAGTAAAGTTACAAAATGTAAAATTAATGTACAGAAATCTGTTGCATTTCTACACACTAATAAAGGATAGCAGAAATAGAAATAAATAATCTCATTTACAAATAATAAGCAAGAATATCTAGCAATAAATTTAACCAAAGAAGTGAAAGACTTATATTTTGAAAACTATGACATGATTGAAAGAAATTAAAGACAATGCAAACAAATGGAAAAATATACCATACCCTTGAATTGGAAGAATATTTTTGAAATGTCCATACTACCACAAACAATCCACAAACTAACAATATCCCTATCGAAATACTAACAGTATTTTTCACAGAACTAGAATAATCTTAACATTTGTATAGAACCACAAAAGATCCTGAATAACAAAGCAATCTTGAGAAAGAGCAAAGCTAAAGCTATCTCAACCCCAGATTTCAAAATATATTACAAAGCTATAGTAATCAAAACAGTATGGAACTGGTTGAAAAATAAACATAAAATGGGTCCTGGCTGGCTCAGTGGGTTAAAGCCTCTGCCTTCAGCTCGGGTGGGGATGGAGCCCCACATCCGGCTCTCTGCTCTACGGGGAGCTTGCTTTCCCCTCTCTCTCTCTGCCTCCCTCTCTGCCTACTTGTGATCTCTGTCAAATAAATAAATAAAATCTTAAATAAAATGAAATAAAATAAACATAAAGTTCAATGGAAGATGATAAACAGTCCAAAAGAAACAGGTAGCAGTATAGTCAATTAATCTATGATAAAGAAGGTAAGAATATACAATTGGGAAAATACAGTCTTTTCAACAAATGGTTTTGGGAAAAATAAACAGCTATATGAAAGAAAAAGAAAAAGAAAAGGGAAGAGAAGGGAAGGGAAAGGAAGGGGAGGGGAGGGAAAGGAAGGGAAGAGAAGGGAAGGGAAGGGAAGGGAAGGGAAGAGAAGAGAAGAGAAGAGAAGAGAAGAGAAGAGAAGAGAAGAGAAGAGAACAGAAGAGAAAAAGGGAGAGGGAAAGGAAGAGAAAGGGAGGGGAGGGGAGAGGGGAGGAGAGAAGGTGAGAGAAAGGGAGGGGAAGGGAGGGGAGAGAAACCAGACTACTTTTTCACAACATACACAAATAGAAATTCAAAATGGATTAAAGACCTAAATGTGATACCTGAAACCACAAAACTCCTAAAAGTACACATGGACAGTAATCTCTTGTACATTGCCATTAGCAACATATTTATGAAGTTTCCTCAAGCAAGGGAAACAAAAGCAAAAACAAACTGTCAGAACTACACTAAAATAGAAAGCTTTTACATAACAAAGAAAACAATCAACAAAACAAAAAAGGCAAACTACTGAATGGGAGAAGATATTTGTAAATTATATATCCTATAAAGATTCTATAAAGGGTTAATATCCAAAATACATAAAGAACTTATACAACTTAACACCAAAAAAAAAAAAAAAAGAAAAAAGAAAAAAAAGAAAAGAAAAGAAAATCTGATTCAAAAATGGGCAGAGGATCTGAATAGGCATTTTACCAAAGACGACACAGCCTACAGATACATGAAAAGATGCTCAACATCACTAATTATTAGAGAAGTATTAAAGCCACAGTGAATTATCATCTTATACTAGTCAAAACAAGCTCTATCAAAAAGACAAAGAGGCTCCTGGAGGCTTAGTCAGTTAACTGTCTTGGTTTTGGCTCAGGTCATGATCTCATGGTTGTGAGATAGAGCCCTGAAGCACAGAAACTGCTTGAGACTCTCTCTCCCCCTCCTTCTGTCTCTCTCCAGCTTGCTCTTACGTGTTCTCTCTCTTGAGTAAGTAAATCTTAAAAGAAAAAAGAAAAAAAAAAAAGGACAAGAAGTAACAAGTATTCACAAAAATGTGGAGAAAAGGGAACCCTTGTGCACTTTTGGTAGAAAATAGTACTCCACTATTTGTGGAAAATAGTATAGAATTTCCCCAAAAAGTTAAAAATAATAATATCATACAATCTAGTAATTCCACTACTGTCCCTAACCCACAGAAAACAAAAACCACTAATTTGAAAAGAAATATGTATCTCTGTTTACTGCAGCTTTAGTTATAGTAGCCAAGATACTGAAGTAACCCAAATGCCCACTGATGGATGAATCAATAAAGAAGATATGGTGTACACACACACACACACACACACACACACTGAAATACTACTAAGCCATAAAAGAAGAATGAGATCTTGCCATTTGCAACTACACAGATGGACCTAAAGGATATTATGTTAAGTGAAATGAGTCAGATGGATAAAGACATATACCATATGATTTCACTTATATGCAGATTCTTAAAAAATAAATAAATAAACAAAAAACAGAATCAGACCTATAAATATGGAGAACAAACTGGTGGTTGTCAGATGGGAAGTGGATGGGAGGTGGGTAACAGATACAAAGGATTAAAAAATTCAAACTTCTAGTTATAAAATAACAGTCAAGGAGATGAATTATAGCATAGGGTATATTGTCAATAGTATTGCAATCACAGATGTTCATTACAGAGAAAAAACTGAGGATTGCTGGAGGGGAGGCGGGCAGGCTAATGGGTTAAATGGGTGATGAGTATTAAGGAGGGCACTTGTGAGGAGCACTCGGTGTACGTAAGTGATGAAGCACTAAAGTTTACTGAAACCAATCTTACAGTATATGTTAACTAAATTTAAATAAAAACTTGAAATTAAAAAGTGCACATACATATTTTACATTATCATACTAAGATTTTTGTGCCCTACAGAAGTCATAGAATAAAATATACTATTGTACTGGGTAGGGTGCCGGACTTCTAAAGGGAATGCCTATCATCAAATAGGTCCTCAGAGAGAAAACAGAAACCTTACAGAAGATATTAACTTGCAGAGGAAAAGAAAACTCATTTCTATTTTCTAGTCTTTCTCTTTAACTAATATTCTTAAGAATGTCAAGCCCCTGCATATATAATTTATCATAGTAGTAGGGGATGGGGTATATTAAAAGGTTTTAGTACTCACTACTAGCCTCGTGAAGATGAGCTGCTGCTTTGGTTGCTTTGGAAAACCATAAATATTTACTTAAAACTCAATTTGCCACTATCTGTGGTTAATTAGAATTTTTATAATCCTTGTTTCATGCATTCTCAGTTTCTTAAGGTAAAAACTTTTTTTTTTCTCTTTTTAAATTTCTTTACCCTCACTCAGTCCACCTCTTCTCATTCAGCAGAGAAAATCCCTTCTCCATTAGTAGCGACACGTTTTTTTTTTTTTTTTATATCAGATCGAATGTTTGGTAACTATCAGTTTCATCTTGACTCGTGTCTTCAGAAATACTGCAAGGATGCGGGACCTAGTAACTGATAACTTATTATGTTACTGTCTGGATTTTAAGAAAAAGGAAAAGATCCCTTCTGGCTGTTATGTTGGTATTTTCAAGCTGCTTCTGTTTCTGCAGCCAAGGGAACCGTCTGGGAATGATGTTGAGTGAAAAACGTGAGTGCAGGCCGCATATTTGGGAGAAGGAGGCTAGGAGAAGCTAACTAGAGTTTTCTGGGTGAAAAGAAACTTGGTACTGCGATCACTCCAGACACACGGAGAGACGGCGCAGGAATATCACAGAAAGTGGCGGAAGAAAGCTGAACGAAAATAAAGCTTTGACTTCAAAAAAAGCATATTCAATCCATATGTAAAGAATAAATTCTCCACTTGTAAAATTTGTAAAAGTTCTGTGCACCAACTGGGTTCTCCTTACTGCAAGGGTTATGCCTACAAAAAGGGCATCTGTGCAATGTGTGAAAAAAAAGTTTTGGATACCAAAAACTACAAGCAAACATCTGTACAGATGTATTGATGATGTTCCTGGCTTTCTATGTGATTTTATTTTTTGCTTTGAATTTTCAAGGCATAACATAGATGTTCAAGTCACAAAATAACATGTTTTAAGACAATTAATATTAAACCAAGTTGATTGGTATTCATTTTTTTTGCTCTTAAGAAGTTCTAAACAAATAACCAGTTTCCTGTCTTAGTTCCTTTCCTAACAAGCATCTTATTGAAATAGAATAAGTAGCAAATAAATGAAAAATATTTTCCCATTTCTGTAGACACTTATTTATCATTATTCATATAATTCTTATCCTCATTCTCTAATTATAGATTTAACAAAAGTGAGAGATTGTTGGTTGATATTTTATTACGAACTTTGCATCAAACTTATAACTCTTCCTTTATTCTCTGGTTGGTGTCATAGTTCTTAGAATCAGCAGTCTCTATTAATTGTAACTTCACAGAGCACTGGAATATCTGAGACCATTATAGCTGAATAGTTCCTTAGTCATTAGCCCAGATCTAAAACACAAGTTGTATTTATGACACTTTATTTTTGTTCTTGAAGCCAAAGTGCCAATACCTTCTGTATGGGAATGGGAAAACAAGTAACCCCATGTGTGTCCAAGTGAATACATTGAATTTCAGAAAAATATATTCTGTGCACATTACCTTGAATTCAAACTGTCATGAAAGCCAAGAAAACAGTGTTCATCTATGGGAATGTGTAATGAATGAATTGCCACTCTTAGGAAATCTCCTTTCTTAAAATGCAAAAACCAAAAATTTTTTATCTCCCCTCCCCACCAAAAATAAATAGAACAAAACCAAAATAAATAAATAAATAAATATAAAAAATTTAAAAAAACCTGTAAATTGCAAAAGTAATGTGATGCTTTACTAATTTTGCTAGTTGTTTTTGGAGCTTTACAAATAAAAATTTTTAAATTTGTCGACGAGGCTCTTCTTTCACATTAACATGGTAGTTTTTTCTATCAAAATTTTATATCAGTTCTGCTTCATGACATTGCCATTTTATGTAGATTTGATTTTACTTTCCACTTCTATGTTTCTCTCATCATATCTAGTTGCTATGATTTTCTTCTGAATTCTGAACAAAGTGACTGAATGTGTTTCATTGCATAGATTTTCTAAGGAATATAACTTGCCATCACAATTTTAAATTTGATAATTTTTCTTTTAATCAGGAATACATATTTTATTTCTAATCTCTGGAATAATTATATGAACTAAAAGGTAATGATAGCTTCAGGTAAAAAATGGAGGGTCTGTGAGTTCCTGATTTATGGGCAATTACATAGGTTGCAGTCACAACTGGAGAGGCCTATGTTAAGACACCCCAAGCGCAGAGAGCTCAGCTCATATGGAAGTTCCTCATCTACGTCATCATTCTCCCTGGGGTTGGAAGTCAATATGCTGACTGTTGCCCTGAAGTCACACCAGGGAAAGCACATGCTCTCTACCTATGTTCATCCCTGCATCAGGTTTAAGCTCTTTCTCCATAAAGATGGCAACAATACTTTATCCCATAACCTTCATGCAAAGCCACTTCCAACCCACAATGATATGAATAAAGAAAATCTGCTCCTCTTCCCTGACACCGTGGACCACAACACCAGTTTGGACCATTACTCTGTGCATGGACCAGTCAAGTGTATGGGGTTTGAAGCTTATTTCTCTACTTGTACCAAATGATGACCTGTAGACTGATCTTCTGACACTTTGCTTGTGACCAGAGATGACTTAAATAATTTAGAATGGTAAAAAAGAAAACGAAAGAAAAAAGCTATAGTAAGAGGAAAACCAGGGGCACCTGGGTGGCTCAGGTCATGATCCCAGGGTCCTGGGATCGAGCCCCACATCGGGCTCTCTGCTCAGCAGGAGGTCTGCTTCCTCCTCTCTCTCTGTCTGCCTCTCTGCCTACTTGTGATCTCTCTCCCTCTTCAAGTAAATAAATAAAATCTTAAAAAAAAAAAAAGAGGAAAACCTTGCCTCATTCTCCCCTCATAACATTATATATATAGTATATATAGTCACCATATACATGTGTTTTGGCAATTAAATATTTTACATGCTATATGAAAGACACAGTTGATCCAAGTACAGCTAAATATCTCTCTACTCAGCACTTTGCAAAGAAAAAAAAAAAAAAAGGAAAAAAACATTTTGAGACTAGTTCCCACTTTGATGTAATGGCCTCAGCAGAAGTAGACTTAGAAGAGTTATTAAGGTGGCTAGTCTATGATAATGAATAGGTTATTAGAAGAGTATGGAATGATTTAAAAAAAACAAGAAAAAAAAACAAAAAATAGAGGGTCTGTTCACAAGATGAGACAGAGGTGATCAAAACCTACATTTACATAAGGCCCAGGAACATAACTTGATAACCTTGAATATTATTAAAAGCCTTGGAAGAAACTCAATATGGTTAAATCATTGTTCAAAATATTTTACTATGTTGGCCTAAGGTAAAGAAAGCTGGTTTTTGCCCTAGACAGGCTGGTGGGGTAAAATGGAAACTGGTAATATTCAGTATATAACACTGCATTCTTTGTTATACTAAGTGGCCTATTTTTTTAAAGATTTTATTTATTTATTTGACAGAGAAAGAGATCACAAGTAGGCAGAGAGGCAGGCAGAGAGAGAGGAGGAAGCAGGCTCCCCACCGAGCAGAGAGCCCAATATGCGCCTCAATCCCAGAACCCTGAGACCATGACCAAACTGAAGGTAGAGACTTAACCCACTGAGCCACCCAGACGTCCCTTAAATAGCTTATTTTTTTTTAAGATTTTATTTATTTATTTGACAGACAGAGATCACAAGAAGGCAGAGAGGCAGGCAGAGGAAGAGGGGGAAGCAGGATCCCCGCTGAGCAGAGAGCCTTATGAAGGGTTTGATCCCAGCACCCTGAGATCATGACCTGAGCCTAAGGCAGAGGCTTAACCCACTAAGCCACCCAGGTGTCCCTAAATGGCTTATTTTTAAATATATTTTATGACTGTTGATTTAAGTAGTTTTTGTGAATTGGTTGGGTAAACATTAAAAGTGGTTCTTCAGGCCTCTAGTAATTAACAATATTCCAGAACAGTGATAAAAATATTTTATGATGTTATTTTCACCAAGATGAAAATTGTCAGGTTGATAAAATATTTTTTTAAACTTCGCAAATGCACTGAGAATTTCTGCCATAAGACTCAACATTTTTTAATCCAACACTTCTAAGATGCATTTGATTACCATGAATTTTTTTTCTATCATTACACCTATTAATATACTTCAGAATCAATATCCTAATGTTTTATTTTAGATTACTTATTAAACCTATTTTTAAGCCCATATTTATAAGTAAAAAGACAAGAATCTGGAAAATTATCCATTTGCCACTTACTATAAGAGGGTCATAATATAGGTTGGTTTATGTGAGAAACTTTAAGAATGCTGTATTACTTAACAAGAGATCTAGATAACGTGAATATGAAGGGTTAAACAATTTATTGTGTTTAATTATTTCTCATATGTTAAACACTTTATTCAGTGACCCATAATTGCTGAAATTTTTCCAAAAAATAGAGCCAAAGAGTGATCTAAAGAAAAAGAAATGCAACTTCAACACAAAACTAGTTTTTCCATGAAATGAGGGCCATTCTATGCTCCCATGTAATGATATACTCCCACTGGCAAAGCTTTGTTTCTAATCTAATAAAATATACAAATTTAATCAGGAATAATACTCAAATACATTCATTACTTTTTCCTTGGGCATTGTGCATGACACTTAAAAACTTAATTTTATAACAAAACAAGATGCCTATAGCTACATCGGTGAAGTATTAGAAAATTGTTTAAATTGTCATTATTTAAAACAAAACTTTCTACTAAAGCTAATAAAAATTTAAATCAATACAGAAAGCTAAGTTTAAGTAGATTAAAAAGAAGCTCACTATTATGGTTAAAAACAAGCTCAAGAACATAAAATAAGGACTTTCAAAAATGTATTAATAATTGATATATAATTATGTTCTATTTATTAATTAATAATTCAATTAATTAGGAGCATTGGAATTTAAGTACATAGCTATCTGTACCATTATTAGAAAAGTAGAGACATCACATATTCTATTAATAGGAATGAAGTTTAAAGTTTTTTTTAAAAACCGATAAAAATTGTCAGAGGCTATGGAATAAAACAGAATCATTAATAAAATGTGTCATTAGTTTAGTGGCTGCTCCACAGGAAAGGGGAAGAGGAGGGAACTAAAATACTTTGAAAAGATCCATAATATTTCTGGGAATCTAGGAGGCTGTGTTCATGTGTTGGACTGTGCACATGCCCAGAAGAGACATGAAAAGTGCTCTAACCTCTGCTTAATTTAACCTTTAGGCTTAACATTAAGTAGTAAGTGAAGTTTTTACAGTATTAATCTATTGGTTAAAGCACTTAATATGTACCCCAACACATACCCACACCCCCACCCACAGAGCCACTCAGCAAAGTCCTAGAAACCCATTAGTTAAAAGGTATTTAAGCATGTCTCCCTTCTATGAAATTAATCAGGTAGAGACCAGCAGATACACACAACAAAGAATACAGATATCATAGAATTAGTCCAGAAAAGTCTTAAACAAACAGCAACAAAAAAGGATTGTAGGGATGATGGCAGAGTAGGAAGATACTGAGCTCATTTCCTTCCATGTACACACCAAGGATGCAACTACAAAAAAGCAATTCACTCAGAAAACAGCCTGAAGACCATCCAAACAACTCTTCCACAGCAAGGGATATAAAGAAAAAGCCACATTGAGAAGCATAATGGGAGGGCCAGAGACAGAGTCAGGAACCAAACTCCTGGTGCGGCAACCCACAAGTGGGAAGGATATCATGGGCATGAGATTCTCCCTGAGGAATGAGGGGATCAGGTCCCACATTGCTTGGTCCCACCTTTGCTCCAGTCAATGTTACAACTGAAGTCAAGTCTGTTGAAATGCACCATGAAGCTTTGAGTGAGGCTCTTCCTGGGGACAATGTGGGCTTCAATGTCAAGAACGTATCTGTCAAAGATGTTCGTCGTGGCAATGTGGCTGGTGACAGCAAAAATGACCCACCAATGGAAGCAGCTGGCTTCACAGCTCAGGTGATTATCCTGAACCATCCAGGCCAAATTAGTGCTGGATATGCACCTGTGCTGGATTGTCACACAGCTCACATTGCTTGCAAGTTTGCTGAGCTGAAGGAGAAGATAGATCGTCGTTCTGGAAAAAAGCTGGAAGATGGTCCCAAGTTCTTGAAATCTGGTGACGCTGCCATTGTTGATATGGTTCCTGGCAAGCCTATGTGTGTTGAGAGCTTCTCTGACTATCCTCCTCTGGGCCGTTTTGCTGTTCGTGACATGAGACAGACGGTTGCTGTGGGTGTCATCAAAGCAGTAGACAAGAAGGCAGCTGGAGCTGGCAAGGTCACCAAGTCTGCCCAGAAAGCTCAGAAGGCTAAATGAATATTATCCCCAATACCTGCCACCCCAGTCTTAATCAGTGGTGGAAGAACGGTCTCAGGACTGTTTGTGTCAATTGGCCATTTAAGTTTAATAGTAAAAGACTGGTTAATGATAACAATGCATCGTAAAACCTTCAGAAGGAGGTTTTGGCCCTGGAGGCTGGCATGGGGAAAAGAGCCATCATAACATCGGGCTTCAAAAATCAGTAGAACTTAACTATGGCAGAGCTAAAGGGCTATAGGAAACTGATATTCACAATATCTCATGTTGATGAAAAGGACAGCAGAGGGAATACAGTCAATATTATAATAATTTTATACGGTGACAGATAATAACTACATTTACCATAGTGAACATTTCATAATGTATATAATTGTCAAATCAGTTTGTTGTACACATGAAACTAATGTTCTATGTCAATTATATTTCAATTAAATTTTTTAAAAAATAAAACAAGACAAACAGCAAATAGCAACAATAAGAAAACTGGATAAAGAATATAATTTTCAGAGTTGACACATTATATAGTTTTTATACTGTTTCCCAGAATAAAAAATATATAAAACACACAATTTTTAGACCATACACAGGCAAAAAGCAGTCAGTGGAAACTGTTCATAAGGAAAGTCAAGCATTGGATTTACTAAGAAAATAACCTTGAATCAGCTATTTTAGATATGTTCAAAAAAACCAACAGAAATTATGACTATTATGACTAAAGAACCGAAAGGAAAAACAAAACAGATACATCACCAAATAGAGATTATCAAAATACATAAAATTAAAAAACAATGAAAAATACATCCTGGATTTGAAAAATTCAATAATTGAAATAAGTTTTACTAGAGTGGCTCAACATCAGTCATAAGCTGGCAGAAGAAAGAAACAATGGATTTGAAGACAGATGAACAACAATCACCAGTCTGAGGAACAAGAAAAAAAAAAAAAAGGAAAAGAAAAATGACAGTGTCAGATAGATGTGGGATACCACCTATTATACCAACATATACATAATGAGAAGATCAGAAAAGATGATAAATATAATATTCAAAGAAATAATGGCCAAAAGCTCATCAAATTTGATGAGAAACTTTAATTTGCTGGTGCATTTTGAAATCTTGAAATATAGGTAAGAGAAAAGTAACCATATCAAAACACTGTCAGCATCCTGTTTTCCTTAACCTCCCTCAGGAGAAACTACTTCGTTGGAACCCAACCTACATAAAGGAAAAGAAATACTCAACTCTACCCAAGTCTAGAATTCTTGTCCCACCTAACTGGCAGGGTTGGAGAATGGGAGTAAACGGAGAAGCACTTATGAAAACAATGGCCTAGGGGCTCATTAAAAATGACAGGATATTATAGCAAGCAGAACTACAAGCCTAAGACTCTAATTAAGAAGAAATTTGTAGGGAAATCTGTGATGTTTTATATTTACGTCAACTAGGCTAGGCTATGGCAACAAGCTGCTTGGTCAAACACCAGTCTAGATATTGCCCTGAGGGTAAAGTTTAGATTATTAACATTTAAATCAGTAGACTTTAAAAAAAGCAAATTGCCCATCCTCATAATGACAATGATATCATACAATCAGCCAGAAGACTTAAGAGCTATGATACTAAGACTGGGGTCTCAAAAAAAAGTGGGGGGATTCTGAGTCTAGACTTAGAAATTCTACCTTAGTCACCAACCTTTGGACTCTGACTGCAAAGTTCAGTTCTTGCTGCAGGCATTCCACACAGATTTTGGATTTGCTAATTTCTACAACTGCATAAACCAATGCCTTAAAACAAACAAAAACCTCTGAAGCAAATTCCTTAGACATTGCTTTCACTCTTTTTCTGTCTCTGTTTCTGTCTCTGTTGTCTTTTCTTTCTCTCTCTCAATATATGTATATACATATGTATCTCCAGCCCATTGGTTCTTTTTCTCTGGAGAACCTTAACATACAAAATCAAAAGACAATACAGGAAACTAACAAACAAAAGAAAAATCAAGGACACTAGAGGAAAGTGTAACCTCTGACTCCTATAGTTACACCAGACAGTAAAAACAGCTTAACTCACAGCTGGATAAACATAAAACTTCATACTAAAAGCCTACTTACCTTAATTCTTATTCCAAATATAATGTCTAACATGTAACAAAGATTGCAAGGAGTACTAACAAGCAAGAAAAACTATAGTCTGAGCCAAATCAGGTAACAGAACCAAACTCAGAAATGGCAGACATTTTGAAGTTTTCAGGTTGAAAACTGATAATGACTATGATTAATGTGTGAAGGGGACTAATGGAAAAAGGGAACATGTTAACACTAACGAAGAGAAAACTAAAGTAACGATATTAGTGCTAGGCGAAGCGGACTTCAGCCAAGGAAAATTATCAAGGACAAAGAGAAGCATTACATAGTGATAAAGGGGTCAATTTTCTAAGAAGAATTAGAAATTCTTAATGTGTATATGCTTGACAGCAACATACCAAAATAAATAAGGCAAAACGGATAGAACAGCAAGATGAGGTAAATAATTCTATTACTAGATCTGGAGGTTTCATCAGTAATTGACAGATCCTGCTGACCGAGTATCAGTTAGGAGTAGTTGAACTGAAGCACCATCAATCAAATGGCTCTAACTGACATTTACAGAATAGTTACTCAACAACAGAGAACATACATAATTCTCAAGCTCACATGGAATATTCACCAAGACCTGTCATATTCAAGTACATGAAACACATTTCAGCAAATTTCAGAGTTGAAGTCATCCAAAGCATACTCTTGGAAAACAATGGAACTAAACCAGAAATCAATAACAGAAAAGAACAAATGCCAAAAGATATTTTAAAATAACTACATTTAATGAAAATACAACTTCTCAAAATTTGTGGTATGTAGGGAAAGCAGTGCTTAAAGGAAAATTTATAGCACTGATTGCCTATAGTATAGCAGAAGAAATCTCTAAAAAAAAAAATGTAAGTTTTCATCTTAGGATACTAGAGAAAGAAGAGCAATGTAAGCCTAAAACGAAAAAAAAAAAAAAAAAAGGCAGAAAAGAAATAACAAGCTTTCTACAAGTAGAAATCAATGAAGTTTAAAATAAGAAGTAGAGAAAAATCAATAGATAAAAGGAGAAGATCTGTGAAACCAAAAATAGGGTCCTTTGAAAACAGTAATATAATTGATAAACTTCTAGCCAGGCTAGGAACAAAAATGGAGAGAAGACATAGTTACCAATATCAGAAACGAAAGAGTACCATCACTTTAAAAGATAACATATTACGTAAAATTTTATGATCACAAATTTGACACTTTGAATGAAATGGACTGAGACTTGAAAGATACAACCCACCAAAATTTACACTACTGTAATGTAGTAGTGTAATAGTAATCTGAATAGGAATCTATTCCTATCTGCTAAATTCAAATAAGAAGTATCCTTCCAGAAGAGAAAGCACCAGGCCCAGATTTTTTCTCTGGCAAACTCTACCAAGTATTTAAGAAAGAAATAACTCTAAATCTCTTTAATCTCCTCCAGAAAATAGAGGCAGAGGGAATACTTCGTCACTCATTCTATGATACCAGAATTACCCTAATATCAAAGCCAGATAAAGACATTACAAGAAAAGTAGAAACCAGCATCTAAGTAGATGCAAAAATCCTAAAGTTATAGCACACCAAACCCAAAGTGTATAAGAATTATATACTAGATCAGGTAGGATTTATCTCAAGTAATCAAAATTGGCTACTCATTCAGTAATCAATATATTCAATTGAACCAAAAAGATGAAGAAGAAAGTTTTACCTCAAACATGTTACCTCCATTCTGGGGTCTCATTTTTCACATTTGCAAAATGTGGTTAGTAAAGGATGTTCTGAAACAGCTGTCTGTGAGTAGGTGTTGACTCCTTTCTGTCCTTCATTTTATAAGGAGATCACGAAGCAGTAGTCGAGTCTAGTAGGGTTATCAGATATAGCCCTCATACAGTTCAAGGAATGACAGTATAGAGATATGAATATGGACTTACAATGTAGTAGTTATTTGGTAAATATTTAAAGAAATGAAAAGAAATAACACAATACTATATAGGGACACAGATGAAGGCAGTTAACTTTTTCCTGGGAGTTTCATGGAAGACTTCATGAAAAAAGTGATTTTTGAGCCAGTTTTTGAAGGATGGATAGGAATCTGTCCAAAAGAGGAGATATGTACCAAATTTTATAGTCAAAGAGCAGTGGGACTCCCAAGTAATAGGAAGTGGAACAGTGAAGTCAGAAAGAGCAGTAATGCTTCTTCCTTTCTTCCTATAGTTTTTGGGCTTGAGGTGTTTTGGGAAACTTGTAATTATACTTGTTTCTATAATACAATTTTCTTCCCATGGTAAAACACAAGAAAACTTCAGGTACTCAGTCTAAATATTTTGTCTTTGGGATGGGTTGACACTCTACATTTTAGGAATGCCAGTCTAATATTTAGGTGTTATATAGGTATGAGTGCTCTTTACTACCAATATCTGCTCTGATTGTCAGTTCTATACTCTACCAGCCATTACCTATTTTAAAATTCACAAAGTAAATTAAAAAAGTCATTTTCTTACAAAATTTTGGCCAAGTGTAAACAATAGTATTCTCTTGATAGGAATCTGATAGGAGTCAAATGCATCACTTTTAAAAAGATTCTACTTTACCTTTTTCTTTATTTTGATTCATTATGTAATATTTCAAAAATTAGATAATTTTAAAAAGAAAATGAAAAACAGGCATAGTCACATTGACTCTGTACATAGATTTTTAATTTGGGGTGTGTTTATTTCCAGAACTTGTCCTTTGAACACCACCATTCTATTATTGAGCCATCTAAACCAGATGAATTTTAAAAATTGCTAGTGATATATTTATTAGTAAACTTAGTTTTTAGAAGAGTTTTAGACTAACAAAAAAATGTGAAGACAATACAGAAATTTCTCATATTTTATATCTAGTAGCCTCCCAACATCATGCATTAGTGTGGTAAATTTGTCACAGTTAATGAGCCAAAATTGCTCTATTATTAACTAATTATCAACAAAAGTCCATACTTTATTCAGATTTAATTTTTATTTAATGTCTTCTTTACAGAAACTCATCGAGGATACTACATTATGTTTAGTTGTCATGTCACCATAGGCTCTTCTTGTTGTTGACAGATTCTAATACCTTTATCGATTTTGATGATTTCGACAGTTTGAGAAATGTTCAAGTATCTTTTTAAAATATCCCTAAATTGAGAGTTGCATATTTTCTTCTTACATAGGAGGCTGGTATTTGGGGAAGGAAGATTGTAGAAGTGATGTAGCATTTTCATTTCATCATATCAAGGGTGAATACTATCAACATGAATTAGCAGTGTTGTTATTGATCTTGACCACCTAGCTGAAGTAATGTTTGTCTTTTTTTTTTCCCCCACTATGAAGTTTTTTATTATTTTTCCTGTACCCTCTTCCTATACTGCACTCATTGGAAGGAAATCACTGTGAAAAATTCACACTTATGAAAAGCTCCATATCTTTAGTGTGGAGTATCTACCTTTTTTGCAATTCAACCATCACTTATATATCAATATGACCTCATTAACATCAATTTTATACTTTATGTTATAACTCAGTACCCTTAATTTATCCTGATGCTCAAATTGCTCCAACCTTGGTCATTGGGACCTCTTTCAGTTGATTCTTCTGTTTCTTCAACATACTTAGATCATTATGTGTGTGTTCTGTTTTGTTTTCTTGCACTTCCTTTCTTTCTGGCACTACATGATCCTCTGGGTTCATATGGTATATATCCTCCTCTGATGCTAGAACCAGCCTTTTCTGCAGGGAACACTGGCTACTTTTATTGAAGAATGGAATTAGAAACCAAAATAAATTCACTAAATGTACACATTGCTACTGGAGAGTTGTTATGTTGAGAGTTACCTCAACATATATAGATATAGGTAACTGGAGAGTTACCTATATCTAGGTCCTCTCAGATGAAATACAAGGTAAAATATGTGTGTATACCAGCATGTGTATATACACATATCTATAAAAAATCTATATGTCATCATTTATATGTATATATCCATACCTAATCTGTATGTCTAAAATCAGCAAAGACAATTCAGCTTTAATTTCTAAGTTTGTGAACAACATCTATCTATCTATCTATATATGCACACACACACACACAAACACACATACACACATATAGCTCAATATTATTGTATGGCTTACTCTGTGCCTTTTCTCATTGCTTATCTATAAATCACCACTATAACAGTGAGAAACTGATTATATTTTTTACTTTTCAAAAATAATACATACAAAACCTGGAGAATACAAACATATCAAAAAGAAAATTGAAATTGCTGAAAATAATCTCACAAGCAACACATGAAAATGTTCTTGAATTTTATCTGAACATATACAGCTAAGAAATAACTTTCAGTTTTCTAGGGCAGTGCTATTATAATAGCCATCCATGGAACATTTTCCATACACTACGGCATGAGCTTTATTAAAAAAAAAAAATCTATATGAACTTTAAGAAATTTGCTCTAGATAGAAACTTCTTGCCCTCTTTAGCACATCTACATTTCAGCAGTAATAATAGTTACCACAAATCTGAATGAATCTTACATGTTAGGCATCATGCTAAATATGATATACATATTATCTTCCATAATACTCAGAGATATCCTTTAATGTAGTTACTATTTCCTTCATTTTACACTGAAGACATCTGATTTTTGTGGAGATAGAATACGTTACCTAATATCACAGAGATATTAAGTAGCAGAGAACTGAGTCAAAAAGAGCACAAAGCTAATTTCTTTTTTTTTTTAATATTTTATTTATTTATTTGACAGACAGAGATCACAAGTAGGCAGAGAGGCAGGCAGAGAGAGAGGGGGTCCCTGCCGAGCAGAGAGCCCGATGTGGGGCTCGATCCCAGGACCCTGAGATCATGACCTGAGCCGAAAGCAGAGGCTTTAACCCAGTGAGCCACCCAGGTGCCCCCACAAAGCTAATTTCTTAATCATTCCTTTATATGGCCTCTTGCATTTTGGCCCACTGTTCACAAACTTAGAAATTAAAGCTGAATTGTCTTTGCTGATTATTTTAGACATATAGATTAGGTAGGCCATGATAGCACCCTGAAATAGTTACAGGTACAATTATCATATGTATACTTGATCATTTAGAGATTATAGATACACTTCTATGTGTTGAATACCAATCAACTTTGTCAAAGTCATTGGATAGTCCTAAAGGGGGAAACGAAATTAAAGGTAATGTTTGATTATTGTCATCTCTATACTAGAATGAAGTTCTGTGAGGGCAGGGAGTTTGTTTTATTCCAAGATCTAGTCCTAAATCCCAGAAAAGGGTCTCTGATACAGATATAATTTTGAAAATTGCCAAGTATTTGTGGGGAAGCATACATTTAATATAGAATCACTTTAAAATGCAATGCTACTAGCATTTGTTCCTATTTGTATATATGAACAAAAACCATGGCAACAAAATACTACAAAATCATAGAGCTCAAATTTCAGTAACTCACAACCATTCTTTTTCATTTCTCTGAGAATCCTTTCAATTTATTCATTTTAATGGTATTCTAATGGAATTGGTTGATCTTAATACAGTGTAATCTTAATAATTATGTTGAGTTCCTAAGAATATGATGGCTACTCCATTTGGTAGTTGTAAACATCTTCATGAAAAAAGAGTATTTAGCAGATATTTTAATGTCTGCTGGAATAAATTAAATGAAATGTGTGATACAAAATCATTTACAAAGCTCTTTTAGGAACTAAAAATTTGTTTCCATCTTGGTTTTACTCAGCTAGGAAAGTTAATTTTCTGTTCTCACTGAAGTGCTGTGTGAAAATGATTATAAATGAGCTGAATTTCATAAGCCAAATGAATCTGCAATTCTTGTTGAAGTAGAGTAGATATGACATGCAGCACACACATATACATACCCACAATTAAAATAGTGAAACAGTTTGTGGCATATATGTAAATGGAAACATTTATATATGTAAATATATACATATATAATATGTGTAATAATAAACCAGAGGTAAAATGTTATGGGCCATATTATGTCTCCCAGAAGTCATATGCTGAAGTCCTAACCCCCAAAAGAAAATAGGGCCCTTAAGGAAGTAATTCAAGTTCAACAAGGTCATTAAGAGTGGTGTCATAATCCAATAGGACTAGTATTCTTATTAGAAGAGACACCATGGAAAGGTCATATGAGGACACAGCAAGAAGACAGCAAGAAGACAGCAAGCCAAGGAATGAAGTCTTAGGGAGAAAAAACAAAACCTTGAGTGTGGACTTCCAGCCTCTAAAACTATGAGAAAAGCTCACTTGGTTGAGTGTCTGACGCTTGGTTTCAGCTCAGGTAGTGATCTCAGGGTTGTGAGATTGAGCCCTGAATTGGGTTCCATGCTCTATGCGGAGTCTGCTTAAGACTCTTTTTCCCTCTCCCTCTGTCCCTCCCTCCCATGCGTACTTGAGCACCCTCTCTCTTAAAATAAATGAATAAATCTTTAAAACTATAAGGAAATGAATTTCTTTGGTTTAAATTTAATTTCAAAATTAAAATTTTGAATTTCTTTGGTTTAAATCCGCCAATGCATGGCATTTTGTTATAGCAGACATAACTGACTAATACAATTGTCTAAACCTAAAAAGCATAAAAAAAGAAATCCCCTAAGCAAAGCTTGTTGAATGATAGCACATGTGAAAGATTTCTTTTCCTAGTATTTATGAGCATGTGTGTATTTAAGAGTAAGCTCATGTAATAGTACATATATGTATGCCAAGTAGCTTGAAATCAGCAAAATGCATTCTTATTTATTGTGTATAGTCAAGAATGAATAGAGACTACTTGATAGATGTTATACAAATGAGCCAAATAAGGCCCCTGGATGGTTTACTTCTCTATAGCCATCTAAGACTAGTAGGTCAAAAGCCTGCTGGTGTAACAAAATCCAATTGTAACACATCCAATTCTTTCAATATAACCCAAATAAGCATATATTTAGCTATCTAGAAGTTGGCCTGCTTTGTATACCCTGTGAAACTGTACCTAACATCTGCTAGTAGTAAATAAGATAAGCCTGGGCCCATTAAAGATCCCAAGCCACTGCTCTGGAACCCAGAAACTCTCTATCTTGCTGCAGAGTGGTATCATGTAGTATGTAGTATCATACTAAGTCTCCTCTCAATTCTCCTTCCAAGTAATTCCTTTTTCCTCTTCCCTTTCTGGACGGTGATCCTCCTAGAGTGTCTAAAAGGGCTCTTGCTAAGAGAGATTTTCCCCCTCACAGGCAACCTGTTCAAAGGCTGTCCAAACACAGCTCTCTGTGTGCTACTGCCACCTCATGGCATACATCTTGCCTTGATCAGCCCTCCAAGTCCTTTAATTCAATGCAATGGGTATAATTATATATTGGCTTGTAATCAAACTTAGACATAGATACCTATTTTATATAAACAAAAAATGAACTAGAAATGGCAAATATCTCTTTTTAAGATTTTATTTATTTGAGAAAGATACAGAGAGAGTGTGAGCAGGGGGAGAGGGAGAGGAAAAGGGACAAGCAAACTCTCTACTGAGTACAGAGCCCAATGTGGGGCTTGATCCCAAGACCCTGAGAACATTACCTAAGCCAAAGTCAGATGCTTAACCAACTGAGACACCCCCGTAACCAAGAAGTGTCAAATCTCTTATAAAGTACAGCCATCTCACAAGACAACTGGGAGGAATAAATAAATTAATGTATGTCAAATAAGTAGAATAAATATTCAAATATAGCAAGTAATGATATTCAGCAAATATCAATATCCTTGGCAAACTAGACTAAAAAATATTGATCTAATTTGGAGGGACGAGATGGCAGAGAAGTAGGAGACCGTGTTTCAACCAGTCCCCAGAAGTGAGCTAAATAAATACCTACCAGACACTCTGAACACCCTAAGATGTAAGATTATAAACTTCTGGATATCTATGGGGGCAGAAGACTCCAGTGAAGAGGTAAAGCATACTGGGAATGATTGGACTGATATCAGAGGATAAACAGAAGGGGGAAGGAGCCACCAGAAGCAACCCATTGGAAAGTAATGCCCCAATATGAAAGTGCCTTATGCTTGGGGACCATCATTAACTTGAAGTCTGGTTAAAAGCACTCAAAAAGAACAAAAGGTATTAAGGGGCAAGTGGTGGGATCGGGTGGCCACAGGCAAGAACCTAAGCCCACTGTCCCAGGACAGTCACAGCTGGCACCCACTCATGCCTGAGAGAGACTGTGGTGGCCCCACGGTCCCTGAGCCCATGGATTTCTACTGTTTGCACCACTGCTGGGGCTGTGTGCACCCCGCCCATGCCTGAGAGCCCAGTGCAGGCTCCTGCCCAAGGTCCCTGGACCAGCAGCCAGGTCTGAACAGAACTAACCTGGGCATGGTCTCCAGACAACAGTCCTGGCAACAGCAGCCACGGGGAGCGCTATCACTCCCAGTTTTCATGGCGCAAAGGTGCACAGACAAGCAGGGGCCATGGGTGACCACCGCGACAGTAGTTGGGAGTGCACATCACCTGTGGGAGGTTGCAGTGTTCAGCAGAGTTTGCACAGAGGGAGTCTGTGTGTTCCGGATCATCCAGAGGGGAGCAGACTGAGATTTCTCTCTGAGGCAGAGATCTGGGTGCGGACAGTTTACTTTGCTCTGACCTTGTGAAAAGCCACAAAAAGCTGCCCAAGAGCAAAACCCTCCAGAGAAAAAAAGCTTAAAAAATGGGTTTCCACAGAGCCCAGACCCTTGATAGGAGCAGGGCAACTCAGCCCAGGCAAGACTGACTGAAAAAAAATGTGGCAGGCCCATCCCCCAGAAGATAAGCCAAAAGAACAAGAGAACAATAACCACAGGGTCCCCATAAAACTGTAAAACCCCAACATCAGGGGAAAACAATATGTTAAGCACCTGGTATTGCCTCAAAGCCTGTAGATTTCATAAATACAACTTTCTTTCTTTAGTTTGTTCTCACGATTCTTATTTTTTTTAACCTACTTACCACTACAACCAGATGTTTAATACAACATATTACATAATAACTTTTTAACTTGAACTTTTTGTATATGTATACCCATTTCTTTTTCTTTTTCTTTTTTTAAAAATATATATAGATGTAAGCTTCAAGGTAATCATTTTTCCCTATTCAACACTACCCCTGTATATAAACAAGTTATAATTTCTCTGTAACTCTGGAAAGTTGAGTACTTTAACAAAGATATTAAGATATTAATTTTCTCCCAGGAAGAATCAAAATAACCTTCCTCGCACACATTAAGGATTTATAACCACCCTCCCATCTTATTCTTCTATGTTTGTGTGTACTAGTTTTTGGTTTTGTACTATATAAATCTGATTCTTGAGGTTCATTTTGGCTGGGTTCCTTTTTTTTTTTTTTTTCCCCTTGTCTTTTACTTTTGTCAGTCTTTTTGTTTGTTCATTTTTGTTTAGGTACCTTATAAATATTACTTTGGGGGCTCATTTTGGCTGTTTTTTTTTCTTTTTTTTTTCCTCTCTTTTTCTCTCCCTCCCCCCCCCCCCCCCCATTTTGGTGGTTACTTCCAATTGCTCTGTAACTTTCCAAGGGGCACCTTGCCTGGATTGTGGTTGATATATTCAGCTATACATCCCTTTAACTACCTCTTACCAAAATGAATAGGAGGAGGAAAACCCAACAGAGAAAAATTCAGAGACTGTGCCCTCTCCATCAAAACTGTTGGATATGGATGTAAACAGTATGTCAGAAATGGAATTCAGGGCAATAATTATCTAGGCAATGGCTAGGTTCGAGAAGACCAACAGTGGCAACATAGAATCTCTAAGTGGGGAAGTGAGAGCTGATCTGGCAGAAGTTTAAAATGCTATCAATGAGATCCAATCTAATCTAAATATCTAACAGCTAGGGTAACTGAGGCAGAAGATTGACTTAGTGATCTAGAAGACAAACTGATAGAAAAGAAGGATCAGGAAGAGGCCTGGAACAAATGGCTTAGAAGCCATGAAAACAGAATTAGGCAAATAAATGATGTCTTGAGACATTCCAATGTCAGAATTATTAGGATCCCTAAGGGGGTGAAAAAAGAGAGAAGAGTTGAACAAATACTGGATGGAAATTTCCCTAATCTGGGGAATGGAACAAGTGTTCATGTCCTAGAGGCAGAGAGAACATCCCCCAAGATTAATGAGTCTAGAAAGACATGCAGACACTTAATTGTGAAATTCATGAATCAAAAATTCAGACAGGAGTTCTTAAGGACACCTAGGGGGAAGAGATTCCATATATACAAAGGAAGGACCATCAGAATAACATCAAACCTGTCCACAGAAACATGGCAAGCCAGAAAGGGCTGGCAAGACATATTCAGGGCACTAAATAAGAAGAACATGCACCCAAGAATACTTTATCCAGCAAGGTTGACATTCAAAATGGATAGAGAGATAAAGAGCTTCTGAGACCGGCAAGGTTTAAAAGAGTATGTGACCACAAAGCCGGCACTGCAAGAAATATTAAGAGGGGTTCTATAAAAGAAGAACCCAAGAGGGACATAGAACAGAAATTTACAGAGACAATCTATAGAAACAAGGCTTCTCAGGCAACATGATGTCAATAAAAATTTATCTTTCAATAATCACTCTCAACGTGAATGGCCTAAATGCTCCCATAAAACGGCACAGTGTTGCAGCCTGGATAAAACCACAGGACCCATCCATATGCTGTCTACAAGAGACCCATTGGAACCTAAAGATACATCCAGACTGAAAGTGAAGGGATGGAGAAGCATCTTTCATGCCAACAGCCCTCAAAAGAAAACTGGGGTAGCAATTCTCATATCAGATAAATTAGATTTTAAGCTAAAGACTGTAATCAGAAATACAGAAGGACACCACATCATTCTTCAAGGATCTATCCACCAAGAAGATCTAACAATTTTAAATATTTATGCCTCCAATACAGGAGCAGCCAACTACATAACCCACTGTTAAACAAAATAAAGAGTCCTATTGATATGAATACATTGATTGTAGGGGAACTTAACAATCACTCTCAGTAATAGATAATCTAAGCAGAAAATCAAAAAAGAAACAAGAGCTTTGAATGGCACATTGGACCAGATGGACCTCATAGATATATAGAGAACATCCACCCTAAAACACAGAATATTCATTCTTTTCGAGCACACATGGAATTTCCTCCAGAATAGACCACATACTGAGTCACAAATCAGGGCTCAACTGATAACAAAAGACTGAGATTATTCCCTGCATATTCTCAGACCACAATGCTTTGAAACTGGAACTCAACCACAAGAAAAAGTTTGTAAGGAATTCAAAAAGTTTGGAAGCTAATTCAAAATTAGCTTTAGGAAGCTAAAGACCATCCTGCTCAAGAATGTTTGGATCCACCAGGAAATCAAAGAAGAACTTAAACAATTCATGGAAAACAACAAGAATGAAGACACATTGGTCCAAAACCTATGGGATATGGAAAAGGCAGTCCAAAGGGGGAAATACAGAGCCATTCAAGCCTCCCTCAAAAAAATGGAAAAAACCCAAATATGCCAAATCTCTTTACACATTAAATAACTGCAAATTATTTTATAATAATTTCTATAATAACTGCAAATTAAGTCAACCCCATGCACAAGAAGGGAAATACTTAAGATTAGAGCAGAGATTGATGAGTTAGAAACTAGAGATACAGTAGAACACATCAATGAAACCAGAAGCTGGCTCTTGGAAAGAATTAATAAGATTGATAAACCACTGGCCAAACTAATCCAAAAGAAAATAGAAAGGACTCAAATTAATAAAATTATGAATGAAAGGGGAGAGATCACAACTAACACCAAGGAAATAGAAACAATCATCAGAAATTATTATCAACAGTTATATGACAATGAGTTAAGCAACATAGAAGAAGTAGATACGTTCCTGGAAACTATAAATTTCCAAAACTGATTCAGGAAGAGACTGACAACTTGAATAGACCAAGATCTAGTAATGAGATTGAAGAAGTGATCAAAAACCTCCCAAAAAACAAGAGTCCATGACCTGACAGATTCCCTGGGGAATTTCACCAAACATTCAAAGAAAAAATAATAGGTATTCCCCTGAAGCTGTTTCAAAAAATAGAAACAGAAGGAAAACATCCAGACTTGCTCTATGAAACCAGCATTTCCTTGATCTCCAAACCAGGCAAAGACCCAACAAAAAGGAGAATTTCAGACCAATATCCCAGGGGAATATGGATGCCAAGATTCTCAAAAAGATCCTAGCTAACAGGATCCAACAGTACATTAAAAAGATTATCTACCATGAGCAGGTGGGATTTATCCCTAGAATGCAAGGGTGGTTCAACATTCACAAATTAATCAATGTGATAGAACAAATCAGTAAGAGAAGAGAGAAGAACCACATGGTCCTCTCAATAATGGAGAAGAAGCATTTGACAAGATACAACATCCATTCCTGAGTAAAACGCTTCCAAATACAGGGATAGAGGGAACATTCCTCAACTTCATAAAATCTATCTATGAAAAACCCACAGCCAATATCATTCTCAATGGGGAAAAGCTGACAGCCTTCCCTTTGAGATCAGAAACACAACAAGGATGCCCACTCTAACCACTGTTGTTCAACATACTACTAGAAGTACTAGCAACAGCAACCAGACAACACAAAGAAATGAAAGGTATTCAAATTGGCAAAGAAGTCAAACTCTCTCTCTTTGCAGATGACATGATACTTCATATGGAAAACCCAGAAGACTCCACCCCCAAATGACTAGAACTCACATAGCAATTCAGAAATGTGGCTGGATACAAAATCAATGCACAGAAATCCATTGCTTTCTTATACACTAACAATGAAAATATAGAAAGGAAAATTAGAGAATTGATTCCATTTACTATAGCACCAAGAACCATAAGATACCTGGGAATAAACCTAACCAAAGAGATAAAGGATCTGTACACAACAAACTACAGAACACTCATGAAAGAAATTGAAGAAGACACGAAAAGATGGAAAAGCATTCCACGCTCACGGATCAGAAGAATAAACATTGTTAAAATGTCTATGTTAACTAGAGCAATCTAGACTTTCGATGCCATCCTGATCAAAATTCCACAGGCATTTTTCAAAGAGCTGGAACAAACAATCCTAAAATTTGTATGGAATGAGAAAAGACCCCTAATCACTAAGGAAATGTTAAAAATGAAAAGCAAAGCTGGGGAAATCACACTGCCTGGTTTCAAGGTTTACTACAAAGCTGTGATCACCAAGACAGCATGGTACAGGCACAAAAGCAGACACATAGACCAGAGGAACACAATAGAGAATACAAATATGGACCCACAACTGTATGGTCAACTAATCTTTGACAAAGCAGGGAAAAAATATACAGTAGAAAAAAGACAGTCTCTTCAATAAGTGGTGCTGGGAAAATTGGACAGGTAAGTATAGAAGAATGAGACTTGACTCATTCTCTCACACCATATACAAAGATAAACTCAAAATGGGTAAAAGACCTCAATGTGAGGCAGGAATCTATCAAAATCCTAGAGAAGAACAAAGGCAGTAACCTCTTCAACATCGGCCAGAGCAAATTTTTCAAGACAGATCTCCAAAGGCAAAGGAAACACAAGTGAAAATAAACTTTTGGGACTTCATCAAGATCAAAAGCTTCTGCACAGCAAAGGAAACAGTCAACAAAACAGAGAGGCAACCCACAGAATGGGAGAAGATATTCCCAAATGACACTACAGACAAATGGCTGATATCCAAGTTCTGTAAAGAACCCCTCAAACTCAACACACAAAAAACAGATAATCACGTCAAAAAATGGGCAGAAGACATAAACAGACACTTCTCCAAAGAAGACATACAAATAGCTAACAGTCACATGAAAAATGTTCATCATCATTAGCTATCAGGAAAATCCAAATCAAAACCACATTGAGATACCACCTTACACCAGTTACAATGGCCAAAATTAGTAAGACAGTAAACAACATGTGTTGGAGTGGATATGAGAAAGGGGAACCCTCTTACACAGTTGATGGGAATGCAAGTTGGTGTAGCCACTTTGGAAAACAGTGTGGAGATTCCTCAAAAAGTTAAAAATTGAGCTACCCTATGACCCTGCAATTGCACTACTGAGTATTTACCCCAAAGATACAGATATAGTGAAAAGAAGGGCCACCTGTACCCCAGTGTTCATAGCAATGGCCACAATTGCCAAACCATGAAAAGAGCCAAGATGTCCTTCAACAGATGAATGGATAAAGAAAAGATGGTACATATATAGAATGGAATATTACACAGCCATCAGAAAGGATTAATAACCAACTTTTGTGTCAACATGGGCAAGACTAGAAGAGATTATGCTGAGTGAAATAAGCCAAACAGAGAGAGTCAATTATCATATAGTCTCACTTACTTGTGGAGCCTATGGAATAACATGGAGGATATTGGGAGGAGGATAGGAGAAGTGAGTTGGGGGAAATTGGAGGGAGGAGATGAACCATGAGAGACTATGGACTCTGAGAAACAAACTGAAGGTTTTGGAGGGGAGGAGTGTGGGAAGTTAGGTGAGCCTGGTAGTGGGTATTAAGGAGGGCACGTATTGCATGGAGTAATGGGTGTGGTGCATAAATGATTAATCTTGGAACATTGGAAAAAAATAAAATTAAATTAAGGTGTTAAAAAAAGCAACATTAAATTATATGCCTCCCATACTGAAATAAATTAACTTCACAATGGAAAAAAAAAATTGATCTAATCTATTCATCTTTTGCTGTGCCAACTTTTCATAATCATTTTATCACTAATTCAGCAAACATTTTAAATTCATTGTGCCAGGTTTCTACATGGAAGGATCTTCCCACATTTGCTCCTCTTAACTTAGACTATTTCACATGGAACTATCCTGTTATATAAAGAAAAACTCTTATCCAGATTTGTAAATTTGAATCCTAAATCACTTATGGCATTTCTCTATAATTACTGAAAAATGCTGATATATATAGATAAGATGATATTAAAATTAAAGGTGTAAGAGGAGATGATTCTAGGACTATTAACAAATATCTATGTTTTCCTTCATATTAACTCTTTTTGTGGTCATGTTCACTATTTCCTTTTAGTTTGGGATTTCTAACATACTGAACAAACCCGTTTCTTTGATTCTTCAATTTTTATAAAAAATATCTATTACATCAATTTTTTGGTAATTTATGTATTAAAAATATCAAAACCATTCAATAGGGGTTTAATAACCAAAACATAAGAACTTATTAAACTCAACACCAAAAACAATACCAAAAACCCACAACTGATCTGATTAAAATGGGCAGATAAATAGACATTTTTCCAAAGAAGACATACAGATGGCCAACAGACACATGAAAAGGTGCTCAACATCAGCAATCATCAGGGAAATACAAATCAAAACCATAGCGAAATATCACCTCCCATCTGTCAGAATGGCTAAAATAAAAAACATGAGAAACAAGTATTGTCAGGGATGTGGTGGGAAAAGGAACTCTCATACAGAGTTAGTGGGAATGTAAATTGGTACAACCACTGTGGAAACAGTATGGAGGTTCTTCAAAGTATTAAAAATAAAAATATCATAGGATCCAATAATTCCACTGTGGGGTACTCAAAGAAAATGAAAACAGTAATTCAAAAAAATATATGCACCTCTATGTTTATTACTGTATTATCTATAATAACCAAGATATGGAAGCAACCTAAGTGTCCATCAATAGGTGAATAAAGAAGATACACACACCCAACAGAATATTAGCCATAAAAAAGAATGAGATCCTGCCATCTGAGACAACATGGATGGACCTGGAGGGTATTATGCTAAGTGAAACAAGTCATACAGAAAAACCCAAATATTATAGGGTTTCAGTTATATGCAGACTCTTAAAAAACACACATATACAAATGAATAGATAAACAAAAGGTAGAATCAAACCTATAACTACAGACAAGAAAGTGATGGTTGTCAGAGAGGAGGAAGTGGAGGAATGGACAAAATGGGTGAAGGGAACTGGGAGATACGGGTTTCCCATATAAGTCAGGAGAATAAAAAGTACAGCATAGGGAATACAGTCAGTGGTATTAAACAGGGATGCATGGTGGTAGATGGTAGCTACACTTGTGAGCATAGCATAATGTATATAGTTGTTGAATCAGTGTTGTACTCCTGAAACTAATGTGACATTGTGTGTGACCTATGTTGAAAGCAATATATATCAGAACCAAAAAGTATGAGTGTGTTCATATCCTACACCCCTTTGTAAATGAGAGGTCATGTAAAATATACCTGGATTCCAAGTTATATCTTTGTGTTCAGGAAGTTGTAAAATTTTATCTCAGTTGACAAATGCATAATATATAATAAAGGTAAACAAACTGTATAATATGTAAGAAATTAAGAGTAAGTACTAAGTTCTTATCACAAGAAGAAATCTTTTTCTTTCTTTTCTTCTTTTATTTTTATTGTATCTATATGAGAAGAATGATGTTAGCTGATCCTATTGTGATCGCTTCTCAATATATGTATATCAAACCATTATGCTGTACACCTTAAATGTATACACTGAGGTATGGCAATTATTTCTCAATAAAACTGAGAAAAAATAAGTGGAGTTCTTAAAATGTACAAATATTTTATACATATACTATAATGGACTATAAATTCTTGCAACAAAACTAATGTGAAAACAAAACAGCAGAATAAAAAGAATGAAAGAGCTCCCACATGGTGTATGAATTTCTCTGTTACTGAGGGTCAAATATTTACGTGTTTGAAGAAAACCTCTGTAACAAACTATAGAAATGATACCTGAAAGTATAGTCTTGAAGAAAACCTTTGTAAGACAACTTGTCTTTAAAATACATGGAATTTGTTGTTAGAAAGTCCTTTAAATTTAGATTTTATCTTGTTCAGACAGATAAATCAGTAACTGAAGACTAAATTAGGAAACTAAGATTCAGATTATGGAGCTTTAGTAAATTGCAATCATTAGAAAGAAAGTTGGCAAAAAGAAAACGCTGAAATGTATGACTACAAAAGTAAAGAAAGGGAAAATCTAGGTGACCTTGAATTTGGTGATAAGTTTTGAGATACAACATCAAAAGCACTTTTGATGAGAGAAAAACTTAAGTTGGGCTTTATTAAAACTAAAAATGTACATGAAACTTTAAGGAGAATAGAAATACAAGCCACAGACTGGGATAAACTTTTTAAAGAACACATACCCAACATATTTTGCATGCTAAATATAAGGAGGAATTTAAAAATTCAGCAATTAAAAAACTTTTAATGGGTAAAATGTCTGAATACCTTACAAATGGGACTTACAGATGGCAAACAAGTATATGAAAATATGCTGAAAAGCATTTATCATTTGGAAGTCAAAAATAAAAACAAGAACACTGCTGTGCACAATTAGAATGGCTAAAACCCAGAAATTGAATTCCAATTGCTGGCATGTATGCAGAGAATGAGGACCTCTCATTCACTGATTACAGGAATGCAAAATATTTCAGTCACTTTGGAAGATAGTTTGGCAATTTCTCACAAAGCTATATATACACTCTTAATCATACAATCTAGCAATCATGTTCTTAGGTATTTACCCAACTTTCTAAAAACTTATATTCACAAGAACCTTGTAGGCTTTAGGGTTTTGGTTCTACATGTAAGGAGTTTGGAAATTACTGTTCCATCCTAACACGAAAAAAAACCTGAACAGACTTTAAAACAAAACAAAACAAAAAAACCCCACTTACTTGTGGAGCTTACGGAATAATAAAGAGGACATTAGGAGAAGGAAAGGAAACGTGAATTGGGGGAAATCGGAGGGGGAGACGAAGCATGAGAGACTGTGGGCTCTGAGAAACAAACTGAGGGTGTGGGAGAGGAGAGGGGTTGAGGGGGATGGGCGAGCCTGGTGGTGGGCATTAAGGAGGGCAAGTATTGCATGGAGCACTGGGTGTGGTGCATAAACAATGAGTCTTGCAACACTGGAAAAACAAAATTAAGTTTAAAAAAAAAACACAAACACAAAAACAAAGACCAACTATGTTTCTTGAATCCATAAAAGAGTAGAGGACATAGCATAAACCAAACCCCCCACCAAAATTGGAGAGTCAGATAAGTGAATACAAGGAGTCAGGACTTACCTGAGCAGAGACTCAGAAGCAGGACATGCCAAGGGAACCAGTGCTAGATCATTAAAACATGAACTACAGCAGATGAAGTGCTGGAGACTCAGTGTGGACACCAACAGTTAAAAACTCCAGGGGGACCTTGTCACAGGGGTTCCCACAGTGTTGTGAATATTTCCTCTAGGAGCTCAACAAAATTCTCACAGTAAATAAGAGGGGGAAATCCACTCATGCTTCCAGCAGCAGGAGGGGAGACAGAACCATTTTGAAAAACGCCAGAGCATTCTGTCCTTAATGAAGCCTGCCCTCAGCAGAAACAAATTAATCATAGATTAATTTGTTGGTTATTATCAGCCCCTAATTCACCTGGGAGAAGTATCGCTCTGGCTCATTTAGCCATCCTCATCCACCAAGGGGGGCGGAACGAGAAATACTTGTAAAGTTCACAGTTCAGGCTCACTAAAAAACTGTGATCTAACCATAGAACCAGAGAATACTTCCATTCACCCAACATTTTACCAACACATTACTACAAACCAATTTACAGAAGTTCCATATTCATGTCTAGCTATCAAGAAAAAAATAAATTCTAAGGCACACTAAAATGCTGAAAAAAAAAAAAAAAAAACACCCAATTTGAAGGGACAGAGGAAGCATCAAAACCAGACACAACAAGGGAGGGGGAATAATCATACCAGGATTTTAAAGAACATTAATATGCTAAGGGCCATAATTGTAGAATAGTTAGCATGCAGAAACAGATGGACAATGGAAGCAGAGAGAGAGAAATCCTAAGAAAGAATCAAAAAGAAATGCTAGAGATCAAAAGCACTAGCAAAAATGAAGATTGCCTTATTGCGTTGATGGAATAATGAGTAGATGAGGCACAGCTGAGAAAAAATCTCTGAGCTTGAGCTATCTCAAAAACAACCTTCAAGATGGGAAAGCAAAGTAAAGTTAAAAAAAAAAAAAGGGAGGGGGAATATCTCAAGGCTGCGGGACAAGCACAAAAGTAGCATATGTATGAGAATACCAGGAGAAGAGAGAAAGGAACAGAAGAAATATTCAAAACAGTAATTACTGAGAATTCTCCCCCCCCCCCCAAAATTAATGTCAGAACCCAAATCACAGATCCAGGAAGCTCAGGGAACATGAAGCAGAATAAATGCCAAAAGACGACATGTAGCCAGGTCATAGAAACTACAGAAAGTCAAAGATAAAGAAACAATTCTAAAAAGAAGAAAAACTAGGGGCGCCTGGGTGGCTCAGCGGGTTAAAAAGAAGAAAAACTATATGCAAATAAACATACCAGCCTTACTCGCAATTGTCAAAAACCAGAAGTAACCAAGATCTCCTTCAACAGGTGTGAATAGCTAACTGTGGTATATCCAAAAGGTGGGATGTTATTCAGTGATAAAAATGAATGAGATAGCAAGCCACAAAAATATATGGATGAATTGTAAATGTATATTGCTAAGTTAGAGAAGCTGGTCTGAAAAGAATAATGAAAAATTGTAGGACATTCTGGAAAAGGCAAAACTTTAAAAATGATTAAAAAAAAAAGGGGGAGTGTTTTCCAGGCATGTGGGGACAAATAAACATTAAATAGAAGTACAGGGAATTTTTTTAGGGCAGTGAAACTCTTCTGTATAATATTATTCTAGTGAACATCTGATACTACTCATTTATAAAAACCATAGAAATTTATAGCATAAAGGGTGAACCTTAACATATGCAAATTTAAAAAAAAATCATTTGGAATGTCAGGAGAATCCCACGATGGAATACTGAATGTGACCAATCTAGCCATACTACAAATGTAGGAAACAATCTCACAAGGGTCCAGGGAGGAAAAGGTGTTGACCTAAGTAACTCTGGAAACGAAAGGAGGCTATAAAATGAAAGCCAAAATAAACTCTAATGAGCATTAATAAAAATTAATTTTTATTAATTAAAAATTAATAAGCAGATACTTCACTGAGAAAAAAGAACTCAGATAACGTATCCGCTTGACCTAAAGCGCAGCATTACCCATAGCCCGGCTTCTCACTCCAGGAGGGCTCAATGGCTACCTCTCTCCCCCCACCCCCGCATCATCACATCTGTTGCCTTTGAAGTCCGTGAAACACCAGTGTCTCAAGCAGATGTTTCAGGCTTTTCTAAAGACCCTGCATCCGCTGCTCTCAAGGACAGATTTTCCCTAAAATGGGATTTGAAAAATGTCGTAAACTGTGGAAGTTCCCCGCTTCAGTCTTGCCTGTGCCCAAGCTGCAGATCCTGCTAAGACTCAAAACGTACACTTATCCTAGCTGATGGGTTCCAGCAGATGGGGGAGCTGCAGAAGTGCAGAGCAGGGAGAAGCTGAGAAACCCTGCAGAGGTTTGTCGGACCTCTCGTTCATTAAAACCAATGGCAGATGTAAAGCACATCGGAGGCGACGGAGGTTTGCAGAGACATTCGTCGCTTCTATTTTCCCCGGTGTGTGCTGATTGTCAGGAGTCCGTTCCCTCTGTCATCCATTCCCCACACAGCGTGAGTTAGAAATTTTACCAATAAATGTTTTCACTGTCAATGTTCAACCTATTCTAATAGACCGTTAAATACAGTTTTTGGGTTCACAGCTTGTCATCATCATTTGTCTACACCGGTGGCAGGGAATGCGTAATAAGGTACTCTCGGCACTTTTCACACATGGACTAAAATGATGAATGCTGTGTTTCCCAGAATGATCGGGTTCACAAAACTCAGAGACCCAACTGACATGCTGTGGATATTCAATAGTAGGCTTGGATTTTATTTTAAAAGAATGTTAATGGTAAAGGGCTTTAAGTTAAATATTGTAAAGTCAAGTATGCAGTATAATGAAATGAACTACATGAATAAGCAATGTGTACCACACAGTTTATTTTTTTATCCTGACTTTTTTTTAGAATTCATGTTATGTTTATAGATTTATACATTAATTTGAGGTCTTTTCTATCAGAATAAAGTTAAAATTAAATAGTGCTATAGTAAAAAGTACTGTTTTAAAATTAAGATGAGCTTTCTAAATAGGCAAAGAGAAGGAAAGTGACTTTGACTCATCTTTCATTTTCTTTTTCTTTCTTTTTTTAATAACATTTTTATTTAAATTCATTTATTTAACATATATGTATTATTGGTTTCAGAGGTACAGGACTGTGATTCTTCAGACTTCTCTAATACCCAGTAGTCATTACAACACATATGCACTGTCTGTCACCCAGCGACCTCATCCCTGTACCCCTCTCCCCTCCCCCAACCCTCAGTTTGTTTCCTATGATTGAGTCCCTTAGGGTTTGCCTCCCTCTCTGGTTTCATCTTGTTTCATTTTTCCTCTCTTCCCCTATGATCCTCTGTTTCGTTTAATCTTTCATTTTCTTGCATACAAGAAAATCACTTTATTTTTACATGCCTCTGTATCAAAATCAGCATTATAAAATATACATTGCAATCCATAATTTTCAGAGTAGATGGTTTGAGACTAAAATAGGGGTTACAGGAATTACATTGGTATAAATTTATGGTGCTCCAAATAAAAATCAAGTTTGGGTTGTGTGAGCAAAGAAAGCCTATGCCATAATGCTTACCGCCCACTTCCTAAAAACTTCATACGTTTCCAAAATGTTTCATCCCTAAACTTATGCAGATACAACCTTTTATTTTTTGTTGTTGTTGTTTTTTGTTTTTTTTTTTTGTTTGTTTTTAATTTATTTGTCAGAGAGAGTGAGCACAGGCAGACAGAGTGGCAGGCAGAGGCAGAGGGAGAAGCAGGCTCCCTGCTGAGCAAGGAGTCCGACGTGGGACTCAATCCCAGGACGCTGGGATCATGACCTGAGCGGAAGGCAGCTGCTTAACCAACTGAGCCACCCAGGCGTCCCCAGATACAACCTTTTAATAGATAAGTCCTTTAATCATGCTTCAGATTTTGGCAGCCAATTACACATGTCTATTGTGGTATTGCAGGGACTTCCTGTTTTTAACTGTTACTCAGATATCTCAGGTGATAGGGACTCAATCATGACATATAGTTCCACAGTCATTGCAGTAGGGAGAAGACTAAATGGAAGATTGCACCTGGATTTCAAAAATCTCCAGGTGTAAATCCATATACTGCTTCTGATCACATTTTACCAGCCAAAACAAGTCACATGACAATGTTTAATTTAAAGTTTTATTTATTTAAGGAATCTCTATACCCAACATCGGGTTTGAGCTCACGACCCCAAGACCAAGAGTCAATGGTCCTTCTGACTGAGCCAGTCAGGTGCCCTGACAATGCTCAGTTTAAAGATAAGATAAGGGAAGAGGAATTGACCTGGAATGATTTCCAACACCAGTCATGACTGCTCCAGTCACTCAGGAGTCTGGTGCAGGGTACTTCACACGCCCACTTATGTTAAACACAGTCAAGCCACTATCTTCAATTAAGTGCCAAAAGGAAAACTGAAACTCTTGAAAATCAAATATACCAGATGGTAAAGATTATAGTCAGCAAATTATCCAGGGCTGGCCAGTGACTGTTCCTATAAATAAAGTTTTATTGGGATCAGCTATGCCTATTCATTGATGTGTTGTTTATGGTTGCTGTCATACTTCAACAGAAGAGTTATATAGTTGCAACAAGGTCCGTATGGCCTCCGAAGTCTAAAATACTTACTTTTGCATTTTAAAGAAAAAGTTTGCTGACTATCGATGTAAGTGCATACATGACAGATATAAATTCTATTTCTGTTTCTTTAATTTTTTTTTTTCTTTTAGTAGTGTTTATTTCTGATGAAGTATTGGGCAGGAGAAAATTCAAAGAGGTCCAAAGAAGTCCATGTTATTGATTAATGAGTGTGAAAAGCAGCAATCCATATTTACATATTTACCACCAAAAATTCCTGCGAAAAGATAAATATGAAGCCATGTATGCCAATGTGTTTTTCTTGGAAACATAAAATTTTAATATACATTTGGTGTATTTTAATTTTTTTAGAATTTATCTTATTAGACTTTTTACATTTTTTCTATTGTGACAAAATATACACAATGTAAAATCCACCTTTCTCATCATTTCCAAGTGTACAGCTTTGTGGCATCAAGCACACCCACACTGCAGTGTAGCCATCACCCTCCCCATCTCTAGAACCTCTCCATTCTCCTCAACTGAGATTCTGTACCCATTAAATACAAACTGATTTCCCCCTCCCTGCAGCCCCTATCTAGTAACTACTGTTCTACCATCGGTCTGTCTCTATGAAACTAATCACCCTAAGCCGTCCCACACAAATGGAATCATACAATCCTTCTCCTTCTGTGACTGGCCTATTCCATTCAGTGTAACATCTGCAAGGTTTGTCCATGATGTTTCAAGTCTGAACAATAGTCTGCAGTACGTGTAGGCTGCATTTTGTTTATCTTCTTATCCTTGGATGCATGTCTGTGTTGACTCTATCCCCTGGCTACTATAAAAAATGCTTCTGTGAACATGGCTGTCCAAGCATCTTTTCAAGTCATCACTCCCACCTCTTTTGGGTACATACATAGGACTTGAATTGCTGGATCACACAGCAATTCCATGTACAATTTCTAAGGAATAGACATACTTTCCTCCAGAGCCACTGCATAATTTCATGTTCCCATCAGCAAAACACATTCCAACCTCTCTATATCTTTGTCTACACCTGCTGTGTTGTTTTGTTTTGTCTCACTTTGTTTGGTTTTGGTTGGTTTTTTATTTGTTGTTTGTATTTGTCCTAACAGCCATGCCAGGGTTTGAAGTGGCATGCCCCTTCATGGTCTTGATCCACATTTCCCCCAAGATTAGTGATGTGTAACATCTCATGTGTTCATGAGCTACCTGTATATCCTCCCTGGAGAAATGTCCACTCGAGTACTTTATACTTCAATTGGGTTTCCTGTATTTTTATTTTTGAGGTGTAGAAGATCTTTATGTATCATGGATATCCATCCCTTATTAGTTATATAATTTGCAAATATTTTTCTTCCATTCTGTGGATTGCATTTTCACTCTAACAGCGTCCTTGGATGCACCAAAGTTTTTAATGTTGATGCAGTCTGATTTGTCTATTTTTTTCTCTTGTTGCCTGCATTTTTTAATATGCAGAACCATCCTTGTACACCAGAAGTAAATACCACTCAGTAATGGTGTAAAGTAGATAGAATGTTTGTGGGAAAAGTTTTAAATATTTTTAAATTACAAAAATTTCCAAATAGTCACAAAAGAAGAAAGATCAGTAACTCTTAGGAATTTGTCATCCAGCTTTAACAAACACATTTTTCTACACGTTTTAAATCTATCCCCAAATAGTTGTTCTTCAAACCAGACAATTTTAAAATTAGGATGAATCTCAAAAATAATAATAAAAACATTTCTTACATAAACACAATCATGTTATCATGTTATACATTTAATGATTTATTGATATTATGTAATACTTAATCTATAACCAATTTACCCAATTCCCTTAAAAAAATTTTATGGGGGGGGTTGCCTGGGTGGCTCAGTGGGTTAAAGCCTCTGCCTTCAGCTCAGGTCATGATCCCAGTGTCCTGGATTCAAGCCCCGCATCGGGCTCTCTGCTCGGCCGGGAGCCTGCTTCCCTTCCTCTCTCTCTGCCTGCCTCTCTGCCTATCTGTCTGTCAAGTAAATAAATAAAATCTTAAAAAAAAAAATTGTGGGTTTTTTTTGTTGTTGTTGTTACAGCAGAATAAAAAAAAAAAAAAAAAAAAAGCAAAATTCTCCAATCTACTTTTTTGTTTTTCTATCCCATTGATATTTTTTTAAATGCACTCAACTATTTTATAGCATATTCCACATTTTTAAATTTATGAATCGCTTCCTTATGGGATAGTTTAACTTTCTCTTTTGTTCTCCATATTTTCTGAATGTTTCTGAACATCAGTTAGATATAAAGGGTTTCAACCTATTGAGCTTCAAAAACATTGGCAAGAATTTTGGAGTTTTGGATGGTTTCATTGCATGACATGGCGAACCATGTTTGTATTAATTCTAGTGATTCTAAGCAGGAATAAGTCCAGATGGTGTGAGGCCTGAGGCTTTTACAACTTGAAATTTCCTCTTTTTTAAGATTTTATTTACTTACTTAAGAGAGAGTGTGTGCACATGGTGGAGAGAGGGGCAGAGAGAGATGGAGAAGCAGACTCCCCTCTCAGCAGGGACTCTATTCCAGGACCCAAACCCTGAGATCATGATTGGAGTAGAAGGCCAACACTTAACTGACTGAGCTACCCAGATGCCCTCTGAAGTCTCCTCGTTTACACAAACAAACAAACAAACGAACAAAAAATAAAAATTACAAAAAAAAATAGTTACAAGCATAAGTATTCAGTTAGAAATAGTAAAGAAATCACGCACAAAACAATTAAAATGCAAAAACACCTAACGACTTCAAACATCGCACATTGCTCTGGTCCCTCATAGAGCTTGGAAGTGGAAAACACAAATAAGAGAATTTGAAGCTAAGGCTGTTACCATCATGGTAACCTGTTTCTGATACTAGGACTGAGTAATGCTTTCCTATACAGACATAGCTCCTCTATTTTAATACTTCACACAATGGTATCAACCATCATGGTTGTTAAGTCAGTTATTTCAATACAAATGCAAAAAAATTATTTAAATTTGATCATTTCTTCTTCATTTCTGAGGTAGATTTCATATTTAAGGACAGGGACTCTCATAGCTTTTTGATAATCCTAAAATGCAGCTTCTACCAGAAAGATGATAAAATGTGTATTTCTTTACCGTTATCTACTTTCAGAGTAAAGAGTTGATGCTTTAGCAAATGCTAATTATTCCTCTCATTCTAGTGTTACTTATTTCTCTTCATGAAAGTCTTTATGAACTCATTTTCTACATTTGAAGAGATTTAATCAACTGTATAGTCATTTAAGAAATTTTTTTCAAACTATCTTATATTGACCTATAAAATTCTGTTAAAGTTGACTCTTGGATCCTCTTGACATGACAGTTAGTTTTGAGCAGACAATTCTCCACCCCCACCCCCCACCCCAGTATGTGCCAGATTCATCTTATACTTTTTTTTACTCCAAGCACAGAACCAGTTGTTTCCCCAAGGCAAATTCAATCCCCTTAATTGGGTAAATTGTATTAAAGACAACCATTTTGGCATTGGGACAGTTTTTGTATCATTGTAGGAAGAAAGTGACATCTCCTGCTTTTTTACAAAAATTACATCTCAAATTATATCATACCATAACAAATAAAATGGTTGCTTATAGTCTATTCAAGTATTATTTTATTAAATACAATTTGGATGTATTTTTCTTCTGAATCTCACAAATCTTACATTTCTAACTGGATACCTAACTCAGTATTTTCATTTAAAAGAACCACGGATTAATACATTGGTTCAAACGCTGATACAGCTTTTATAATACGGTTACAAACTGCAAAATATCTTCTAAGCTTACTAAAAATACATATATCACACATGGTGATATATGCAAATGATGTATATGTGTCTCTGTCTAATGTTTTCTACACAATTCACTCCGTACTCATGGCTGAAAAAATAGAGATATTTGTTATGGCTCAACTGCAAGTTACTGTTTCCTTATTTCTAATGACAAGTCCTGTAGCAAGAGAAAATCAAGGGTATTTCTGCACATAAGGCCTGTAGCATTTTTCCAAAAATCTTCCCCTCCAGGGCTAAACTGTTGAGTATACCAGCATCCATTATTAAATGATTTCCTCAATTATAAATTCAGTGAAACCTAAATTTTATGTTCAGTTGGTCAAATCAAAAGGAATTAATCTTACAGGATCACTTCTGAGATCGTGTTCAGAATTCCCCACCCTTCACTCCTTCGACATGCCTATTACTCAAACAAGTAAGCTACTGTCATGGGGACCCAGGGGGGCAGCACGGTGCACTGCTTCCGTCTCATGCACAGTAATTACTTCTACTTAGAGTGTGTGGCATTGGACAGTGAGGGCCTGTCATGTCTGTCATCTAGCTTGCCCTTAATTGGAAAAAATGATGGATCGATGGAAAGGACAGGAGGCAAGAAGATGGACAGAAAGATGGAAGGCAGCAAATAAAAACAGCAGTGCACAGATTAAAATATATGTTAAGCTTTGCAAACACTGCAAGAGGCCAGACAGCTTGAAAGATGCTTATGTTCAGTTTACAGATTTATGACTTGCTCTCTCCAATATTCATGAACACGGAGAGTATTTGCCTAAGGCATGATACAGTGGCAAAGCATTAAAACTGACAATAATTGCCTAACACAATGAACAACATAATTATAGACTTTTGGCCATTTTATCCATTGAATTCGAGATACATTTTCTACTCTTAAATGTATCTGTATGTACATAAGTGCATTCATCTGAAACAAAGGTCAGTAGCCTACAAGATTTTCTAATCTTTTTAACTCTTAACTAATGCTGTTTTTTTCCCCCTTTCATTTTGTTTATAGCATGGAAATTGCAGTTTTACTTAATTTGACAGATCCTTGACTAACTCGCTGTCAGTTTCATTGTGAATGCTATATTCAATAAGACACAATTATAAATCCTTAAGAGAGCTCTTATTATTGAAAGGGAGGTGAACATAAACAAACAAAATAACATTATATTTTACATTTAACCGAGATTTTAGTTCTTCACATCAAGGTTTTCAGATGATAAAAACAACTAATGTCATTTCATTTATCTCCATGTATTATTTAAAGAGCTGGGAAATAATGTTCTATTGTCCTATGGGCCAATTTCTTTGTAGATGTGTGTACACACTCTACTTTTCAATTAAAAAATAATTTTAAAAAGGAAGAGATAAACAATCCATATTGACTATATATATCCCTTTCCTGGTAGATTGAACTCTTCCACTCCAGAGCCAAACTTCGTGAATAAGCTATCTGCATATAATTTTTTTTTCAAACTATCATCCAAGCACGACAGTTCATTTAACTAATTAACTACAATCTGGCATTGCTCCTCTTGTTTTCCTAAAAGTTTGGGACCCCAACAAACCTTGCATTGTCAAATCTAAGGATCAGGTATGTCACTGAAAATACCTTATCAGAAATCTCACTGCTTGACCTTTCTCAAACTACACTACTTTTCCCTCTAACAACCTGAAGAATTGTAGTAATAAATCCTTTTACTCCCTAGTTACGGTGTTCTCATCTCATACTCAGACTCCCATTCTCGTTCCTTTTTTTTTTTTTTTTTTTTTTTTTGGAGAGAGAGAGAGAACAGTGTGGAGGGGCAGTAGAATAGGGAGAGAGAAGCCTGAGCAGGCTCCATGGTGTAAAGCCCAATACTGGGCTTGATCTCAAGACTCTGAGATCATGACCTGAGCCAAAATTAAGAGTCAGAGGGTTAAAGACTGAGCCACCCAGGTGCCCCCCCCTTCCCTTTTCTTAAACACTCATGTTAAAAATCTACCAATTTTGTTAACTTTTTTCACACAAAAAAGCATTTGTTAATTATATTTATATTGTATTTTTATTTCATTATTTCTACTCCTACTGTTTATTATTTCTTTATTGTCTGGGGACAGTTATACAGTATACTGTCATTATTTTGGCTTAATACAAGCAGTTGTTTTCATCTAAATTAAGAGCATGAAAAATTTTTTTTTGCATGTTTACTTAAATAATTATAATTTCTATTTCTCTCATTCCTTCCTTTACATGTGAGTGTCAGTGGGTGGTGTTTCTCATCCATTCAAAGAATAACCTTTAGTATTTCCTTTAATACAGTTCCACTGGCAAGAAAGTCTGTTTCTATTTTTCTAAATGTGTTTCTAATTTATCCTCATTATGACTGCATACTTTCTCTGTCTATAGATTTTTGAGGTTTGTGAGTTGTTTTAAGCTGTATTACGTGTTAAAATCTAGAAAATTCCCAACTAATCATTCTTTTAGAATAATTGTGTGGCCAGTAGACACTCTGACCTACCACCAACATCCTGGTCTCACAAGGAACTGCACGACCCATATAAGATCACAGAATAAGCAATGCTTGAATATAGATCACAGAAGATAGGTCCCTAGCAAATCTGGTCAGACCCCAGTGAAAAGACTAAAGACAGGGAGTGTTTAGGTAAAGTCCTTGACTTTTACAGCCCACCTTGTCTGCAGCTTTACCCATGTGTCCCAGAGGCTAATTTCCATGAAGCACATTGTAAAAGTTGAGCCAATTTTTGAATAACTTCTCCTGACTCTTTATCAGGCTCACTCTCCAGTCCCCCACTACCTGTGCTGGCAGTCGGTAATTCCTTTCCTCTCCTCATACCTTTTTGTACATAAGCTTCTCATCACAGAAAATAAACAGTTCCCAGTTTGTAAACAAACAAAACAAAGAAAGAAAACTCTTCCATTGGCTTAAGGTTATAGCATAATTCTAAAAATTGATTTCAAGTTGGAATCACATTGAATTTTTAATACAACTATGGAAAATACTAACATGTTTATAAACAGGTATGTTTCCATCAAATACTACAGTTTGCTCCTTCCTTTCAATCTTGTCTTGTTTTATATTCTTCAATAAAACTGTATCAGTTTATTCATAAAAGTCAGGTACTTTTCCTTTAGGTTTATTCCAAAGAATCTTATAGCTTTTCTACTGTGTTAATGGATTTTTAAAAATTCTATTACTATTTCTAATAGGAGAGACCAAGTAATAAATTATTTTTTTATCTGTTCAATTTCTCTAGATCCTTCATTATATTTTCTAAGAATTTATCTGAGCCTTTTAGCTTTTTAGGTATAAAAATCATGTCATCAAAGGGATATATATTTTATCTCTTCATTTTTTACATTTATAAAGACTATTTCATGTTACCTTATTAATTATAACAAAATATAATGATAATGCATAATAATGTGGATGTCATTCCTCTCTGTCTTAATCCTGATTTTTCCTTGGTGAAGACTTTAAGGCTCCATTATCTAAAATGGTGCTTCCTATTAAAATCTGATAAATGATTTTGATTACAATTACCACTTTGCTTAGACACTTTATCACAAATTATTTTTCAATGATACCAAAATATTTGCCTACATATTAAAGTATTAATCTATTATTTTATGGATATAATGAGATGTATTTATGTTATTAAGCTAAGTTTGCAATTTTGCAATAAATCCTACTTTGCCATAATACACTATGCTTTCAATGCAATTATAGCATGGTATAGTATATGCAGACATATCAGTTATATATGATATAGGACTGGGCTTTAACCATAACCTTTTCACTTTGCTATATTTTTATTTTGCAAAATAAATCAAGAAGTTTTATATTTTACTCCATGGCTGGACTGGGTTAGAGATCATTAAAATTACTTATTATTTAAGGCTTATAGGGAAATTAACTATACAAATATCTTTACCTTTTTTTAAAATTTTTGTTCTTATTTATTGAGGCATAACTGACAAGTAAAAATTACATATACTTAAAGGCATACAAATTGATATTTTGATGTATGTAAACTTTGTGGAATAATCACCACAATCAAGCTAATTAATGGATCTACCACCTCACACAGGTACCATTTGCTTTTGTGCTTGAGTGTTCATGGTAAGAACATTTAAGATTTAGTCTGTCAGCAAATTTCAAGCACACAGTACAGTATAGTTTCTCTGCTATATATTAGATCCCCCCAAATCATCTCATCTTGCATAACTGAAATTATGTACTCTTTGAACATCTTCCTGCTTCCTTCTCCAGATCTACCTCTCAAAACCACCATTCCACTCTCTACTTCTATGAGTTGGACTATTTTAGATTCCATACATAAGTGAGATCATACTTCCTATGTCTTTCTATGTCTGGCTTTTTTCTCTTAACATAATGTTCTCCAGTTTTACCTATGTTGTCACAAACATCAGGATTCCTTTCTTTTTTAAAGCTGAATAATATTCCATTTTACAAAGCCACATATTATTTAGTCATTCATCAGTTGACAGACATTTAGATTCTTTCTGTATCTTAGCTATTATGAATAATACTGCAATGAACATAAAAGTAAAGGTATCTCTTTAAGATACTGATTTCATTTCTTTTGGATATATATTCAAAAGTGAGACTGCTGTTTCATAAGACACTTCTATTTTTAATTTTTGAGGAACCTCCACACTCTTTTCCATAATAGCTATTTAAATTTACATTCCAACCAATAGTATTCAGAGGTTCTTTTTTCTCCATAGCCCTGTCCACATTTGTTATCTTTCACACTTGTTACCTTCTAACAGGTATGAGGTAATATCTCATTGTTGTTTTTATTTGAATTTCCTAAAAATTAGTGATGTTGAGTACTGTTTTATATACCTTTTGGACATCTTTATGTCTTCTTCTGAGAACTGTCTATTCAGGCCCTTTGTCCATTTTTAAATTGAATTGTTATTATTGGTTTTGTTTTGTTATTGAGTTTTATAAGTCCCTTACATATTTTGGATATTAACCTCTTATCAAATTAGTCAATATTCCAGCCAATCTATTATTTATGAATTTATTAAACAAGTGATGTTGAGTCACACTGTGTTTTGGTAACCAAGAATAATATTGTGTAAAACACTAATTCTCTATATCAAACACTTTTTTCAATATGTTAAGTGGTTATTATATTCCTAACCAAATCTTAACTGGCACCATTACATTATGATATAATCCATGATTTTGTACATTCTAGTTCCTCCTTTCTTTTTCACCTTATCTTGTGTATTTTCTTGCCTCTAAGCACAGTACCTTTCTTTCAGTTTCTGTAGGACAGAAAGTTCTTTCCCACATTTAGACATTCATGTAAGATGTATCCTCTCCCTGAAAGGCCCACTCTTCTCTACAACACAGTCAAACTTCAGTATAAGCATTAGTTCATTAGAACTGACTTTTTTTGTCTTAATGCAAATTACATTTGTTCCCTAGCTTTTATTCTCTTATTAAATACTGTTTTTATTACAAAAATATGTCATTGTGAGATTTTATGTTTCTCTCTTCAATACTGTGTATGTTTCATGATAACAGGAGACAAATTCCTTAATGAACACTCAATACTAAACCTGAAATACATAAGCATCTTGCTCAAAATAGACATTTGAATAATATTGTTAGTAAATGATACTGACTTTGTATAAAAATATTAACATAAGCATTGCTTACTATAGCAAAAGACAATTTAAAAATCTAAGTATAAAAATTAGGGAAATATAAAGTTAACACATAGGATTGAATTGCAGTTATTTATTACACAATGTTTTAGAAGAAATATTTTGCAGCATTACTATTATCAACCATGTGAAAATGTTATACTCTTTTGGTTATTTTTCTCTGAACACAGAGCCCTCCCTACTGACAAAACAAAATAAAGTAGAATATCCTCTCATAAGTGGTCCAATCAATGAAATGTATTTCCCATCTAAAGGTTTACTCTCTAAGGAAACCTAAAGTCACATGGCTAAAATTTGAATAGTTTGGAAGTGAGGTTCAGACATGTACATACCTTCCTGTTTATAGGGGGTCATCAGCAAAGAGGACAGAATAAAGTAAAAAACACTTAGTTTTCTGGAAGAATAGACCACACAGATGCTTGACATGTGGGACAACTGTGAACACTCCTAGAAAATCGTTCTATATAGAATCTCTTCACACGCACCCTCTAGGTTTCTTTAGGGGAGTAATTGGGGAACATGATTACAGTATTTGGAGGTGTTTGGCTTAATTACTAGAAGTCTTGTATAAACTTGCTAAAATAATGAGATCATTTATTATCTCGTAGGACTGGAAGTTACAGCAGATTTCTAAACTTACTGAATACATGACTTAATGAGGTCATCAGAGTCATTAATATTATCTGCCTTTTGACACTTGTCCTCAGGGTTGGCTTCCTGCTAAGATTGGTTGCCCTTAGGGTCACAAAGTGGTTGAGAGCAGCCGTGAGTGTTACAAGCTTCCTCCTATTTCTAGGTTCTTCGCTGAAGAGCAAGGAAGTACTTTTTCAAAAGCCCTCAGTGGACTTCTCAATTCTTTTGATTCTGAATAAATCCCATGTCTTTATTCCAACCAATCACTGACAAATGGGAACATAAATATTGTGACTAATTTAGGCTAAACACAGCCTATTAAGTCTCTACTAAGTTATAAAAGCTTCATAGAAACAGGTGAATATTTGGGGGAAATGGTTCTGTTTTTAGTAGGAAAATGGAAAGGAGGCATATGGAATATGGATGGATGAACAACAATCAAAATCCAATATTAAAAGTTCTTTGGCTGCCCAAGAACTTATTCTATAAATACATATTTATTTTTTAAGATTTTATTCATTTGTTTTACAGAGAGAGAGACATACACAGTGAGAGAGGGAACACAAGCAGGGGGAGTGGAAGAGGGAGAAGCAGGCTTCCCGCTGAACAGGGAACCCGATGTGTGGCTTGATCCCAGGATCCTGGGATCATGACCTGAGCTGAAGGCTGACTTAATGACTAAGCCACCCAGAAGTCCCTCTACAAATATATTTTTAAAAATATTCAAACCCACATAAAATATGTCTCAATTGTTGCTCAATAGAAACAATCCAAAGTTAATTACTGTGTTTAACCTGAAGTACAAGATCTGTGGTTAGTGTTCAGTCCTCTTTATCATGTTTAGATGTAGCTCCTAATGGTTTGGTGATATCATGCTAAAGAATGAATTATTTTCCTTACATGTGCAGAAATATAAAGTGGTATAAATAATGATAATTATAATAAAAACTGCCTTTTGTAGGGGATTCTGAGTGGAAAGGAAAGACCATAAGCAAGAGTAAGGAAAGTAGGAAGTACAAAAGCAGTAAAAATAGGTATATCTGTAAAAATCAGTCAAGGAACTCACAAAATAAAGGATACAAAGTATACCTAAAATGTGGAAGCAAGAAAGGTAAAATATGGATTCAAACTTAAGCAACCATCAACTTAATGTACACTTCTATATGCAGAAGATGTGATATACAAACTGAATGATAACCATAAATCAAAAACCAGTAATAGAGAGCCAAAAATAATTTAAGAGAGGAATCCAAGTATGCGAAGCCAACTAATCATGAGAGAAGAGAGTAAGAGAAGAAACAAAGAAAAACTACAAAACAACCATAAACCAGGTAACAAAATAACAATAAATACATACATATCAATAATTACCTCTTTTTATTTTTTTTTATTTTTTAAAGATTTTATTTATTTATTTGACAGACAGAGATCACAAGTAGGCAGAGAGGCAGGCAGAGAAAGGAGGAAGCAGGCTCCTTGCTGAGCAGAGAACCTGATGCAGGGCTCAATCCCAGGACACTGGGATCATGACCTGAGCTGAAGGCAGAGGCTTTAACCCACTGAGCCACCCAGGCACCCCTCAATAATTACCTTTAATGTAAATGGACTAAGTGCTCTAATCAAAAGACATAGGGTGATGGAATGAATTAAAAAGCAAGACCTATCTATAGGCTGCCTACAAGAGATTCATTTCAGACCTAAAGAAGGATGCAGATTAAAAGGGAAGGGATGGAGAATATTTATCATGCAATGGATGTTAAGAGAAAGCAAGGGTAGCAATACTTATATCACACAAAATAGACATTAAAACAAAGATGGTAACTAGAGACAAAGGACACTATATAACTAAAGGGGAACAATCCAATAAGAAAGTATAGTGATTGTAAATATGTATGCAGCCAATATGGGAGCACCAAAATACTTAAAGCAGTTAATAACAAACATAAAGGAAGTGATCATTAGCAATGAAATAATAGTAGGGGAATTTAACAGCCCACTTACATCGATGGACAATCATCCAAACAGAAAATCAACAATGAAACAATGACTTAAATGACACGCTGAACCAGATGGATTTAACAGATATATTCAGAATATTCCATACTAAAACAGCAGAATAAACATTCTTTTCAAGTCCAAATTGAAGAGTTTCAAGAACATATCACATATTAGGCCACAAAATAAGTTTCAACAAATTTTAAAAGAGCAAAGTCATACCATTCATCTTCTATGACCACATTACGAAACTGGAAGTCAACCACAAGAAAAAATCTGGACATAGCATAAATACATGAAGGTTAAATAGCATGCTACTAAACAATGAATAGGTCAACCAGGAAATCAAAAAAGAAATAAACACACACACACACACACACACACAAATGAAAATATAATGCCCAAAATCTTTGAGATGTAACAATAGCTGTTCTAAAATGGAATTTTACAGCAATACAGGTCTACTTCAAAAAGCAAAGAAATAATCTTAAATAAACAACCTAACATTACACCTAAAACAGCAAGAAAAAAGGAAAAAAAACAAAACCCAAAACCAGCAGAAGAAAAAATAAGAAAGATTGGAGCAGAAATAAAATAGAGGAGCACCTGGGTGGCACATTCAGTTGAGCATATGATTCTTGGTTTCAGCTGAGGTCATGATCTCGTGTTTGTGGGATGGAACCCCATGTCAGGCTCCATGCTCAGGGCGAGTCTGCTTGAGATTCTCTCTGCCTCTCCCTCTGCCCTCCTACTCCTGCTCTCTCTCAAATAAATAAATAAATAAATCTTTTTAAAAAGAAATAAAATAGAAATTAAAACACAACAGAACTGATCAATGAAACCAGGAGCTGGTTCTTTGAAAAGATCAAGAAAAATTAGTAAATCTTTAGCCAGACTCATTAAAGAGGGAGGGAGAACAGGAGAAGGAGAGAGAAAGAGGGATAGAGAAAGGAGGTGAAAGATCTGTATTCGGAAAACTATAAAACACTACTGAGCAAAATTGAAGATGACACACACAAAAAAGGAAAGAGATTCCATGCTCATGAATTGGAAGAACAAATATTGTTAAAATATGCATACCATCTAAAGCAATCTACAGATTTAACACCGTTCCTATCAAAATGTCAATGACATTCTTCAAAGAACTAGAACAAACAATCCTAAAATTTATATGGGACCACAGACGGCCCTGAATAGCCAAAACTATCTTGAAAAAGAAATACGAAGCTGGAAGTAATGCAATTCCAGATTTCAAGTTATACTACAAAGCTGTTGTAATCAAAATAATATGGTATTGGCACAAAAACAGATTCATAGATATATGGAACAGGATAGAAAGCCCAGAAACAAACCCACAATCATATGATCTATTAATATTCAGTAAATGAAGTAAGAATAGGCAATAGGAAAGGACAGTCTCTTCAACAAATTGCGTTAGGAAAACTGGACAGCTATGTGCAAAGGAATGAAACTGGACCACTTTCCTAAACAGACAAAAATAAACTTAAAATGTGTTAAGGACCCAAATGTAAGTTCAGAAACAATGAAAATCCTAAAAGAGAGCATAGGCAGTAATTTCTCTGACATTGGCCATAACATTTTCTAGATATGTCTCCTGAGGCAAGGGAAATAAAAGCAAAAATAAACTATTGGGAATACATCAAAATAAAGAGCAAAGCAAACAATCAACAAAACTAAAAAATAACCTTTTGAATGGGTGAAGATATTTACAAATATCATATCTGATAAAGGGCTAGGTATCCAAAATATATAAAGAACTTGTTATGACTCAATACCTCAAAAACAAATAATCCGATTGAAAACTGAGCAGAAGACATGGACATTTCTGTGAAAAAGATATACAGATGGCCAACAAACACATGAAAATATTCTGAACATCATTCATCATTAAAGAAATGCAAATCAAAACTACAGTGCAATATCACCTCACACCTGTTAGAATAGCTAGAATCAAAAACACAAGAAACAAGGGTTGGTGAAGATATGGAGAAAAAAGAAACCTCATGCACTGTTGGTGGGAATGCAAACTGGTATAGTCACTGTGAAAAACAGTATGGAGGTTCTTCAAAAGATTAAAATGAATTGCCATATAAGTTAGTAACTGCACTATTGGGTATTTACCCAAAAATATGAAAACACAAATTCAAAAGGATTATAGGCACCCATATGTTTTTTGTAATTTTATTTACCATAGTCAAATTATGAAAGCAGCTCAAGTGCCCATGTTTGATGACTGGCTAAGAAGATGTTGTACATATATAGGATGGTATATTATTCAGCCTTAAAAAAAAAAAAGGAAATCTTGCCATTTGCAACAACATGGATGGAGCTAGAAAGTTTAATGCAAAGCAAAATAAGTCAGTCAAAGAAAGACTAGTAACATTTGATTTCACTCATATGTGAAATTTAAGAAACAAAACAAATGAAGAAAAGGGAAAAAAGAAACAAACGGAAACAAAACAAAACAAACAAAAACAGACTCTTAACTATAGAGAACAAAGTGATGATTACCAGAGGGGGAAAATTCCTGCTCTGTCAGAGAAGTGATTTTCACAACCTGTAAATCAGGGACCTTTTGTTCTTCATCTCTGTGATACCATAAAGCAGATGTTATAGAAAACATCTTTCCTGGGTGCTGCACTACTTTAACAATGTACTTTCTTTAGGTAAAAATTCCTGGGCCCTGTGTTTGCTGTAGGAAGTTTAGCAGACATATACTTGCCCTACCTTGAGGTCATTTTTTTTTTTTTTAAGATTTTATTTATTTATTTGACAGACAGAGATCCCAAGTAGGCAGAGAGACAGGCAGAGAGAGAGGAGGAAGCAGGCTCCCTACTGAGCAGAGAGCCTGATGTGGGGCTGGATCCCAGGACCCTGGGATCATGACCTGCACCAAAGGCAGACGCTTTAACCCACTGAGTCCCCCAGGCACCCAAGGTTGTTTTGTTAATACAGCTCTTTACCTGGGTGGCTCAGTCGTTAAGCGTCTGCCTTTGGCTGAGGTCATGATCCCAAGCTCCTGGGGTTGAGCCCTGCATCAGCTCCCTGTTTGGCAGCAAGCCTGCTTCTCCCTCTCCCACTCCCCCTCCTTGTGTTCCCTCTCTTGCTGCTTCTCTGTCAAATAAATAAAATCTTATTAAAAAAAAAAAGTTTTTTAATCTACTTGTTTTCATTCAACTTCATAACCAGATATACACAATCAGGAATTGTTTGGGGCTGTGGATCTGGAAGTTTCTGGTTCATCACAATAAACTCTCTGCTCTATTTGTGCCATAACACCTTAATTTAATACCTTCTTTCCCTCTTGGCCTCAGCTAATAGATAATTTAACCAATTGTCTCTGGCAGGTATGTCCTTGCTTTAGACAGCCGTATTTCACAATAACCAGGTTGTCTCTTTTATCAGTCACATAATGCTTCACAGATGGTGCTTGGAAAGGTTTGGGGTCAGTAATATTTTTTGTTCCAATCTTATTTTCTCCCTTGCAAAATTTTTGTTATTGTTTTTACAAACCTTAGCTTTTCTAAATCCCCATGGTTAATAAACTTTCACTCATTCTGATTATAGTCCCTAAGTGAAGATGGCCTCTCTTAGCAGAGACATATTTTTTTCTCTTTCCAATTTCAAATGAATTATCTGTAGACAAAAGTTTCCCCCACATTTTAAGATGTTATGTAATGCCATAGAAAATATTCAATGTAATCCATTGTCATAAACTTTTCCTAAGATACCTGATGACTCAGTCATCATTAGAAGTTGTTACAATTCTCAATACACAATAACCAATAGTTAAAGGTTTTCTATAGAATGCTAGTCTTCCCTGACTCTTGTGACAGATAAATGGGATCTCATCACTTTATGTCAATTTTACTCAAACAAGTCTGTATTTTACAATGTTATTTTCAGTTTCCCATTATGTTACAATGTTATTTTCAGTTTCCCATTTATGTTACAAATATCTGATTCCTTTAGGATGCTGACTCTCCTGTACATAAATCAGAAGATCTAATACTGTTAAAATCTTCATACTACCTAAAGCCTTCTACAGATTCAGTGGAGTCCCTATCGAAACTCCAATAGCATTTTTTGCAGAAATATGAAAAAATAATCCTTAAATCTATATGGAAACAGAAAAGGCCCTGAAGAGTCAAAGCAATTTTGGGAAATAACAAAGTTGAAGATGCTTAACCAACTGAGCCATCCAGGTGTCCCATCCATTTTTCTTTTGAAGATAGAATGGCACTGTGCTCATTCATCAATAAATGATGGAAATGTGAGTTTATGTATTTTTCATAAAACTTAAAAGTCTATGTCTAGGGGCAAAGTAGGAGAGTTACACAATAAACTTAGGGAACTTTTTTTTTTTTTTTCTGGTGCTGGTTTAGCTCATTTTTAAAGACTATATTTCAAATCACAATTTCAGCTGGTGCTTGAGTAGATGGATAGTGATTACAGATGGAGAGATGATAGAGAGAAAAAGAGAGAGGCATGGGGAAAAAGAAGAAAGGATGAAAGGAGGGGAGAAAATGATGGAGGGAGGGAGAAAAGAATGAGAGGAAGAGGAGGAGAAGAGGAGGAGGAGAAGAAGGAGGAGAAAAGGAGGGGTTAAAGGGGAAAAAGGGAAAGAGAGGGAGAGAAGAAGGAAAAGTTAAGGAAAAAGGAATGGGATGGGGGAGGAAGGGAGGAAAAAAGTTAAGAAAAGAAGGTACAAAGAAAGCAAGCTAGGAAGAGAGAAAGGAAGGAAGGGAACAAGGAAAGGAAAGAAAAGGAAAGAAAATGTATTATTGATCATCTCCTGTTGAGTATCCTAATTATACATATTCACAATCTACAATACTTCATCTCATACTCATTTAATGGAATACCTTTTGCTTAAATGTCTCACCCTGGATAATTTCAAAACAATGTGAAGAAATGTGGGAGTTAAATATGATATAAAACTCATTTTTAATATATTGGACATATTAATGCTACAGAACTTTTTTCTCATTAACACTATTAACATCTAGTGGGTAAAATATCAACTTTCTTGAACATTCAGTATTCCTGGAGTGTCATTTATATCTCCCACTTCACGATGGCCTATTAATGTACTTATTTAACAGTTGTGGATGGTCCTAAGACTCTGAACTGTGAGTAAAATATTTGGAAATCTTTAGTGTGTGTGTTTAAATGGTAATGGCATGCAAGACTTCATTCTTGACCAAGATGAGACTAAACAGAGCTATTTGAAAATTCCCCCAAGAGTTCGGGTGATTGTAGAAATAGTGTCCATGTCACACATGCACTTAGTCACACTCTTTTATAACAACTAAGGTAAACTCTTTCTGAGACACACAAACAGCAGAGCCAGGAAAGAGAGTGATAAAAACACATGCTCTGGACAGGAAGCTCTACCCTGAAAATATATATTCAACAAACTCAATGCTATTTAAAAGGGAGGTCCATAGTTTGACATATAAGTCTGTTTTTCTTATGAGTTTTAAGTGATATTATCTATAAAGCCTTATGATAGTACTGGTCACAAAATGTGCATTCAATAAATATAGGCTATTATATTAACAGTAGTATACAGCTATTGATGATGTGAAATTTATATTCCTGATGCATTTTACAGTGCAGATTTTGAACTATGAGTATATTTCAAAAGAAACTATTATTTTCTCAATTGTTCTGAGCTGGAAACAACAGGAACCTTCAAATGATCCTTTTTCCAGCAAGGGTAGAGAGGCAGTCTCCAAGGTAACTAAATCCCAAACCATATCAGAGTTTAGAAATAGAAATCTATACTTTAAATTTCACTAAAAAGCACAAAGGTCATCAGTAACACTTTGCAGCTCAGTGGCAATGTGCTTTAGTAGTCAGGCCTCTATTCACCTAGTCTTCAAGGTTAATAACCAATTATTACTAATTTCAAACTATCAACAATGCTATTAAATTTTAAGAAAATTCAAGTCCTTCAGTATTGTCCTGTGTTTATGTTTGGAAGTTTGGGTGTCTTAACCGTCTACGTCACTGAATTTTGCTTTCATTATTATACAAATAACCCTAAATTGACAATTGTAAAATAGAATACTATTTAATAATATTTACCCCTATATAAAGGTTAGAAGTTAGTTAGAATTATGTTTAGACTATTCAGAACACAATTTCCTGTTGGGTGAAACAGTTGTATTTGCTCTTTCTCTTATTATTTGATAACATATTTATATGAGGTAAATGCATAATTCTATTAAGTATATGAAGGAGTGAGGGAGGAATTAAGATGGTGGAGTAGTGAGGGAATCCTGGGCCTGCCTTATCCCTTAAACTCAGCTAGATCAGCATCAGACATTTTGAACAACTAGGAAATTAAGAGAACAATCTGTGCAATTAGAGGGAGAAAATGTGGTGGTTACAAGGCTCAGAATCATGAGTTGGAGGAAAGAAAAGCCACAGTGCCATGGAGAGGGTGGGAGTCCTTCTCCCAGAGAGACGGCAGAGTGCAGGAGAGAGAGAGAGCAGCATGTTGGGTTCGAGCAAGATAAACACTCTCTCAGGACCACTGACTGGGGGATTCAAGAGGAAATGATTATGGAAAGATTTTTTTTTTCAAACTGTGGAGATGAAAGTGGGGTTTTAGAAGTCTGCACCATTCACTGGAATAAAGCTGGGTGGGCAGTGATGTTCCTGAGGAGAGGGAGTTTGGAGGCCCAGGAGTAGACAGTGGACAATGTGGTGTGGGGATACCCTGGGTCACACTGGAAGAGAATGTCTCTCTTCCTAGAGTACATTTGGAAGAGGGTATATTGCCTCCCCAAGGAAAGGGACCCAGTGGACACTATGAAGTGGCCACTCAACAACAAGGGACAGAGGCACACACAAAGGGGAGATAACATGATGGCAACTATTCACTATACTGCACTATAGACTTCAATCACCTTCACAGCAATGCAAATGCTTTTCTGGATCAAAGTGGCCCCCAGTGCAGCTATATAGGCTCTCCTCCAGGGGAGAACAGGTTTGTGCCTTGCTGTGTCCTTTCAGAGTTGGAGTTTTCATTCCCAGATGTGTACCAGAGATAAAACACAGGAGAACTGTGGCATCAGACATGCCCATGGCCAGCATGGACAGGTTGAGGGCAGGGATCTGACAAAGGCTTGGCCACAGGAAGGGAAATTGTTTGCTTTTCTGTAAGGGCCTCCTGAACAGGGGCGGTGGATATTTCCTTTCCCCCAGGGAAAAGAGGGCAGGTTGATGCCATCTTCTACCACCCCCTACCCACCACCAGCACAGTCAGACTTCAGAGAGAAACACCACACCTTTAGTGGAGACTAGAGCTGCTTACATCAAACCCCACCCCGCTGCACCCTGCAGGGGCATCTTTACTAGGGCATGGGTAACTGAGCCAGTGCAGTGGACCTCTCCCCCAGGGGACCAACAGAGAGCCCCTGCATATACTTTTTTTTCCCCCTTTTTTCATTGGAATCAGATTTACAGTTTTTTGTTCATTTGTTTGTTTATTCCCTTTCTCATTTTTTGGATCACACTTCTTTTTTCTTTCTGCACTTCTTTTTCTTTGGAATCAAGCTTATAGTTTTTTGTTTGCTTTTGCTTTTGTTTGCTTTTTTCTTCCTTTACCTTTGCATTTTTTTCTTTTATCATGTTTATCTTAACAAACAAATCAAAGCACACCTAGGTAAAGACCTGAACACTCAGCACTGCAAGCAAGGAAGAACTCTGTAGATGATTTACATATGGGAAAAAGCAGCTGAAACACAACAGCAAAGTGCACACAGCATACAACAGAAACACTTCCTGAGTGTCAGACCCTGGACAGTGTATACCTCTTTTTTAATACAGCATTACTCACAGGAACAGGAAACATAACATGCTCTCATAATAAGCAAAAGAGAGAAACTTAGTCAAAATGACAAGATGGAGAAATTCTCCCAAAAAGAAAAATCAAGAAAAAAAATCACAGGGGCTTGATCAAAACAGATAAAGGCAATGTAGTTGAATAAAAATTTAGAATGAGAGTCATAAGAATACTAGCTAGGCTTGGAAAAAGCATAGAAGATAACAGAGAAACCTTTGCTGCAATTATAAAAGACCTAAAAACTAGTCAGGCTGAAATAAAAAATGTTATAACTAAGATGCAAAAGCAACTGGACATAATCACAACTAGGGAGGAAAAAGCAGAGAAATGAATAGGTGATATAGAAGATAAAATTATGAAAGATAATGAAGCTGAAAAGAAGGGGGAAGAAAACCATTAGATCATGAATATAGGCTTGAGGAAATCAGGGATTCCACAAAGTGCAAAAATTCTGGTATTATAGGAGTCCCAGAGGAAGAAAGGTTGGAAAAGGGGGCAGAAAGTTTATTTGAACAAATTATAGCTGAGAACTTCCCTAATCCAGGGAAGGAAAAGGGAATTCAAGTCCAAGAGGCACAGAGAAATCCCCTCAAAATCAACAAAAACAGGTCAACACTAAGACATATCATAATGAAACTTGCAATATACAAAGATAAAGAAAGAATCCTCAAAGCAGCTAGAAACAAAAGATCCTTGACCCACAAGGGTAGACACATAAAATTAGCAGATCAGTCCACAGAAACTTAGCAGGCCAGAGAAGAGTAGCATGATATAGTCAACATGTTAAAGTGGAAAAATATGCAGTTAAAAATATTGTATCACGGAAGGTTGTTATTCAGAATAGAAGGAGAGATAAAGAGTTTCCAAAAAAAGCAAAATCTAAAGGAGTTCATGAACATTAAACCAGCTTTGGTAGAAATATTAAAGGGAGCTCTTTGATCAGGAAAGAGAGACAGAAAGCAACAAAGACTAGAAAAGAACAGAGACAATCTATAGGAACAGTGAATTTACAGGCAATACAATTGCACTTAATTCATATCTATCACTAATTAGTCTGAATGTAAATGGACTAAATGCTCCAGTCAAAGGATACAGGGTATCAGAATGGATAAACAAACAAACAAAAAAACAAAACAGCACCCATTAATACGCTGCTTACAAGAGACTCATTTTAGACCTAAAGACACTTCCGGATTGAAAGGGAGGGGGTGGAGAACCATACTAATGGACATCAAAAGAAAGCTGGAATAGCCATTCTTATATCAGACAAACTAGATTTTAAACTAAAACTGTAATAAGAAATGAAGAAGGACACTATATCATAATAAAATAAATGAAAACACAACAGGCCAAAATCTTTGAGATGCAGCAAAAGTGGTCAGTGATAAGAGGCAAGTGTATAGCATTACAGGTCTTCCTCAAGAAACAAGAAGGATCTCAAATAAACAACCTTAATCTTACACCTAAAGGAGCTGAAACAAGAATAGCAAGTAAAGTCTAAATCCAGCAGAAGAAGGGAAATAATAAAGATTAGAGCAGTAATAAATGATATAGAAGCAAAAAAAGCATAAAACAGACTGATGAGAGTAGGTGCTGGTTCTTTTAAAAAAATATTAAAATTGATAAATACCTAACCAGACATATCAAAAAGAAAAGGAAAAGGACCCAAATAAATAAAATCACAAGTAAGAGAGGAAAAATGACAAAGAATACCACAAAATATGAACAATTAGAAGAGAATATTATGAAAAACTATATGCCAACAAATTAGACAATCTGGAAGAAATGGATAAGTTCCTAGAAACATATAAACTACCAAAAGTGAAACAAGAAAAAATAGAAAATTTGAACAGACCTTTAGCCAGTAAAGAAACTGAATCAGTAATCAAAAGTCTATCAATAATCAGGAGTCCAGGGCTGAATGGCTTCTCAGGGGAATTCTACCAAACATTCAAAGAATTAATACCTATTCTTCTGAAACCATTTCACAAAATAGAAACCCAAGGAAAACTGACTAACACCTTCTATGAGTCTATCATTACCATGATCCCACAACCAGACAAAGACCCCACTAAACAGGAGAATTACAGACAAATATCCCTGATGAACATGGATGCAAAAACTCTCAACAAGTTACTAGCTAATAGGATCCAACAGTACATCAAAAGAATTATTCACCACAACCACATGAGATTTATTACTGGACTGCAGGGGTTGTTCATTATCCAAAAATCAATCAACATGATACACCACATTTATAAAAGAAAGGATCAGAATCATCTGGTCCTCTCAATAGAGGCAAAAGAGGCATTTGACAAAATACAACATCCTTTCTTGTTAAAAAACCCTAAGAAAGTAATGATAGAAGGGACATATCTCAACTTCATAAAGACCATATATGAAATACCAACAGCAAATATCATCCTCCATGGGAAAAAAATGAGAGCATGTCACCTAAGGCCAGGAACAGGACAAGGATGTCCACTCTCACCCCTGTGTTCAATATAGTACTGAAAGTCCTAGCCTCAGCAATCAGGAAATAAATGAGTGAATGAATGAATGAATGAATAGCATCCAAATCTGCAAGGAAGAGGTCAAACTTTCACTCTTCACAGGCGACTTGATAGTTTATGTGGAACACCTAAAAGATTCCACTAAAAAATTGCTTGAACTGATACTTGAATTCAGCAAAGTGGCAAGATATAAAATCAATATACAGAAATCTGTTGCATTTCTGTATACCAAAAATGAGGCAGCAGGAAGGAATCAATCCCATTTACAATTGCACCAAAAACCATTAGATACCTAGGAACAAACATAATCAGGATTAAAAGATCTGTACTCTGGGGGCACCTGGGTGGCTCAGTGGGTTAAAGCCTCTGCCTTAGGCGCAGGTCATGATCCCAGGGTCCTGGGATTGAGCCCCGCATCAGGTTCTCTGCTCAGCAGGTAGCCTGCTTCCCTCTCTCTCTCTCTGCCTGCCTCTCTGCCTCCTTGGGATCTCTGTCTGTCAAATAAATAAATAAAATCTTAAAAAAAAAAAAAGATCTGTACTCTGAAAACACTCATGAAAGAAATTGAAGGAGACACAAAGAAATGGAAAAACATCCATGCTCATGGATTGGAAAAACAAATATCATTGAAATGTCTATACTATCCAAAGCAATCTACACATCCAATGCAATCCTTATCAGAATAACAACAGCATTTTTTACAGAGCTAGAGCAAAGAAAAATCTATATGGAACCAGAAAAGACTTCAAATGGTCAAAAGAACATTGAAAAAGAAAACCAAAGCTGAAGGCATCATAATTATGAACTTTAAGCTGTATTGCAAAGCTATAATTATCAAGACAGTATGGTACTGGCACAAAAGTTGACCATAGATCAATGGAACAGAATAGAGAACCCAGAAATGTACCCATAACTATATGGTCAACGAATCTCTGACAAAGCAGGAGAGAATATCCAATGGAAAAACACAGTCTCTTCAGCAAATGGTGTTGGGAAATTGGACAGCGACATGCAGAAGGATGAAACTAAACACTTTCTTACACTATATACAAAAATGAATTCATAATGGATGAAAGACCTAAATGTGAGGCAGGAATCCATCAAAATCCTAGAGAATAACACAGGCAACAACCTCCTTGACCCCAGCCATAGCAACTACTTACTAGACACTTATCCGGAGGCAACGGAGACAAAGTAAAAATTAACTTGGGATTTTGTCAAGAGTTTCTGCACAGTGAAGAAAACAATCAACAAAACTAAAAGGCAAATGATGGAATGGGAGAAGATATTTGAAATGACATATCTGATAAAGTTCTAGTATCTAAAACCTATAAAGAACTTATCAAACTCAACACCCAGAGAACAAATAATCAATTTAAGAAATGGGCAGAAGAGATGAACAGACATTTCTCCAAAGAAGACATACAGATGGCTAACAGATACATGAAAAAAACATTCAACATTACGCATCATGAGGGAAATATGATTTAAAACCACAATGAGAAACCACCTCACATCGGTCAGAATGGCTAAAATTAATGCATCAGGAAATGACAGATGTTGGCAAAGATGCAGAAAAAGGGGAACACTCTTTTACTATTTGGTGGGAATGTAAACTGGTGCAGCCACTCTGGAAAACAGTATGGAGGCTCCTCAAAAAGTTAAAAACAGAACAACCCTACAATCCAGCAATTGCTGGATACAAAAATAGTGACTCAAAGGGGCAATACACCCCAATGTTTATAGCAGCTCTATCAACAATAGCCAAACTATGAAAAGGACCCAAATGTCTATCAGCTGATGTATGGATAAAGAAAATACACACACACACACACACACACACACACACACACACACACACACACGAGTATTATTTATCCACTACAAAAAATGAAATCTTGCCATTTGCAATGACATGGATGGAACTAGAGTGTGCTAAGTGAAATAAGTCAGTTAGAAAAAGACAAATAACATATGATTTTACTTACATATAGAACTTAACAAACAAAACACATAAACATAGGAGAAGGGAAGGAAAAATAAAATAAAATAAAATAAAATAAAATAAAATAAAATAAGATAGGGAGGGGCGCCTGGGTGGCTCAGTGGGTTAAAGCCTCTGCCTTTGGCTCGGGTCAAGATCCCAGGGTCCTGGGATCGAGCCCTGCATCGGGCTCTCTGTTCAGCGGGGAACCTGCTCCCCCCAGCCTTCTCTGCATGCCTCTCTGCCTAGTTGTGATCTCTGTCAAATAAATAAATAAAATCTTTTAAAAAAAATAAGATAGGGATGCAAACCATAAGAGACTATAATTAAGAGAAGAAACTGAGGGTTGCTGGAGGGGAGGTGGGTAGGCAGACGGGCTCGAAGTGTGATGGGCATTACGGAGGGTACTTGTGATGAGCACTGGGTGTTGTATGTAAGTGATAAATGACTACACTTTACTCCTGAAACGAATATTACATTACATGCTAAGTAATTTGAATTTAAATAAAAATCTTGGAGGAAAAAATAAAAGAATATGAAGGGGTACCTGGCTGGCAACCCTCAGAAATCTCTGAAATGAGGTTTGAATGCCAACATTTGCACAGCTCCAGCACAGTTTTGTAATACGAATGCTCACAACATATTACAGTGCAAATTCAATTTTGTGTGTTTCTCTAGAAGTCTGGAATCTACTATATCCAAAGCTTTCTACATTTCTGTGAGCGACCAAATTACTAATACTGAATTTATATTTTTTTCTAATTTCAAAATGTCTTATTGTCCAAGTATTGAAAAAAAAAAAAACTTTCTACTGAAGAATTGCCTAAACGTATTTCCCACTACCAACCAACATATTAAACTACAGACAAATGTTCTAAAATCAATGGAGTCATTGTTTTTGCTTATAAAACAAAAAAAATCTATTATAAATTTAATGTTTCTCAAGCATCATCAAGTTATGCCACAACATTATTAATAACATATGTCATAGACAATTAGTATTTTTTAAAAAAATACTTTATTTATTTATTTGTCACAGAGAGAGAGAAAGAGACAGAGAGCAAGCCCAAGCAGGGAGAGCAGGAAAAGCAGGAGGAGGGAGGAACAGGCTCCCCACTGAACAAAGAGCCCAATGTGGGACTCAATTCGAGGACCCTGACCCGAATGCTTAACTGACTGAGCCACCCAGGCGTCCCTACTTTTGTTTACTTTTAAATATTATGTAGTCTTCAGGTAAATATTAGCATCCCTAACTGTATAGTTTACAATTAAAATAATATATAATTAAACATATCTAATTATATTCTGCTTTTTATCTTCTTTCTGTCTTAAGGAGTCAGAATGGCTTCTATCATGAGGCAGAAAAATTATAGAAAATCAATCATTTCAAAACCAAAAGACTCTTTTTTGTTTACGACATTATAATAATTGTGATAAATAGTAATAAAATCATTACCCTTTAAAAAATTATGTGAAATAGTTTTTAACAAATTTTTAGAAGAAAAAATAACTCCGTATCATATATTTCAGAACATGGGAAATAAAAAATAAAATTTTTTAAGGATTTTACTTATTTATTTGTCAGAGAGACAGGCACAGCAAGAGAGGGAACACAAGCAGGGGGAGTGAGAGAGGGAGAAGCAGGCGTCCCGCAGAGCAAGCCGCCCGATGTGGGGCTCAATCCCAGGATGCTGGGACCATGACCTGAGCTGAAGGCAGACACTTAAAGACTGAGCCACCCAGGTGCCCCCACCTTTTTTTTTGACATGGCAAAATATTTAATGTCTGTAGGTGTGCTTGATCCTCCCATCCCTGTCGTGATATGAGGAGATCATTTGCATGATACCCAAACAAGGTGAAATTACCAACACACACACACATATTGCAAGCCAATTTCCCTTATAAAAACCTATAAAAAGAGTCTAAACATAATATTTTCCAGCAGAAGAACAAAAAGTTAATTCAATATAGCTGAGTAGGGTTAATCCTAGGAATCTGAGGTTAATTAGTAAAGGTATCAATACAATTCCACAGATTAACAGATTAAAAAGTAAAATCAAGCAACCTTAATAGATAATGCAAAAGCATTTGCAAAATATAACAGCAATTCTCTACAAAAGAAGCCAGTAAACAGGGCTTGATATAAATATTAATTTTAATGAAATGTAACTACTACTTCCAATAGACACTTTATAGTTAATAGTTTAGATATTTAAATTCCTAGTTGAAAGAATAAGAAAAGCAAAAAAACAAAAAAAAAAGTATAATAAAGAGTTATATTTAATGACATTACTTGCAGAGTCATGCTTCCAATATCTGTGTCACCAGTGTTTTTATTGGGGGGGGGCACTCCACTCATCAAATACCAAATAATTAAAAAAATAAAGAGAAGAAGAACTACACCAAATTATAATTAAAGTTCAGCATGATAGCATACTCAAGATCAAAATTTAAAAATTCTTACTTTGCTTATATACCAGCAAGATCTATTCCACTGAAACCTTAAATATTATTAAAATAACATATTGCATGTTATCAACAAGTATAAAATAGGAATAATTTAACAGCATGGGTGCATTAAATATCAAAGTCGACTATAAAAATTCCTGACATACATTAAATATACAAAGATACACATAATGTTCTGTTTTGAACAAATCAATATTACACAAATAACAATAGACAAAACACAAATAAAAAGTTTTAGAAAATATTATTAAATATAATTGAAATATTTAAAGGAGTTTTTGAAATTCATTAAGTTGATAATAGATTTCATTTGGAGGCAAAAGATATAACTTTCGTTAAAAATATGACAAAAACCGGGACGCCTGGGTGGCTCAGTTGGTTAAGCAGCTGCCTTCGGCTCAGGTCATGATCCCAGCGTCCTGGGATCGAGTCCCACATCGGGCTCCTTGCTCATCAGGGAGCCTGCTTCTCCCTCTGCCTCTGCCTGCCATTCTGTCTGCCTGTGCTTGCTCTCTCTCCTTCTCTCTCTTAAAAAAAAAAAAAAAAAAAAAATGACAAAAACCATTATCACCACTGCTATTCAACATAGTACTAGAAGTCCTAGCCTCAGCAATCAGACAACAAAAGGAAATTAAAGGCATCCAAATCAGCAAAGAAGAAGTCAAACTATCACTCTTTGCAGATGATATGATACTATATGTGGAAAACCCAAAAGACTCACTCCAATTCTTCTACAACTTGTACAGGAATTCTGTAAAGTGTCAGCATATAAAATCAATGCACAGAAATCAGTTGCATTTCTCTACACCAACAACAAGACAGAAGAAAGAGAAATTAAGGAGTCAATCCCATTTACAATTGCACCCAAAACCATAAGATACCTAGGAATAAACCTAATCAAAGAGGCAAAGAACCTGTACTCAGAAAACTATAAAGTATTCATGAAAGAGATTGAGGAAGACACAAAGAAATGGAAAAACATTCCATGCTCATGGGTTGGAAGAACAAATATTATGAAAATGTCTATGCTACCTAAAGCAATCTACAAGTTTAATGCAATCCCTATCAAAATGCCACCAATTTTTTTCAAAGAAATGGAACAAATAATCCTAAAATTTATATAGAACCAGAAAAGACCTCGAATAGCCAGAGAAATGTTGAAAGCCAAAGTTGGTGGCATCACAATTCCAGACTTCAAGCTCTATTACAAATCTGTCATCATCAATATGGTATGGTACTGGCACAAAAACAGACACATAGATCAATGGAACAGAACAGAGAGCCCAAAAATAGGCCCTCAACACTATGGTCAACTAATCTTTGACAAAGCAAGAAAGAATGTCCAATAGAAAAAAGACAGTCTCTTCAACAAATGGTGTTGGGAAAATTGGACAGCCACATGCAGAAAAATGAAATTGGGCCATTTCCTTACACCACACAAAACAATAGACTCAAAACGGGTGATGGACCTCAATGTGAGACAGGAATCCATCAAAATCCTTGCGGAGAATATAGGCAGCAACCTCTTTGACTTCAGCTGCAGCAACTTCTTCTTAGACACTTTGCCAAAGGCAAGGGAAGCAAGGGCAAAAATGAACTACTGGGACTTCATCAAGGTCAAAAGCTTTTGCTCAGCAAATGAAACAGTCAACAAAACCAAAAGAGACTGACAGAATGGGAGAAGATATTTGCAAATGACATATCAGATAAAGGGCTAGTATCCAAAATCTATAAAGAACTTATCAAACTCAATACCCAAAGAACAAATAATCCAATCAAGAAATGGGCGGAGGACGTGAACATGACATTTCTGCAAAGAAGACATCCAGATGGCCAACAGACACATGAAAAAGTGCTCCACATCACTCGGCATCAGGGAAAAACAAATCAAAACCACAATGAGATACCACCTCACACCAGTCAGAATGGCTAAAATTAACAAGTCAGGAAACGACAGATGCTGGCAAGGATGCGGAGAAAGGGGAACCCTCCTACACTGTTGGTGGGAATGCAAGCTGGTGCAACCACTCTGAAAAACAGCATGGAGGTTCCTCAAAAAGTTGAAAATAGAGCTACCCTATGACCCAGCAATCGCACTACTGGGTATTTACCCTAAAGATACAAATGTAGTGATCTGAAGGGGCACATGCACCTGAATGTTTATAGCAGCAACGTCCACAATAGCCAAACTATGGAAAGAACCTAGATGTCCATCAACAGATGAATGGATAAAGAAGAGGTGGAATACTACACACACACACACACACACACACACACACACACACACACAATGGAATACTATGCAGCCATCAAAAGAAATGAAATCTTGCCATTTGCAACAACGTGGATGGAACTAGAGAGTATTATCCTGAGCGAAATAAGTCAATCAGAGAAAGACTATTATCATATGATCTCCCTGATATGAGTAATTTGAGAGGCAATGTGTGGGGTTTGGGAAGTAGGGAAGGAAAAAATGAAACAAGATGGGATCAGGAGGGAGACAATCATGAGACTCTTAATCTCACAAAACAAACTGAGGGTTGCTGGGGAGAGGGGGGTACGGAGAGGGTGGTGGGGTATGGACATTGGGGTTATGTGCTATGGTAAGTGCTGTGAAGTGTGTAAGCCTGACGATTCACAGACATGTACCCCTGGGGCTAATAATACATTATATGTTAATATATATATTTTTTTAATATGACAAAAAAAGGGACACCTAGTGGCTCAGTTAGTTAAGTGTCTGCCTTCAGCTCTGGTCATGATCCCAGGGTCCCGGGATCCAATCCCACATCAAGCTTCTTGCTCAGCTGGGAGCCTGCTTCTCTCTCTGCCTGCCATTCCCCTACTTGGGCTCTCTCTCCCTCAATCTCTCTGACAAATAAATAAAATCTTGAAAAATATATATAACAAAAAGGAAAAAATAACATGACAAAAGAGGTACCTGGCTGGCTCAGTTAGTGGTCATGCAACTGGACCTCAGGATCATGAGTTCAAGGCCCCCCTTGGGCATAGAGCCCAAGTAAAAAATAACAAAAACAAACAAAAATAAATAAATAAAATTAAAAGTATGACAAAAATAAAGGTAAGTGTTGAAAATTTCAAAGTTAGATGAAAAATAAGGTATAAGATAAATTTATGTTAATACACATAGTAATTGTAGCAGAATAAAGTCTAGACACTTGCATCCTACGAATGCATAGATGGAGAAAGATGTAATAGTCAATGAAATAATTTTAACAATGGCTAACCATTGAGAAAACAGAACAAACAAAAATTATCAATGTAATATGTTAATAAGAATCAGAAAAAATAATTTCACATGGATAATACAATAAAAAATAGCATCTATATATAAAAGTAACCATTAATTAGCACTATACATTTTGAGTCAGGTTGAGGAAGTCTTTCCAAAGAAAAATAAAAAATCCACAAGTTATTAATAAACATATATGATACCAATTAGTTTTAAAAAGAGACAAGACAGGGGCGCCTGGGTGGCTCAGTGGTTAAAGCCTTTGCCTTCGGCTCAGGTCATGATCTCAGGGTCCTGGGATCGAGCCCTGTATCGGGTTCTCTGCTCAGCGGGGAGCCTGCTCCTCCCCCCTTCTCCGCCTGCCTCTCTGCCTACTTGTGATCTTTGTCTGTCAAATAAATAAAAATCTTTAAAAAAAAAAGAGAGACAAGACAACATATAATGGGCATAATATTCAAAATTAGAGTATTTTAGAAAATTAATACAAAAATCACACTACTCAATTAAAATGGGCAAACGATAAGGTCAAAAGAAATGCACAGTAAATAAAAATAATTTTCCCCAAAGGGATTAGGATAAAGCAGAATATAGGAGTGAATTATCAACAGATAATGTTATCTGTTTATCTGATTATAAACAGATAATGTTGATATAATGTTTATGTAAAATAGGCACAAACTTTTCTTGGGGAATATAGTTTTAGAAATTTAAAATGCACTTATCCCTCAGTATAATAATTTCATTACTAAAAAACTGTTACAGGAGTATGCACACACAGAAAAAGAATTATAAACAGTATGTTCACTGAAGTTTTAGTTTTAAATGACCGAATGTGGAATCAACATTAGTTATGAATATAGGAACAGTTAAATATGGTCAAAATGATAGTAATCATTCCATATTTACCGACATGATAATATCTTCAAGACACAAGAGTAAGTTTAAAATAAAGATAGAACATCCCATATTATTTAAATATATTAGTGTAACAAATGAACTACATATTTTATATATACACTTAGTGTCTACACCACAGAAAACATCAACAACGACACCATCCAAACAGGGAAGACAGGTTACCCTTGGACAAAGGTGTGGTATTCAGAGTATTCTAATTTATCTACTCCTGCATTATCAGCATATTTACAATAAGCAGTATTTATATACCAATTAGGTTTTATTGATGTATAATTGACATCCAATATTCTATTAGTTTCATGTGTACCCTGTAGTGATTCAACACTTGTGCACATTGAGAACAGCTCAATAAGTGAAATACATTATGTATTATACACATACATGATCCATACAATAATGTATTCACCATACAAAGCGAATATACTATTATTGACTGTATTCCCCATGCTTTACATTATAACCTCAGGATTTATTTATTTTATCACTGGAAGTATGTATTTCTTGATCCCCTTCATCCATTTTGCCCACCTCTAATCTCCTTCCTGTCCAGCAACTACCACTCTATTCTTTGTGAGTCTGGATTTTGTTATGAATCTACCCTTGGATTAACTCTAACCAACAGTTAACTAGGATTTGGACCTTGCTAGATTGGCCAAGCTTCCTGAATTAATATTGGAATATGAGAGTTTACTATTTTGAAAAATATTTTTTTAACTTGAACAATATTTTAAAAAGCCATATTAAAAATTGTCACTTTTTAATGTAAACATTTTCAAGAATACAATTAATGAAATTATATGGAAATCTTTCCAGGAGGTTCCTTAGAGGAAATATTTTTCTAATTTGAACATCACTGATAGATCTGATAGATGTGTTTCTCCTGAATAAAACCCTTCAGATGTAGTTACTAAAAACTGGTTATTATTACTTACTCATATTAGTTTTTACAAATTTTGAACCTATGTGTAAGAATAATATTTAATAAGATGAAATGCATTTTAGTATGGATTTTTTTCATGGCCATGACTTTGAGAATTCATTAACTTTATATTTTTATATATTTTTAATTACATAAGCAATTATGGTTATTGTAGAATAACTTGTATTCTATCAGGATTAGGAAAAAAGTTTGAAATGTATAATCCTAACAAAGGCAAGTATATTGATAAATTAGTATGTTTTGTTTGCCTTTAATTTGGGTACTGTGTGTTTAATTAAATGTTTACAGTCACAAGCTTACAAAAATACCACATTCATACATAATATGCACAAACATGTAATATTCATAAAAACATACACATTTTGCTACATATATTTTTGTTGTGTACCTTGAGTTTTTTTCTTTTTTCACTTTGTAATTAACTTTTTTCTTATTTCCATTTATATATTTTTTGACTATTATAGTTTGATGTAATTCCCCCTAAGTTATTGTGTATTTAAGTTGAATTGGATTTTTCACTATTTCCAGTAAAGCTATAATGTGAATAATTTAAATATATCTTCATGAAGTTTAAAAATTAAGCTTTAAAATATTCATTAATTTGGTGAGAAAGCAGCAAATATCCTTCATGCCTATTGCTAATTCCTAGAGTTTTATATCTTTTTGAGCTTTAAATGGATTATGTTTGTCTGATATATTCTTTAACTGGTCACACTCTTATTAAAGAACCCCTTGATGATTATAATAAGCAATTCACTTAAATCTTATTTGTAAGAATAACTACATTATTTTCTCCTAACTGATCACCTTAAGTTTTAAAAGATATCACCAAAAAGTTTAGAAAGTACCATTTGACTTCTCTTTCCTCAGCACTTCTAATTCTATTTCCGTTACTACTGTGGTTTAAATATTCAAATCAAGTTAAATGAAAGCAGAACAATCACTGATCATACTGCTTTGTTCTTAACTCTAATGAGAGAGCCTCTCCTATCCCTCTATTATAGAAACTGAAATTTTATAATTTTCACCATACCAAAGATATCATTAACGAGATTTTCATTTACAAACTTAGTAAATTTATCAAAAAATATTTTGCCACAGACTGGCAAATTTTATTTTCCTACTGAATCTGTTGTATGTTCTAATATTGACCTATATTTGCATTCCTAAAATATATTTACTTGACTGTGTTTTACATTATGTGGAACTGAAATTGATTGTTATTCTGAATTTTAGTTTTGTCATTGGGATTTGGCAAGAATTTCCTTTATGCAACATTTATATCAAAGTAAGAATATGTTCTTGAATTGGAAGATTATGGATAATATTTTATGACCCAAATCATTTGGTTCTTGTTAGAAATGTAGTAACAATATATATCCTCATTATGATTCTAAATTCTCAAAAGTTCTGATATCGAAACACATCTGGACCCAATAGTTTTGAGTGTAAGATTGTGAAAAATGTATTCTCTTGAACCTTTTTCTTTCTCTCTCTTTTTTTTTTTAAGATTTTATTTATTTATTTGACAGAGAGAGACAGCGAGAGAGGGAACACTAGCAGGGGGAGTAGGAGAGGGAGAAACAGACTTCTTGCTGAGCAGGGAGCCTGATGCAGGGCTCCATTTCAGGACCCTGGAATCATGACCTGATGACCAAAGGCAGAAGCCCAGACTGAGCCAGCTGACCTGAATGCTTTATCTTTCTTAAATTTATTTCTTCTTTCTGTGGTCTCCTGACTTCTTTTTTCTTTTTTGATTATGAGTTTGTTTTATTTTATATATTTGGGATGTATTTAGCAAAACTCCTGTTTTCTAATTCATTTGACTTGCTTTTATTTTGTATACTGTTTGTCTTTTTTTCCCCTGGTGTCATCACTCCTTTTTAGACTTTTAAAGTTTGGCCCTATATTCTGGTACAGCTTCAATTTTCCTTTCTGAACTCTATTCACTCCACAATTATTGCATATTTATTATGTCTTCCTAATTTGTGGAAGTGTGTAAGTTAGTGTACATAATTTGGAATGGAAAGACAGGAAAATGGAAAAATAAATATAATTAATAAACTAATTACTATCCTCATTCTGTACTTATTTTATAAGTAATTTTACTTAAAATATATTCATAATTTAGAAACTATGTACAATAGATCAAATTATATTCTCATATTCTAATGAAAATATTTGCTGCTTCTGTGTCTCCATTATTTTAGAATTAAACTAGCCTCCATTATTGTAAAACTCCTTTAAGAATTAGTTTTTATTAATGTATAATTTCATTTATAAAAGCCTATATGTAGCTAGATTTTTAAATCTACATATCTTGGCAATATTTACTAAAATTGGAAATTATACAAAGCAATAAAATTATTCCTCAAGGAGACATAATAGGCCAGATACTTTTTTAAATATATGTTTGCCTTAAGGTCTAAGTTTTATTAAATAAGACCTAGCTTACTTCTTAAAAAATGTTCATTTAATAAAAAAATTAAAATTAAATTTAATTTAATTTAAAAATAAAAATATACTCATTTAAAATGGAAAATATTTAAAAGATAATGGTTCTTTTAAAGATTTTTTTAAAAATTTATTTGACAGAGAGAGAGCGAGAGAAAGAGAGCACAAGCAGGGGGACCAGCAGAGGAAGAGGGAGAAGCAGGCTCTCCACTGAGCAGGGAGCCCAATGTGGGGCTCAGTCCCAGGACCCTGAGATCATGACCTGAGCTGAAGACAGAGGCTTAACCAAATGAGCCACCCAGGCATCCCTAAAATACAATGTTTTAATCAAAGTAATTTCTTCATATATACAATTTAACAATTTTTGCCTTTTGTTTCAATATGTTTAGTAATTACTAAATTTCTAAAAATATGTTATCTATGTTAATATGACACTGAATCTCAAGTGTTCTGATTGAATAAATATGGTGCTTATATATAGACATGAAACAGTTTAACAGCAATATTCTGAGCTTTCAATTTTAGATATAACAATGGACCCAATATAAGGTATTTGATGGTGAAGAAACTGAATAACTTATAGCAATGAAAAACACAACAATAGAAAAAAGAGGAATAACAAAAATGTTATGGTTCAGGCCCAATTTTCATTTTGTATATATTGATGTGTTATTTTTTTTTGCCAGATAAAGGGGTTTTTTTGCCTTATAAAGTTTCTTTTCTTTTCCTTGTTTTTCTCCTTGCCTTTTAAAGTTTCTTAAAATTATTTACCATAATATACTCAAAGGAAATTGTAGAAAACCTAGGCCATCCTTGGATATAGGTCAGAAAGGAACATGAAAGAACATGAAGAAATCAAAACATATTCTGAACCAAAAGAATCTATACTTGAACCACAATAAGCTCAAAGTTTAATAGTTTATCAGAGTCATAACTTGAAGATATAAACCCATTGTTTTCTCATCAGTGCCCAGAATTCTATTTGGGCATAGTAACATCAATAGATATTTGATGAATAAATAAATAAAAACCAAACCATAGCTATTGTTGCATTTATTGAGGCTTTAGGAGATTAAATGAAAAATCTAAATGATAAATTAAAGATAGATTGATGATAGATATAGGACAAGATAATTTAGTTAATGCATGTTCCAAATTGTCAATTTATATGCAGTTCTTTATAAAGTTCCACATTACAGGAATATCTTCAAAGAGTGTTAAGAAAACTTATAAGAATTGAATACATCAAACATTTGCTGAGTAACATTTTTACTGAATTGTATCTGTATACATATTGTTTCAACCTCTGTAACATTACAGAATAATCTGTTCTGGAGCCATAATTAAAGGCAATAGTTTATATAGAATATAGTTTACTTGTCCTCATAATGTATTAATATTAGCAAAGCTCATTTAAAAATCTCCATAAAAAATAAAATGAGAGCTTTTACATTTATATTATCTATCTGCAAATCATATCATTTTTATGTTAGTAGTTTAGTAGACAGCATGCTTCCCCCCTATATGTGTGTATGAAATATATGAACAAACATTTATTTCCAAAATAAGAAGTTAAATACAAGAAACTATTTAGCTGTGGCTTATCAATTTATTGATAACTACATCAATCTTTGTTATTTATTTTGAGGCTACATGATTAGGCATATGCAGATTACAGAATTTATTGTTCCAATAAGTGGCTCCTTTTTTAGGTCATGATCTAATTCACCACTAATATCTGACTTTAGGTTTGAGGGTTGTTTCTTATATATATGTAATATTAGTAGACATTTTGTTCTTTTTAAAGATTCTGCCAAATACAACTTTAACGTTTTGAGATAATTCTAGAATTACAGTCAGGATAGCATTACCTATCAGAGATAGTGATTGCAAAGGAGACAGTACTTCTGGGGTTTTGCTAATGTTCTATTTCATCATCCTAACGGTGTTTAATTGTTCACTGTGTGAAAATTCATTGAGCTGACAATTTTTGCACTTCCATTAATTTTACGAACACAAAAAATAAGTGTGAATCGTTTATTCTGATGTGTATTTTAATGCATGTTACTTCTGTTTGCTTTCCATGTTATCAAATAGTTGTCTAACTGCTCTTTATCATTAAGCTTTAGGTAACTGGGGACAAAGATACCATGGGTGATGAAGGATACTAGTCCAGTAGGTAGTGAGGCCCCGAGCCTTAGAATCTTATACTATGGCTGGATGCCATATAGCTGATCCAACAGGGACAAATGGTCAGAATCCTTAAAATTAGCTCAAATATCATCAGAGATGAAACAAATAAAAGATGTTGAAGGGTCATTTGATTCATCTGGTTGGATATTTGGGTTGCTTTTATCAAATTCTAGAATTATCAAAAAAAAAAATTCCAGAATTATCACTCCCTTTTGGGAGAAAGAAATTCTGGCATATTTCTCCAAGAAATCTCTAACCAGTAAACAAAGTAGGGTGGAGGAATTAAGGAGACTTGTAGCACTGTGAGGCAGGAGCTGCTGAGCTTCCATTCCCAATCTGGAGAATTCCTTTTGTGAACCAGTTAAGAAGAAGGAGTAGAAAAAATCTCTGTAATTCCTTGGAGCCAGTGACTAAGCCAAGGGTAGCTAGAGGGCTGTAGGTTCCTAGAGAACTAAGTTTGCAATTGTCTATTATCCAGTGTCCTGGCCTGTGATGACAGCAGAGATGGGGTGGGGTGGAGAGCTTTTTTCAGGCCTCCATTTGCTGGAGTTAAGAATTGAGGATTTTAGCAGTCTTTTTAGTTAAATCATCTATGTTATGGGTGAACTGATTTGTTAACTAAAAGAGGAGTAGACACTTTTGTGTTTTTTTGTTTTGTTTTGTTTTGTTTTAATTCTACCCTGATTCTCTTAACTAGTTCCCCATAATGGCCATTGGAACTATAAAATTACTTTTCATTAAGTTAATCAATTACTTAAAAATGCACACGAGGAGTTAGTTTTTGAACATAAAACAGGCTGGGGTCCCAGAAGGGGATTCTCTCAAGAGAACTTAGCAGATTGAGATCCCATTATTCAATATCAGAGGTTCAAAACAAAAACAAACATGTACTCAGTAGGAAAGACAAAGCCTTTAAACAGATTCCAAATAAAGTCAGAGAGTTCAGCCAAAAGGAGGGAGCTTAGATGTGTGAGAGGAGACTTACCAAACCTAAAGGGAAGACAACTCACAAAAGCAGAGATTGCAAAGGACTCATGTGGGTAGTTCACACAGTTCTGGGGTTAGCTCCTCAGGGGTTCATCCTTTTCTGATCCCTCTTTGATTACCACATAATGCTGTCCCTTAAAATATAAGTGCTAGCTAATTTACTAACAAAAGGAGCTTATTCAGGAATAACAGAAAACAGCAATTCAGAACAAGTAAAGTATACCCAACCAGAGGCAAGTCTGGGGAACAGCTGAAAGGGACTTGCTTGGATAAGGAAAAAGTGGAAACTGGAAGGTGCTGTTATGGCTTCTCAGTTGGTGGAGTGTGGTGCTTTCTCATTGGCTGGGCTGTTGTTGGGATAGAAGAAATTCTCCCTTCCTTCTGCTGGGGTTTATAAAGCAAGCTTCTTCCTCTTGGGGAGAGCATAGTATGCTTCTTAAACTGAGGGGTAGAGCACGAAAGCTCCCCTCCAGGGCTTTCCAGCTCCATTTTTAAAGAGGTTTCCTTTATTTTCACTTTGAAGACAGAGATGGATTGGGAGTTCAAGACCCTGGAGAATTGCTATTATTTGTCCTCTCTTTTTGTCTCAAGGAACTACCACAGTTTTAACATCTCGGTGCATTGGTCTAGCCTCCATTAAAAACCCTCCTCTCCAGAGTTCAGTAACACACATTTAGAAAACAACTGAAATTATTGACATTATGTGGCTTCTCTCATTAGTTTTATTGCTTGCTGAATTACCTTGGCCAGAGCATCCAGCTTAGTTCTTGAGGCATTTCTAAACAGCTCTCTGTCACAAGACAAGAACTACTATTCAATTCAAGCACAGTTAGTCCCCTCACAGGTTAGAGAGAAGGGGAGGTTTATTCCTAAAGGATAAGTTACAGAGTATTTCCTTATCTAGAAATCGTCAGGAGAATTTCTGATCATCTTATTAGTTTAAACAACACATAAAATTGCACAGCACTCATTTTCAAATTTTGCCCAGAATATTGCCCCAGGAGCAGACACTTAGATGCACCTTACTATGTAATAGGCATAGTGACAAGCAGTTTATGTGTATAACTTAATCACTATATCAAGTCTATGAATTAGTATTAGCCTCATTTAACAGAAGAGGACTGAGGCACAAAGATATTAAGTTACTTCCCAAAGACTCAATAATGTCTTACTCTTATTTCATGTTGGTATTACAAAGATCAGCTCTGGTCCCATCCAACTAGTAGTTATTCTTTTGAGAATGCCCTCTTGGTTTTATTCAAGAATGCCAATAATGAGATAAAAAACTGAGTTTCAACCAAATTCACAGCAGTCTAATGTAGAACATCAAAAAAGTAATTTAGCACTCAAAGACTGCAACAATCTACAAAACAAATTGGAGGTGATTGTACATGAAAAATGACAATCTATATTTTGTCAGTTCTTGTTCACACCTCATAATGAACATCTTCAGGCACCTCCATAAACATAAGCTGTGTTTCCAGGTGTATCTGGCAAGTCTCATAAAGTCTCACAAAGGTTCAAACATAATTTTATTCCACCATGCTGCAAACACTAATTATACAGAGGCCAAATGTATGAGAGACAATTTCCCCCAGACACTAGGATTTCCAAAATAATGAAATATCTTAGGATGATGCAGGCAAAATAATAACAAAATAATAATAGCAGCAATAATAATACAATACCAATAGTGAAGAGGAAGAGGAAGAGGAGAAATTCTCCCTTTGTGTAGGCACTTTGCTAAGCCTTTTATATTCTTCATCATCTCACTGTATGTTATAATAACATTAATGGAAAATAATTCATACCCACTTTTAATGGATCCAGAAGCAGAGGTTTAGGTAGATTTAGTGACTTGTTCAATATCTTACATGTTGTCAATTGCAGAACTGACTTTTGAACTGATACTTATTTAGTACCAGAATCCATTAGAACACTTTAAAAAATTTTTTTATACCATACATACTCAAGAGGTTCCCAAAGCAGAGATTTTTAAATGCTAATATTTTATAGTTAACTAGAATAAGGTTTTTTGTTGTTGTTGTTGTTGTTGTGGCATATGAACTACTACAGCTCTGATAATAAGTATTCATGTGAAGCTGATTTTTAAACGTTATTATATGTTCTAGAAAACTACTGCAGACATGGTACTTACATCAGAGACAGGTGATGGCTCCCCAGTATGGATCTCTCCTTCATTATCATATTACAACTCTTGATTTAAGTTGGACTACTGCTGGCCAAATTTGATCCTCTGAAAGGCAGATGACAAGATGAATTTTCCATGCAAAACAGTCATTGAAGGAAATGCCTGTAAGGGATAAAGGAGAAAAGAAACATGAGCAGACAGAGATGGTCTTAGGATGGAGATTTAGGTTTGACATTTGTGAACTGAGAGAAGGAAGGAGGAGGACTGAGTAAGAATGTCAGACTGCAGCGCAGTTTCTAAGAAATATTTATCTAGGGTTACAGAGAGATCCCGAAGAAAGACTGTTAGAGAAGTCCAATGTTAGGAAGGAATGGCCTGGCACTAAGACACCCTCTACTGCTAAATCATTAGCTGGAAATAGCAAAAGGAGAGCATGGGCTCAGTTTGAACGCTGTTGGGTCCCAAATGTGTGGCAGGTGGAGGCCACTGGCCAACTACATCTCTCTCGAAGGGAATTCCAAGTGGTACATTGTCAAGGCTGGTACAACTATCCAGTCATCTGTGAATGTAAGTATATCCATATAACTAAGATTTAATTAATAAGATACAAGCTAAAGTGTGCAATACTTGTCCTTTCCCATTAACCCCTTTCTCCAGTATCAGCTAGCACCATGTAGACAGTAGCGGGTCATCTCAAATGATTGGAAAGATAGAAGACAAAGAAGATAGGAGGAGCCAGGGTTCCTGGATAACTGAGAAATGTCATCAAACTAACCATTTTAAGAAAAAAAGAAATGTCTTTTTTTCAACAAATGTTGTTTTGGGTTCTATAGGACACAGCTGAATTTCTATCTTTATTAATACAGTCATATTTGGAGATGAAACAAAATTTTTGCCGAGGCAGCAATGCTTCAGAGAGATTAAGAAAGGGAATATTTTAAAATAAATTGTTCTATAAGAAAACACCATGATGATACAAACAGGTTTTCGCATTGCCAGAGACCTTGCTGTTTTGAAGGAAAGTTAAATACTTGGTCAAGATGAAACCAATAGATTGCTGACTTGATGAGAAAGAAGGAAAATTAATGAAGAGTTCAAGATCTTGAAATTGTTGATTGGGTGAATGATGATATCATTAAACAAAACAGAAAGCATGAAGATGGATCAGGACTACTGGGAGGATGATGATGAATTTAGTTTTTGTTGAATTAGATTGAATTGCTGATGAAACATTTAAACTTGGTTGCCCCATGTAAGGAGAAGATTGAGTCTGTTCAGCAAGTGAAACAGATTCTTTATGAGCATAGTATCTTTCCTCTAAAAATTTCCTAAACCATTAGAGAAAGTTATGCATGTGAAATAAAGTCATAATGCAATAGTTAGGGTTTCCATTTGTAATGGATGATAGTTTTTTGTTTTGTTTTGTTTTTATTTTTCATTTACTGCATATGGAAAATATCATTGAGTAGTGAAATGATACTTCTTTGTGTGTTTTTTGTAAATTTTCTAGTTTAACCATTATAAACTAAGTAATACAGTGATTCACACCACACTTTCATATAGTTTCTATATCCAGAGATGACTAGATCCCTTACACCTTACCCTCATCTACTGACCTCTTAGGAGTATAGAAAAGTATATAGCTTAGCCATAAAATCCGTGTTCTCCTCTCTTGATTCTTAATTGTGACATACCCTATTAAGAAACTTCCTAAGTTTGTGTCTATGTATTCAGGTTAACTTGCATAAAAATGACAAAAAGTTTGATTAAGTTAATCTGTTATAAAAATAACATTCATATGTATTTTACCTTCTGATTTTATACCCTAGAGTTATGTAAAAGTAAACTTCACAATGATTTTTATTTAAATGTATGGATTTGAACATTTCTGCTGGTTAAAAGCCACAAACTGAGCATCTGTATTCGTTACTTAACTTTCTTTCTTTTCTTTTTTATTGTTCTTTTTTTTTAAATCTTTGTTGTTTGTACTATTGCACTGATTTTTACCCTGAGTTGCAAATAAATAGATGCAGATCCAGTCAAGTCTTCAAGTGATTGATCTTTGGATTTCCTGACAACTCACAACATATCTAGTAATTATGTCATTCAGTCATGGAGATTGCATTATCTCAAATTGCCTGGAATAATAATAATTCCTCAAACTTGCTACAAGAAGCTTATCTTCACCTTAATGTGATCCTTTTTCTCCCTGTTAAGTTGCTTTATCTAATGAAATCAGTCCAGAAGGGCCTTCATCTATTTTCTTTTCCTACTCTTTTCATTTTGATTCTCTTTGGTCATTAAGCAGCTGAAAGAAGGTAGACAATATTTTATGTCTGTATTGTTTATCTCATCTGTCAGTGAAATAGAGATTCAGATTGTATAATTTGATACAAAAACACAAGACAAGACAAGCAATAGTATTTTAGAGTGCCTCAACCAAAGTTGAGGAATATGTGTCCTACACAGTTGAGTTTTCCAAGACACATTTAATTATGGTATCAATGCACCCCAAAATTAAAGTGCTACAAAGAGAGGTTCGTTTCCAATCTTATATTATCCTGATGACCTTTTTTTTTTTTTTTTTTCCCCTGATGACCTTTTAAGAACAATATTAACATTATATATTCCCTGGATCTAGGAAGTGGGGGGAAACCGAAATTACAAATTACTACCATGGAATGTCAATATGAGCTGATTCTAGGATAAGTAATCTTATTTCATCTTTTTGTGTTAATATAAGTGACAGCGATGTTGTGTACAAATAACTTCACACTGCATATTGGACATTGAGGGATAGAAAAGAAAGTCCAAGACCTTGGAATCCCATGATCCAGAAAGACAGTTTACAGTGTATCATGAACCACTTTTGCCAGGCCAAGGAATCATCGTCATACGGCAGTTGACCTAGAGTTTGGTTCTATAATGCACAGTGTTAATGGTTAATTTTATGGGTCAACTTCTCCGGGATAAAAAATGCCCAGAAATCCGGTAAAACATTATTTCTGAGCATATCTGTGAAGGCATTTTCAGAAGAGATTAACATTTAAATCAGCAGACTAATGAAGATCATCTTGACTAATGTGATGGACACCATCCAATCTGTTGAAAGCTTGCATAGAACAAAAATGTAAAGGAAGGAAGAATTTGTCTTTTTTGCTTGAGCTAGGACATCCATCTTTTCCTGGTTCTTGGGCCTTTGTACTTGGACTGAAACTTATACCACTGGTTCCTCTCGTTCTCAGGCTTTTGACACCACTGACGTTCTTGTTTCTCAGCTTGCAGACACCAGACTGTGGGACATGGTCACCATAATCCTGTGACCTATTGCCTCTAAGAAATCCCCTCTATATTATATATAAACTGTATTGTATTTCTTATATTCTATTTTGTATCTTAATGGCTCTCTTTTTCTGGAGAGTCCTGACAAATACACTGGGCTTTTCAAGGCCATCTTAAAATGGATATATTAAAGTAACTCAAGAGCTTCCTAACACTGAAAAGCCATTAAAAGGAGATGAAGGCTACAAAGTACTTGAGAAGAAACATACAATAGCAGAGTGAAAATTGATATCTATTCTATTGGAAGAAACAACTAAAAAACTGCAAGTCCTTGCTGGGGAAAGAGACATGAAGGGGGGTGGAATCACACATAGGATTGATCTTTTATGGTTTAAACAGTGTATTCCTAACACTTTGTTTTAAAATTAGGTAAATTTTTACTTTCCTTTAAAAAATATTTTTTACAAATTCACTTTTCAAATATATATTTGCAGGGCCTGGGTGGCTCAGATGGTTAAGCGTCTGCCTTTGGCTCAGGTCATGATCCCAGGGTGCTGGGATGGAACCCTGCTTTGGGCTCCCTGCTCACAGGGAGTCTGCTTCTCCCTCTCCCACTCTATTCTTGCTATGTTCTACAAAAAATGTATTTGCTGATAAAAGTATAATCAACATTACCTAAAAGGATCCAGATGAAAATATAATTTTCTTACATTTGATACTGGCATAACTGGCTTGATATAAATTGTGCCTATTCATAAACATATGCTAATTAATGTACACTGATTAACATGATAATATTTAAAATATTATTATTTGTCCTCCATCACAAAGGTAATTTTATTATATGGCTTTCATTTGTATATGCCTTTCCTTAATGTGAGACCTTAGCCTTGCTTTCCATTTCTTCTCCTTACATTGCATTGTTTTTTATTTATGCTTATATTCCCCATGAGATGTCACCATTAACAAGTGATGTGGTCCTACCAACTAAACTCAAAGATAAAGAAAATAAAACATTTTTTTTAAAAACTAGCTGTTGGGGCACTTGTTTGGCCCAGTCAGTTGAGAGTCTGAGTCAATTTCAGCTCAGGTCATTTCAGGTTTATGAGATTTAGCTCTGTTTCTGGCTCCATGAAGGACATGAAGCTTATTTAAGATTCTCTCTCTCTCTCCTTCTCTCTCTGCACCTCTCTTCCCCCCACCAAAATCAATAATAAATCTTAGGGGGGGGGGGAAGCTGTTGTCATCACATATCTCTTCTGATCACTTTCTGAGCCCAGGCTGCCTTCTTTTTAAAAATAAATAAATAAATACTTGGAAATTTCCCAAATTGCTACACAGTAGAAATAGAACTATCCTTAGGTAATAAAGAGATAGTGGGGTTTCACACAGCACAAAGTGTTGTTAGTTTATCACAAGAGTCAATAAATTATAAAATGTAGTATAATTATTGCTATAACATCAGGAAGACAGAATTGATTAAATTGAAATTAAACCTGCCTAATTTTCTATTTATCTTTCTGGAGAGGTTTAAACCCAGACCTCCTCAACAGTTTGGGGAGGCAATTAGGTAGAGAAGAGTCTCCTTGGTGCAATCCAGTGTCACTAGGTTTTTTCACTCTGGCAGTTGGACTTGGGAGTATGTTATTCCACAGCAGGTGGGAATTTTAATGCTCAGTCAGTTTGTGACAGTGGATAGACCAGCAGAAGCAGCCCCTCTGAAATATATTTAATGTGAGACAAGCTGTGGTTGTAGGAACTGTAATTGTCATAGGTGAGGAAGATAAGAACCTATTATAGAACGATATCAAAGTGAATTCAAATAGTGGACTGAGGCACTCCTATTGAAATGTATTTATACATTTCCAATTTTGTTTGCTTCTAAACTTTACTTATAATCTTACTCTATTACATGTGCATCTTTATCTATCACTTTTGTTCCAAAAAATATAGAATATCATATCATCAGTCATCAAAATAGACTTGAAAGACACAAAAAGTTATCCCTCCCTTTTTGTGATAGAAAAAAAATTGCAGGGAAGGCTAAGTGATTTTCCCCCTAGATCACTTCATGAAGTCCCTGGCAAAATCCAGAAAGGTTTTAAGGTCTCTTGAGACCCATATCCATGAGTGTGAGATGGGACTGTGGAATAACAACATAAACAGAATTCAAATCAGCTGTCAATGAAGTCCAAATTTCTCTTGTTTCTCTGTCAGGAACAAAGAAAAAAAAAAAAAAACAGCAGATACCATTCATTAAAAATATACCATTTTCAGTTTATACTAGTAATATTTTGAAATATCAAGATCTAGAAATATTTAACTATAGCTTCTACGTAATAATATTTTAATTGCTATTTCTCAATTGTACTATTTTTCCTCACAAATCCATTCTAATTCTTCTTGCATATTCACTACACTGTGTTCATAATTCTATAATCTTAATAATATTTTTCTGATTATGTAATAATTACAGGGGGATTTTACTAAATTGAGAAATGTAAAAAGGCTCAAAGTGCAAACCTACATCTTGCAAACAGACATTGTTATCTTTGAAGTGCACTGATTTTCTTTTAATCTAGCTGGGTAATTTCTTTCTTTTTTTTTAAAGATTTTATTTATTTTTTGACAGAGAGAGAGATCACAAGTAGGCAGAGAGGCAGGCAGAGAAAGAGGAGGAAGCAGGCTCCCTGCTGAGCAGAGAGCCCAATGCCGATGCCGGGCTCAATTCCAGGACATTGAGATCATAACCTGAGCCGAAGGCAGAAGCTTAACCCACTGAGCTACCCAGGCGCCCCCTAGCTGGGTAATTTCTTACAAAACTGAATTATTGGACTTTCAGATGAGAAATGTGGGAATGGAATGAATGTTGCTCCCATCCTTCTAAGTATTGAGGAAATTGTGAGTAACCTTTTATTGGAGTCTTAGGGAAAATGACATCATAGGGCAAATAACTAGCCCTAAATCTGGGAAGAGACAGGAATTTTCTGGGAGAAACAAAAATCTCAGCATTTACTTTCTTGGGGCAGATGTTGTGAATGCCATATAAGCCAGTAAAATGTTAAAGCCAGTAAAAAGTTAAAAATGTTTAAGAAATTCCTAAAGACCAAGTGTTAGTATAACGGTGTGAAAACTGAGGTCTGCAGACATATGGTGGTGTAACCTCCTATGTATTTTCCCTACATGATTACCATCAGGTGCCAATAAAGAAGAAAGGACAATAACTTATTTAGCCAGATAAAGTAAAATTTAGTCTAAATTTGGATCTTTACAAAGAGATGGTGATTCTCAGAAATGGAATCAATGAAGATAAAATATAATCTTTGAATTTTAATTGCTCTAAAAGAAAACTGACTTTTTCATAAGCAAAAGTTATAAAACTTGAAAAAGTACAAGGTTTGACTATAATGGTACAAAGGGTGGGAGGGATTGGTTGGGAATATGATGTTATAAAATGAGCAAAAACATATATTACTTAAGGGAAATCCAGATTATTTAAAAATGTATGTTTTAAATCCAAGAAATAAAGATGGATATATTGTCAGAGTTAAAGACATTCATTGCATGTTGGTCAATTCTCAAGAACATAACAATCCTAATTATGTATGTAATATATAATAGAATTTTAAAATACATCAGAAAAAAAATGGATAGATAATGAAAAAAGAAAAAGATAAATCCACAAATTTATTTAGAGACTTCAACACTCATCTCTCAATAATTAATAGACCAGTTAGACAGAAAACAACTTCAGAGATAGATGACCAGGAAAACACTACACTACCAAACAACTTGATCTAATTAACATTTGTGGAACATTCCACCCTAAACAACAACAGAATATACATTGTACATAGAGCATCCACAAAGAAAGACCATATGCTGAGATACAACTTCGACCTATTTAAAAGAATGCAAATTGCACAATGTCCATTCTTCAAATGTAACATAACTAAGCCTCAACAAAATGAATGGAAAGGTAAAAATAATAACTTTGGAGTTTAGAAATCTGGGAGACATAACTTGAACCACGCATTCAAAGTTATGATCACCAGTAAATCATACTGATGTCACAGTCCCTGATACGATGCAATGATCAGGGTAGTAACTTCTGTGGTATTCTTTCCAAAGTGCCATAGGTTCCCTGCTCATGAGAAAGCATCAGACACACCCAAGTATGAAACAGTCTATAAAATACCTGCTACTATATCAAAGTGTCGATGTTGTGACAAACAAGGAAACATGAGAAATTATAGTGTATTGAAGGGGCATAATGGCCAAATGCAACATGGTCTCCTGGATTGGATCTAAAAGAAGAAAATGAATATTAGTATGCAAAACCAGGGAAATCAACATTGTCTTTTTTGTTTATGACATAGAATGTGTAAATTAGAATTTTTTTAGTTTTATTAATTCTGCAGCATGGTTATGTAAGAGGCAGTATAAGCCTTGGGAAGGGCATATAGAACTCTTTTGACTATTTTTCAACTCTTCTGTAAATCTACAATTATCTCAAAATACATATTTTTAAAAACTAAATTATTTTGTTCTTGCTCCCTTATAGCTTGTTTTATTCTTTGTCACCACATTGTTACCATTTTTGCAATTAAATTTAATTAAATATTCTTCTACAAAACATACTTTCAGAAGAATAGAATTATCTATCATATGGAGTTAATATAACCCATTAAGCAATTTCTTAGTATTAAAATACACATATTACCGTTCTTTGTGCTTATAAATAATTTTATGGTGATCTTTTTTATTTTTATAATTCAGTTCCTATTGCATTTCTATGTTAAAATATATACAATGTTGCTCTGTAATTTCCTGATAATATATGTTCTAAAGACCAAAACCAAAGAGGAAAACAAACAAAATCAAGCTGGAATGTATATTAATAGGTTCTGATACTTAACTTCAGCAAGATTACAAAGGAAACTGGAGTCAGTATTAGTAGAGAAGATCTGAATAAAGCAATTAAGTGTCTGAAGCAAAGTGACAAAATTCTAAAAGTGGACTTTCCACATTCATACACTAAAAGTGTACATATTCTGAGTTTTTCTGGGTAAGGGCTTTTGGAAAGAATAATTAAACATTGGAGAGGGACACAGGTATGTGAATCAAATAGTTTCTATCTCCATTCCACGTGCATTATATGCCAGCAAAAATATGGGGTTCCTGGATAGCTCAGTTGGTTAAGTGTCTGCTTCAGCTCTGGTCATGATCTCAGGGACCTGGGATTGAGCCCCAAATTGGGCTCCCCACACAGTGAGGAGTCTGCTTGTTCCTCTTTCCCTCTCTCTCTGCCCCCCACCCCCACTCAGGTTTTCTCTCTCTCCCTCGCTCAAATAAATAAATAAATTATTTTTAAAAAATAAACCATAATAAAATGATAGGTCATAAAGAAACAAATAAATTCAGAAAAAAATACTTAAATTATTTTAGTTATAGTAAGCTGAAAGAAATCATTCCTAGCAGATATCTATGTCATAATCCCTGAAACCTGTGAATATTACTTTAAATTGCTATATTTAAATGTGGGGGGTGGTGGTGGGTATCTGGGTGGCTCAGTTGGTTAAGCATCTGCCTTTGGCTCAAGTCATGATCCAACAGTCCAGGGATGGAGGCCCCATTGGGTTCCTTGCTCAGCAGGGAGTATGCTTCTCCCTCTCCCTCTGCCTGCTGCTGTCCCTGCTTGTGTGCTCTCTCTCTCTCTCTCTCGCTCTCTAAGAAATAAATAAAATATTTTTAAAATTAAATAAAATAAAGAGGGAGGGAGGTGATTAATTTAAGGATGTTGAGATGGGAATTTATCCTATATTATTTTGGTGGATCCTAAATGCCATCACAATACTCTGGTTTCTCTTCAGATCGCATAAATCTTTCGCCTTTTACTAAATGCCATCACATGTATACAGGAAGGCAGAGGAGATTTAACAGAGAGGAAAAGAGTATAAAGATGAAGGAGAAAGAGATTAGGAATGTTGGCTCTGAAGAGTCAACTAATGCAGCTACAAGCCAACATATTCTATAGCCACCAGAAGCTTGAAGAGGAAGAGGTTCTCCCCAGAGCTTCTGGAGAGAGCATAACCCTGCTGACGTCTTGATTTCATCAGAGTTAATAATGATTTTTTACTTCGGCCCACCAGAATTGTAAGAGAATATGTTGTTGTTGTTTTAAGAGACTAAGTTTGTGGAAATTTGTTATGGCAGCCACAGAAAACATACAGTAACACATTTTAAATAATTAAAATAATTTTAAGGAATGAACATTAAAATTGGCCTTATAAAAAAATTCATTTTCGGGACACCTGGGTGGCTCAGTTGGTTAAGAAACTGCCTTCAGCTCAGGTCATGATCCTGGAGTCTCGGGATCGAGTCCCACATCGGGCTCCCAGCTCCATGGGGAGTCTGCTTCTCGCCTCTCATGCTCGCTGTTTCTCTCTCAAATAAATAAATAAAAAAAAAATTCATTTTCAGTTCTAAGCATAAGAATTTTTAAAAAACGACTTCTTTGAGTAAATAAATCAATAAATAGTTTTTTTTAATTTAATTTAATTTTTTCAGTGTCCCAAGATTCATTGTTTATGCACCATACCCAGTGAACTATGCAATAAGTAAATAAAATTAAATAATAAAAATATAATCAGATAATCATGAAATATAAAAAATACTATAACCATAAAATTGCTAAATCTAAGAGCTTCCTTATTGAAAAAGCCAAAAATCTATTAATACATAAATATATATATAATTATATATGTACATAATTATATAAAACAATATCATGTCAATAGAATACATAGTTAATACAGCATATGAAAAAAGAAAACCCAAGCAAAATAGAAAGGCTAGATTGAAAGAGGTGGGCAAAATAATTACAAAAAGGCAATCAAGAAATGAAGTGTAAAGCTTAATCCACTGACACCATCAAGGAAAAAAATTATTCAAATTACATTAAAATTTTCTAGAGACCAGAAGACTTTGTGTCTGTATTTGTATTAATCTAAAAGCATTTTTGGTGTATATATAACTGTATATGTATTCTTGCATTCATCATTAATAGACATTCAAATATGTCAGAAATAATGCAGAAAAAGAACAATTCATGCTAATTATGCCAATAATTAGTAAGTCAAATTCCTAAATATTATTTTACCAAATACTATTTGGTAATATATTAAAATAATAGTACTACTGGACAAAGAGATATTCATTAAGGTGTATGGATTATTCAATATTTGTGATATCAGATACTATTATGTTCTTTAGTACTTTAACCAAAAGGGTGGCAAAAGAGTAATATTGGTCAGTCCTAACAGATTAATCACCTTTGAATCAATGATGGGAGTTCTTATCTATGGATGGGTATAGAGACCCTTTGATGGCAGTGACAGCACAAATGGAGGTGTAAATACATCATTTTTTAGGAGATTCATTTAAAAAAAATGTCAGAATATGGGGAAAAAGTTCTAGAGATAAGGGCATTATTTTCTTCTTAGAGTAAATCCATATGTAAATAGTAGGTTTAGAAACAAGGATTAGTAAAGACAGAAGACAGAAGAAGTAAAGTGAGATAATTAATGGTACTTTTTTCCCACCATATCCACACACATACACCCATACTTTTTTCTTTTAAGTTAGGCAAAAGACAGACTTTCCTATTTAATTTGACACCCAAGGCAGATTGCACCCTTAGGAAAAAAAAGTAAATCACAGTCAGGTTGGAAGATAACATTCCTCATTTGAGTTTAAATCTTGTAAACAATACCACTCTGCTATAATGTATCTGTATTTTTAAATATAATTAGTAATTAAATGACAGTTTATTCAATTACTGATGGTATTATTTCAAATCTTGGGTTCTTTTCAGCTCTACCCAGCTTTAGAGTCTAAAACCAGGAAGTTAAAAACTGATTCAAAAGTAAGCAGTGAAGAGCTCTAATATTTAGCCCTTTACATATTTTATATCAAAATTGACTTTTTTTTTATATTAAGAGTACATTTTATCAGATACCAGAAAGATGGTGGAGTACAAAGATTCTAAGTTCATCCTGGCCCATGGATATACTTAGATAATAACCACATCAGTGTGACTAATCAAGAAAATGACCTACAGACTGGTAGAACAGACTCTATAATTAATTGTAGAGAAGCTACATAGAAAAGGGGTGGAGGGGCAGAGAACCAAATTCTGGTGGAAACTAACCACAATGGGAGGGATACCACAAGCAGAGGAAAGGGAGAGGAATACAGTCCACACCAGGAATCACAGACATGGGGGACCCTCTCTGGGAAGATGAGTCTCCACATATTTGGCTTTGAAATCCAGTGGGACTTAACTTCAAGAGTTTATACAAGCAGCTGGACTTAATTCTGGGTACTTTACAAACTAGGGCTTGACTCTGGGAAAGCTGATGAAGAAGCTGTGTCCCCACCCTTACAGAGATAGCACAACAAACAACCCCACAGAGATAGAGTGTGGCAGCAGCTACACTGAAAAGCCATCAGGATCTGGGTTATAGAAAGGAGATTTATTCAGTAATCTCAGAACATGTGCTGAAGGGACAGAGATATGAAAGAGACTTCTCCAAAAATAAAAGAACTGGTAGGTGCCATTTCTCCCCCAACCCTATACACCTCCAGCCTGGGTAGCCAGACATTTGAGGAAACCAGCAGGAACACACATCAACTAGCTTGCTAACACCATGTGCCCTTTCACATTCTCTGGAAGATTTGGCCCATCCAACCCACATCACTTGGTAATAGTCTCTCCAGAATGGCTCTGACATATATCATTTTACAAGCAGCCATAATAGTGAACAGTGCCATTCAAAAGGGACTCCTGCCCTGGGGAGAGAGAAAGATAACCACACGCATCAGTTTGATTGTAGCCCCTGCAGTCGCCTAAGGACAGACATCTAATCTGACCACTGGCCCTACCCATCAACAAAAAACCCAAAGGGGAAGCAGAAGGAGAGAACCCTATGGTTTAGAATCACTGCAATCCCAACAGACAGACTGGGGGTAGATATCTGGCCTTACTGCAGGAACTGCCCACCAACAAAAGCTTCTCAGAGGCAACAGAGGAAGAACAAACTTCGGTTTGGTGTTACTGCAGCCCTAGTAAACAGGATGAGAGCAGGCATCTTGTCTGACCAAACTACAAGCCCAGGGCAGCCATAGACTTATTCCTTTACAGCAAAGGGACAAAATCCTGCCCATAACAGCAAAGCAGGCCATTGAAGTTGACTAGACTGAGAATAGACATGGCTCAGCCACACACAACAATAGGGCACATGCAACATACATAAAAGTTCTGATTCTGGTAAAGGCCATTACACTACAGGACCTCTTCTTCACAAGGACACTCTTCTCAGGAGCAGAGATGTGCTAACTTTCCTAATACATAGGAACAAACAGAGAATTAGATAAAATAAGGAGACAGATCATATGTCTCAAGTGAAAAATTAGAACAAAAATCACAGCAAAAGAGGTAAATGAAACAGACAAGAAGCCTGATAGAGAATTCAAAGTATTGGTCATAATTGACTTGAGACTTGAGAAAATTGGACTTGAGAAAAGAGTGGAGGATCTCAGTGCGACCTTTGACAAAGAGATAGAAAATGTGAAAAAAAAATAAATCAGAGATGAATAATTCAATCATTGCAATTATGAATGTGCTTGAGGGAACTAATAGTAGATTAGAGGAAGTAAAAGAATGGATCAGTGATCCAGAAGACCAAGTAGTGGAAAACAAATAGGCTGAACAACAAAAAGAAAAAATAATAATTTAAAAAATGAGAATAGGTACAGAAAAGACTTGACATACTTTTTTCCCCCAAAATTGTAAAGAGGTGATTTTCAAGAACTTTATATGGGAGTTGTCACACCAGGACTTTCAGAATTGATGGGAGAGTCTTGTGGGAAAACTTACTTTGGTAAATTATTGCACATGCAGAAAACTGATCACACTGACTGGATCTATCCACAACATGGAAAATAAAGTAGATTTTCAGGAAAAAAAAAAATGAGAATAGGTTAAGGGAACTTGTCACTTCACCAGATATAATAGCATCCATATTATAGGGATCCCAGAAGAAGAAAGAGAGAAGAGGAAGAAACTTTATTTGAAGAAATAATAGCTGAACACTTCCCTAATATGGGGAAATTAACAGATATCTGAATTGAGGAAGTATAGAGGGTACACAACAAAATCAACCCAAGGAAGTCCAATCAAGACACATAATAAAGATGGCAAAAATTAGTGATAAAGAGAGAATATTAAAAGCAATGAGTGAAAGAAAATAATTATATACAGCAGAAACCCCAAAACTCTACTAGCTGATTTATCAGCAGAAATATTGCAGGCCAGAAGAAAGTAGCATGATGTATTCAAAGTACTGACAGGAGAAAACCTGTAACCAAGACTATTCCTTCTATCCAGCAAGGCTATCATTCAGAATATAAGGAGATATAGATCTTCTCAGAAAAACAAAATTTAAGGAAGTGCATCACCACTGAACCAGGTTTATAAGAAATGTTAAAGAGAATTGCTTGAGTGCAAAGAAAAGTTCATAATCAGAAATAAGAAAATTAGGTGAGAGACACCACTTTGGGAAGATGGCAGAGGAGTAGCAGACTAAAATGACATCAGATCCCAGGAGTTCAGCTAGATAGGTATCAAACCATTCCAAACACCTACAAACTCAACAGGAGATTGAAGAGAAGAAGAGCAGCAATTATAGCAGCAATTCTAGGAACAGAAAATTGACCACTTTCTGAAAGGTAGGACGTGCAGAGAAGTGAATCTGAAGAGATGGGAAGATAGACTGTGGGGTGAGGGGCCGGCTCCTAGCATGTGGTAGAGCAGTGGAACACAAAATGAGAACTTGTAGAAGTCTGCTCCACTGAGGAATATCGCTCCAGAAGCTAAGCGGGGGTGGAACCCTTGCAGGAACAGTGTGGTCTCAGGTCCCGTGGTATCACAGAAAGACCAGGGGTGTCTGTGTGGCAGAGCTGCCAGGTATCAGAGTGGGGAAGCCAACTACAGAGACAGAGCGGAGGAGTGAGCTTTCAGATCAGGATTACCTTAAACCATGATCCAAGGCACAGTTGGACCACTGCTCTTCAAGCAGGGACCCCACAAGTGGCAGATCCGGGGAGACTCATCTTCCTCCTCTGGGAGGAGCAGTGCAGCAGGAATCTGCTGGGTTTGGAGACTCCAAATGGGGCCATGCACCAGAGATAGAAATGTTTGGTCACAGGCCGGGTGAGCTCAGAGCACGGCTGGAAACCAGGGGGATGGAGGGATGGACTGCTTATCTCTGAGGTCACACTGAGGAGTGGGGCCCTGAGCTCTCAGCTCCTCAGGGCCAGAGATTGGGAGGCCACTATTTACATTCCTGTCCTCCAAAGCAGTTTGGAAAGCTTTCAGGGAACAAAAGCTGACAGTGAACCTGAGCAGATTACTTAGCCTGGTCCCTGGCAAGGGTGGTGTAATCCACCTCAGGCAAAGACATTTAAGAATTACTGCAACAGGCCTCTCCCCCCAGAAGATCAGCAAGAACATCCAGCCATGACTAAGCTCACCTATCAAGGAGAACAGCAGAACTCCAGAGCCAGGGAAAGCAACACACAGAATTCATGGATTTTTCCCCATGATCCTTTCATCTTGCAAAGTTAATTTTTTTTAAATTTTATTTTTTTCTTATTCTATTTTAACTTTTCCTCTTTCCTCTTTTAATGTTTTTAAACTACTTTAACTTAACAAGACCTTTCTTAAAAAAAAAAAAAAAAACTTTTAAGCCTTCGTTGTTATAGTCATACTTTATATCTTCATTGTATTTAAACTTATTTTTTGTATACATATAGGTTTTTATTTCTAAAAAAATTTTGGATACAATTTCTCCTAATAGATCAAAATATACCCTAATCCAGCACATGGCTGTGTTCTAGTCTCCAGCCTGAGCACATTCCCTCCTTTTTTTTTTTTATCTTTTTCCAACCAACTTATCTTATCAATTCTTTTATTTATTTATTTTTAATTCTCATATTTACAGTCATATCCCATCCCTTCATTGGGTTTACCCTTATTTTCATATATATATGTTATTCTTTCTTTAAAATTTTGGGAGATAGTTTTTTCTAAGAGACCAGAATACACACAAAATCAAGTGGGTGGCTCTATTCTATTCACCAGTCCAATATATATAAATTATATAATTATATAAATTATATATATATATAATTTATCATATAAATTATATATAATATAAATATATAATTATATAAATATATAAAATTATATAAATTATGTATATAATTTATATAATTATATATATATATATATATATATATATATATATTTCTTTTTTCTCCCTTTTTTCTCTCCCCAGTTTTGGGGCTCTTCTGATTTGGTTAGCATACATTTTTCTGGGGTCTTTGCCAGCCTTTTAGTATTTTATTCTATCATTCATATATTCTTTTCTGGATAAAATGACAAGGTGGAAAAACACCACAAAAATAACAACAACAACAACAAGAGGCAGTACTGACAGCTAGGGAATTCTCAAAATGGACATTGGTAATATGTCAGAACTAGAGTTCAGAATGATTTTCAACATGCTAGCTGGGCTGTAAAAAGGCATGAAAGAGATTAGAGAGACACTCTCTCGAGAAATAAAATCCCTTTCTGAAGAAAACAAAAGAACTAAAATCTAACCAACTTGAAATTTTAAAAAAGCTATTAATGAGGTGCAATAAAAAATGGAGGCATAAGAGAGAATTAGTGATATAGAAGACCAAATAACAAAGAATAAAGAAGCTGAGCAAAAGAGAGATAAAAAACTACTGGACCAGGGCACCTGGGTGGCCTGGTGGGTTAAGCCTCTGCCTTCAGCTCAGGTCATGGACTCAGGGTCCTGGGATCAAGTCCTGCATTGGGCTCCCTGCTGAGCAGGGAGCCTGCTTCCCCCTCTCCCTCTGCGCCTCCCCCTGCTTGTGCTGTCTCTCCTTCTCTCACTCTCTGTCAAATAAACAAATTCTTAAAAAAAAAAAAAAAAAAAAAAAAAAAACAAACTACTGGACCACAAGGGGAGAATTCCAGAGATAAGTGATACCATAAGACAAACCAATATTAGAATAATTGGGATTCCAGAAGAAGAAGAAAGAGAGAGGGAGGCAGAAGGTATATTGGAACAAATTATAGTAGAGAATTTCTCTAATATGGCAAAGGGAACAAGCATTAAAATCTAGGAGGCACAGAGAACCCCACCTCAAAATCAATACAAATAGGTTGACAACCCATCACCTAATAGAAAAGCTTACAAGTATCAGTGACAAAGAGAAAATCCTGAAGACAACTTGGGACAAGAGGTCCATAACATACAATTGTAGAAATATTAGATTGGCAGCAGACTTATCTAGAGACCTGGCAGGCCAGAAAGAATTGGCATGATATAGTCAGAGCACTAAATGAGAAAAATATGCAGCCAAGAATACTATATCCAGCTAAGCTATCATTGAAAATAGAAGGACAGATAAAAAGCTTCCAGGACAAACAAAAATTTTTTAAATTTGCATCCACCAAACCAGCCCTAAAGGAAATATTGAAAGGGGTCCTCTAAGCAGAAAGAGCCTAAAAGTAGTAGACCAGAAAGGAACAGAGACAACATACAGTAACAGTCACCCTAAAGGCAATAAAATAGCATTAAATTCATGTCTTCATTCATTCATAAATTCATATCTCCATTCAGGTTACCCTGAATGTAAATGGGCTAAATACCCCAATCAAAAGACACAGGTTATCAGAACGGATTAAAAAAAAATACGCATTGATATGCTGTCTGCAAGAAACTCATTTTAGACCCAAAGACACCTCTGGTTTTAAAGTGAAGGGATGGAAAACAATTTACCATGCTAATGGACATCAAAGAAAGCTGGGTTGGCAATCCTTATATCTGATAAATTAGATTTTAAGCCAAAGACTATAATAAGAGATGAGGAAGGACACTATATCATACTCAAAGGGTCTGTCTAACAAGAAGATCTAACAATTTTAAATATCTATGCCCCTAACATGGGAGCAGCCATCTACATAAACCAATTAATAACAAAATCAAAGGAACACATTGAAGATAATACAATAAAAGTGGGGGACTTTAACACCCCCTGCATTGAAATGGACAGATATCCAAGAAAAGATCAACAAGGAAATAAAGGGCTTAAAGGACACACTGGACCAGATGGACATCACAGATATATTCAGAACATTCCATCCCAAAGCAAAAGAATACACATTCTTCTCTATTGCACATGGAACATTCTCCTGAAAAGATTACATCCTGGGACACAAATCAGGTCTCAACTGGTTCCAAAAGATTGGGATCATTCTCTGCATATGTTCAGACAACAATGCTCTGAAGCTAGAACTCAATCACAAGAGGAAAGTTGGAAAGATCGCAAATACATGGAGGCTAAAGAGCATCCTACTAAAGAATAAATGAGTAAACCAGGAAATTAAAGAACAACTACATGCAAAATGTATGTCTTTATCTGAACAAGCAAGAAAATTAGTTGAAAAAACTTTAAAATAAAATAATGTAGCAATATTATAATTTGTAAAATTGTTATCCAAAACCAATGAGGTTTTTTTTTTTTATAAACAATGAGCAGCTTAATCATATATTAAAAAAAAAAAAGAAAAGAAAAAAGCCTTACTCATAGATGCACCAACACAAACATAAAAATAAGTATTTAGGAATAAGCTTAAAAATGAAAGCAAAAAAATAACCTATCCAATAAAAAGTTAAGGTTGATATATACATTCAGTAACATACAACCATTATGTCTTTTCAAATTTATCTATAAAATTAAATCAACAAAATTCAAATGCCAAAAGGATTCAAGAGTATAGATTCACAGAGTGATCTTACTGGATGAATATGAATGCTTATTCCCACAAAAGACTTTTCAAGACAAATAACAAAACGTCCTCCCATTTATTGAGTATATAAGAATAACACTGAAAATAGTATTTTGTTAGCCAAGGATCAGAATGGAAAACACAGAAAATAAAATTAGGCTAATAAGTAGTCTCCTTATCTTCCATTTTTACCTACATACTCACAAATACAGAGTAACACAAATAATGAAGTATATATTTGAACCAAAAACGTAGCACAGTTGTGTGCACACCTCTGTGTGTGTATTTAAGAACTTAGTTGTATTATTTGAATTTCAATTAATTGAAGGAAGTCCTGAGACAACTATTGATGCACTCTTTTTAAAAAGATTTTACTTATTTATTTGAGAGAGAACACAAGCAGTGGGGTAGGGGTCTGAAGAGGGAGAGAAAGAATTTCAAGTGAGCTCCCCAGCAGGCAGGGAGCCCAAAGTAGGGCTTGATTCCAGGACCCTGAGATCATGACCCAAATGGAAGGCAGATACTTAACCAACTGAGCCATGCAGGCAGCCAATCCACTTTTGATCCAGAATCCTTCTGCTTTTAGGATGTTATTATAACAATATATCTGGAAAGTTATACACAAGTCTTTTCACAGCAGTGGTATTTGAAACACTTATAAAAACGTAAACCATTTACATCAGATTTGGTCCTTAATTATGCTACATCTGTAAGTTTGGAAATAGTACAAAGAATAAAAAACCAAAATTAGAGGACTAAACATGAGAAAAACATTAAAGATACTTACATTTTTAATGTAAGTATTGTTTTATGTAATGTAATGTTTTATAAAATGAATACAATTGTATGTAAAACACATATGTATCCACATATACATAGAAATGTAATGGGGTAATTTAAAAAAAAACAAAACAAACTTTGGGGCACCTGGGTGGCTCAGTGGGCTAAGCCTCTGCCTTCAGCTCAGGTCATGATCTCAGGGTCCTGGGATTGAGCCCCACATTGGGTCTCTGCTCAGCGGGGAGCCTGCTTCCTCCTCTCTCTCTGCCTGCTTCTCTGCCTGCTTGTGATCTCTGTTTGTCAAGTAAATAAATAAAACCTTTAAAAAAAAACCTGATTTTCAGATTATTCTTTGTAATATTTTTGAATTGTTCAAATTTTCTATAATAAGAACATTACTTTAAACATCAACCTAAATACACATAAATAATTTAAAGAGTGAAGAAATTCTATCATTAATCCACCTTGATTTCATAGTAATTACTATTCTTTACTCTTTAGGAAGTCAAGTACTTAATTTAGCTTAGAAAGAAAGCTATGCAATTATCAAATAGTTATTTTTAAATGCTAGGTAAAACCTTCATTCCCCCAAATGCAATCAAAACCTCTGCACTTTTCCATTTCTTTTTGAGAAATTCAAGTAATAACTCTCATCATAATCCTTTATGCCTTGCTTTTATGCATTTCTTATGAATCTTCATTTTTCATTTAGTCTGTGGTCATTCATTTTTGCCTGGAAACTATATTATAATATCTCCCCAGGGCATAAAAGTATGATTTATATATTATTACATCTTCATTTCTTTTTTGTTCTTCATTTGGGATCTACTCCTACAACTTTAAATTTCTCTGCCTCCATTTCCCTATGCATCATTACATCTTTTTAAAAAAGGTAAAATATGAACATAAGATATTAAATACACATGTGATCTGCCATTTAAAGAATATCAGGGGTACCTGGGTGGCTCAGTGGGTTAAATCCTCTGCCTTCGGCTCAGGTCATGATCTCAGGGTCCTGGGATCGAGCCCCACGTCAGGCTCTCTGCTCTGCGGGGAGCCTGCTTCCTCTTCTCTCTCTGCCTGCCTCTCTGCCTACTTGTGATCTCTGTCTGTCAAATAAATAAATAAATAATCTTAAAAAAAAAAAGAATGTGTTTAAAAAAAAAAGAATATCAATAATAACTTTTCAATAATAGTTTTCTTTCTTTCATAAAATAAAAATTAATGTCCCAATTTTATATTTCCCCTAAATATCTTACATTTAACAAGATTCATTAAGGTATTGTGCAATTGAAGTAGCCTCTAATATTTTCAAGATACCTACAACATATACAAGTTTTATAAATTTTATAATAAACAAGTAAGGCACAATCAAAAAAAGAAAGTTAATAAAGATATAGAAGCAAAAACATTTTTAACAAAGATTTATTCTGATGGTTCAATGTAATTTCTTTTGTCCTCAAAATGACAAAAATTTTTGAAACCAAAAGTAAACCATTTATTTGAAATTCTACCCTGTCCTAATTAGTTTTTCTCTATTTTATTTCCTACTAAAATAGTACATTAAAGTTCTAGCTCTTTGCATAACACTCATAAATGTTTCCCATTATGTTATATTACACTTATCTATCAGAATTTTTTTGGCTTCTTTAATACCAATAGGTCTAGGCATACTCTCTGATGAATTTTCCAATTTTTTATCAATTCTATGTTTTATTAGTTTCCTAACCAAATCTAAGAAACATAATTTTCTGGTTGTTTCCCTTGAAGTAGTTTAAAGATGAAAACAGAAACAAATAAATAAAAACTAGTCTCTAATATAAATTGTAATTCAAGGACAACAAAGATTGGTCATGTTACCATGTAAATTTCAGATACAAAATATAACCAAATTCATATAATGCATTTGACACACTGTGGTTTTCTCTGGATAGAAGACAATTTAAAACTTCTTGGGTCTTCAAAATCACCCCAAAGATATTCTCATTATTCACGTAAATCTCTCCTAAACTATTTTGTGCAGCAGGAAGGATCTTGTATACTTCAGTCCTTTGAGTGAATGGGATTCTACAATCTATTTAAGATAGGGTCTGTGTAAAAAACTAAAATTTAATTTAATGTACGCTAAGACATGGGAGGAAAAAGCGCAGGGAAGAAAAAGTACAATTATGATGTACTGACCACAGCTGGTAATTACACTAAAGCCTCCTTTATAGATAATCCAAAAGGCAATAATGAAATTTTCCCATCTGAGATAAATTTGGCAATATATAGAATTTTCTATTCTATCTAAATATTGGAATAACCTGAGTAATAATTAACTTATAGGCAATGGTTAAGGCATTGGCCAAATGATCAGAAACTGATGACATTGGAAAACTGAAGACAAGGAATTCTGATGAAGAGGTATATGGATGAATGTATCAGAAAGGACACAGGATGTCAAGATGTCCACATCACACATTTTGTCCTTCACAGAACATTCATGGCAGATAAAGCTATAAAACAATGTGCAAGGGGCGCCTGGGTGGTTCAGTGGGTTAAGCCGCTGCCTTCAGCTCAGGTCATGATCTCAGGGTCCTGGGATCGAGTCCCGCATCGGGCTCTCTGCTCAGCCAAGAGCCTGCTTCTCTCTCTCTCTCTCTGTCTGCCTCTCTGCCTACTTGTGATCTCTGTCAAATAAATAATAAAATAAAATATTAAAAAAAAAAAAAAAAAAAACAATGTGCAAGATCTGTCTTCTGCATGTGAATAAATTCCTGTTCCTAGTCAACCTTTTACTCATTGGAATTTGTATATAAAATTCCTGTGATGGAATCTATGCATAGTTTTAATGCGGTGGACTTCCATTCACCAAAGCAAGTCTAGCTAGTGCTACTGATTATCCAGTCTGCCAATAGTTAAGCTCAAAGCTAGACCCCATAGAGGACACCATGTTCTGAGGTTACCAGTTAGCTTCTTGGTAAAAGTCTGGTTACACTGGAACTGTGCCATTATAAAAACGGCAACTAAGTACATGAAGAATTGATTGGCAGTAGCCACTATGCAAATCACACATATGGGACCACTAAAACATGGATCCTATGGGAATGAAAATTCATAAAATCCTTTCAACCAAGGTGATAACATCAGATAAGAGGATTCAGAAAAGTAGTGGGAAAAGGAAGGACATGAATGTCAGCTTAGATATTTTCAGCTATAAAAACAGTGTAAAGAGCTGACGTGACCATTTTTCAATTTGTTGTTGATATAAAAAATACTGGTGGATGCTAATATTACCTACAGGTTCTAAGTTTGTATGATTGAATCAACATGACCCATAGCAATATGATAGTGGAAATTTAATTTTCTCCCACATTGGGGATATTTCCTTAATTATATTGTCTCCCAAAAAAATGTAATTTCTTCTTCATATACTTTGTGACTGCACTATATCACTTACCATATTTTAGATAAATTGATTCAAGCATTTTACCTGCTCTGCTAAAATGTAACATCATCAATTACAGATTTCTTTTTACTCTAATTGTATTCACCTGCAACACTCATATGTGCTTTGATCATAATCAATCCTCAATAAATGTTAATTGCACTGAAACACTGCAGATGATGAAACTCCAGATAAATATTTGCTAATGGAAAAATATTGGCTAGAGGGGATAAGTTATCTTTTCTGAAAGTACTATCATATTCGTGAAATTTTTAAAATAACTTCCTCACTCAAAAAAGTGTCTGATCACATGTTTAGCATTTAGTGATATTTTCACGGTGTCATAATCTTTATAAAGGAGATAAAATGAATGAAAATAAAAATCCCATTGCATGGGTACAAGGTACATGAATCACAGTCTCTTTCACCTTCAAGAAAGTTTTTAGTTGTGGTCACCTAGTCTCTAAATAAATCTAACAGAAATAGAAAAGGCTAGTGAAGGACAATGAGAAGGATTGTAATCACAAGTAGTACTCTAGGAGGGGACTCCAAATGAGGGGGATATTAAAAAGACTAGGCTGAATTGCTCTGAGAAGATGAATGAGAAAAGGTGATAACATAGAGGCATATTAAGTAAAGAATAGAGTGAAATAGATACGCAGAAATTCTTTTTTACCCTTTCTTAAATTCAAGGGCAGTAGATAAAACCAGAGAGCCTAAAACATGAAAAGACAGGACTTTTCTCTTGGAACAAATTGTCAAGAAGTAGTTCAAGTGTTTCTGTCTGCTCCATTCCTAACTGGGAAACTAAGTCAACATCTCCATGCCTCTATTCCCCAGTATTTATAACAGAATGTTAGATATTAAAAAGGATTATTGAGATCCTAAGTTAGACCAGACTAGAAGAAACAGCTTCAATCTAAAAAAGAAAAGAGGGGGTGGAATTGAGGCCCAGATAGTTTGTTGCTCATATGTATAAAACCAATTACTTAGAGAGCTATTTTCAGGGGTCTCTAAGTTAGGGATCTTTTTACTATGGAGTTACCTCCAGACTAGTGTTCATATATTATACAACTCATAGCTCATTTATTTGCATAAGTAAATACACAAATATATACACTATTCATGTGCACTGCACTTTGCATATACATGCAAATACATTTGATGCACCAGAAATTTATTTTAATATGTTTTACTATTTATCTCGTTAAGTGAATGCACTATACAGGTCTCAAACCACATGGAAGAATGATTTATATCAAATTATACAAGGATTGACATATATCCTAAATGCTTTTAGTGTAGAGTATTAGTAGAAAATATCATGAAGCCACATATTATTTTAACAACTAATGAACACAACATGCTACTTAAAACTTTTCATATCCATCAATAATTTTCCTCATTTTCTTAGTCCCATATTAAATTGTTGCTAGCATTGAGCATACATCAGCACCTTGATTTCCCCATCAGTGGCTGGCATGGAAAAATTTTCTCTTATTTGGAAATTATCAGTGAGGAATATGTTTATAGTAAAATCTGAATGGAAGGAAATTATAAATTGGCCATGTTTAAACATTATGCACAGTCAGCCTCAGAGACAATATTAAAATTCCGTGAGATGCTCCGGTCAACTTATCCTACAAAATACTCATAGTTCTTTTGCATTTCACACTTATCTGCTCCTGATCTACTAGAGGTATGCGCCATGAATGAATCTCTCAAGTGCAGATCAGGTTTTTACTACATATTTTGGTCTAGGCACTTGTCACGTGCTTCAAAAACAGGATATACTGAATCTTTTAGTAGGTGTGAGTATATGAAAACTTCTTGTTACCTATTTCTTATTTACCCACTACGTGAAATTACATTACTTAAGGTTTTGTAATTAAAACCAAGTGAGATAGTTGATGCTAAGTCATTGTCCAATAAACATTTATGGAATAACTAGAAAGTTGAGAAGTAAATGATAAATTGCTGCTGTTTTTTAAAACTCTTCTACAGTAGTACTTTCAAGCCAATTAAAACTTGGGTTATATTCCTGTATCTTAAAGTTTAAATGATGGTAGGGTATTTTACCTTATTAATTCCAACTATCCTTTCAACCTTATAGAAGAGCATTACACACTCCTGTCCATTGTCATCTGCTTTGCAGTGCCCCCTGTAATGCATGCCTTCTCCACCCACTGATGTGGGGTATGATCACATAACTTGTTTTGGTCAGTGGAACATCAGCAGAAGTGACATTTTGCTGGTTCAAAACAGAAGCCATAATAGACATCATCTATTGCTACCATCTCTTCTGCTCTTTTCCCACTACCATGAATATAAATAACTCTTACAAATAATGGTTGCTTCTTTGAATTGGGGTCTGAAATAAGGAGATGTTAAAGCTGAACTGAAAAGACCTTCAACCAATACCTAACAAGATGTATTAAGATCAATAGATAAATTAAGATCAACAAATAAATGTGTATTACAGTAGATCACTAAAATTTTGAAAGTTTTGTATTATTATGTCAAATCTGACTTAAATAGAGATTTTGGTGTCAAGCCATTGAATGTTACCATAATAAAACTTCCAAATGTTCAACCAGCTATATTAAAAAAAATCTAAGACTATTATATTTTTTAGTTATTTTAAAAAATATCTAGATAGGATTGGACTAAGAAAACTGAACAGTCACCAAGGAAGTTACATTTTCTAGAATACTCTTCAAATGGGGACAACAAGAAATTTGGAAGAAGAACATTCAAACACTCAAATTTCTAGGAAGATCAGTTGGTTGGGAAGCAATGTAAGGGAGCTGAATAAGGACCTTCCTCTGAGAATAAGGCATGGCTGTGGTGTTTTCCCAGTAGGATTTCAGAACTGCTACAGACAAGCAACTGAAGTGTACTTCCTGTTTCCAAGTCAGAGACATTGTCTCTGTTCCATCTTCATACACTCTCTGTGGTTATGCATGCATGTTGGTGCCATGATGAAATACTCCTTTTTTTAGCACATAGATCTCCAAATCAAAAGACAATATATATAGTAGAATATATCATGAAATTCTGGTATTTAGTTGATGCCAAAATAGATGGAAATGTTGAGAGCTCCTTGGGGAGAATGGTAATATATATATATTTTTTTAAAGATTTTATTTATTTATTTGACAGACAGAGATCACAAGTAGGCAGAGAGGCAGGCAGAGAGAGAGGAGGAAGCAGGCTCCCCGCCGAGCAAAGAGCCTGATGTGGGGCTCGATCCCAGGACCTTGGGATCAGGACCTGAGCTGAAGGCAGAGGCCTTAACCCACTGAGCCAGCCAGGCGCCCCGGTAATATATTTTTTGTATGAAAATGAAAGAAGTGAATATTTATGGCCAGGAGTACAAACTATGTTGGTTTGCATTATTATTTCTCATTATTTACTCTTGCTTCCTATTAGATATATTATATGTACCTTATTATTTTGTACACATATATTATATAATATATATATTCCATATATAGCCATACCTCATGTTATTGTCCTTTTTCTTATCACACTCCACGGATACTGTGTTTTCTACAAACTGAAGGTTTGCCCAACCCCATACTGAGCAAGTCCGTTGGTGCCATTTTTCCAACAGCATTTGCTCATTCCATTTCTCTGTGTCATGTTTTTGTAATTCTCACAATATGTCAGACTTCTTCATTATTATTGTATTTGTTATGGTGATCTATGCTCAGTGATCTTTGAATTTACCATTATAATTGATTCATGTGTTCATATAAAACAGCAAACTTTATAGATAAATGTTGTGTGTTGGTGAACTTAATCATCTCTCTCATTCTCTTCGGGCCTCCCTATTTCCTGAGACACAACAATATTAAAATTAGGACAGTTAATAACCCACGGCAGCATCTAAGTATTCAAGTGAAAGGAAAAGTTACATGTCTCTCACTTTAAATCAAAAGCTATGGATGATTAAGCTTAGTGTGGAAGGCATGTCAAAAACTGAGATAGACAAAAAGCCAGGCTTCTTGCATCAAAAAATTCAGTCAAATTGTAAATGCAAAGGAAAAGTGTGTGTGTGTGTGTGTGTGTGTGTGTGTGTGTGTGTGTGTGTTTTAAGATTTATTTATTTGAGAGAGAGAGAGAGAAAGTGGGGGCGAGGGGTAGAAGGAGAGAATCACAAGCAGACTCCCCGCTGAGTGCAGAGCCTGATGTGGAGCTCAATCCCACAACCCTGAGATCATGACCTGAGCCAAATGTTAACTGACTGAGCTACCCAGGTGCTAGTTCAGTGAACACATGAATGATAAGAAAGCAAAACAGCCTTATTTCTTTTCCTTTTTTTATAATTTTTTTTTATTTTTTCTTAAACATATAATGTATTAGCCCCAGGGGTACAGGTCTGTGAATTGCCAGGTTTACACACTTCACAGCACTCACCATAGCACATACCCTCCCCAATGTCCATAACCTCACCACCCTCTCCCTACCTCCCAACCCCCTCCCCCTGGCAACCCTCAGTTTGTATTATGAGATTAAGAGTCTCTTATGGTTTGCCCCCCGCCAATACCATCTTGTTTCATTTATTCTTTCCCTATCCCCTAAACCCCCCACGTTGCATCTGCACTTCCTCATATCAGGGAGATCATATGATAGTTGTCTTTCTCCGATTGACTTATTTCACTAAGCATAATACCTTCTAGTTCCATCCACGTCGTCACAAATGGCAAGATTTCATTTCTTTTGATGAAAACAGCCTTATTTCTAATATGGAGAAAGTTTTAGTGGCCTGGATAGATCACACCAGCCACAACATTCCTTCAAGTCAGAGCCTAATCCAGAGCAAAGCCCCAACTCTCTTCAATTCTGTGACGGCTGAGAGAGGAGAGGAAGCTGCAGAAGAAAAGTCTGAAGTTAGCAGAGGTTGGTTCCTGAGGCTTAAGGAAAGAAGCCGGCTCCGTAACATAAACGTGCAAAGTGAAGCGGCAAGTGCTGATGGAGAAGTTGCAGCAGGTTATCCAGCAGATCCAGCTCAGATAATTAATAAAAATAGACACACTAAACAACAGATTTTCAGGGTAGACAGAACAGCCTTCTATTGGAAAAAGACATCAGCTGGGAGAGTGAAGTCAAACCGGGCCTCAAAGCTTCAAAGGATAGGCAGACTCTTGTTAAAGGTTAATGCACCTGGTGACTTTAAGTTGAAACCAATGCTCACCTATCATTCCAAAAATCCTAGGTCCCTTAAAAGAATCATGTTAGGGGCACCTGGGTGGCTCAGTTGTTAAGCGTCTGCCTTCGGCTCAGGTCATGATCCCAGGATGCTGGGATCGAGCCCCACATCAGGCTCCCAGCTTGGTGGGAAGCCTGCTTCTCCCTCTCTTACTCCCCCTGCTTGTGTTCCCTCTCTTGCTGTGTCTCTCTGTCAAATAAATAAATACAATATTTAAAAAAAAAATCATGTTAAATCCACTATGCCTGTGCTCTATAAAACAAATAACAAAGCCTTGATGACTGCCCATCTGTCTACAGGGTTTATAGAATATTTTAAGCCTAGTGCTGAGAACTACTGCTTAGAAAAAAGATTTCATTCACACTATTACTGCTCATTGATCATGTACCTGCACCCAAGAGCTCTGATGGAGATGTACAAGAAGATTAATGTGGGTTTTGTGCCTGTTAACACCAATTTCATTCTGTAGTCCATGGATCAAGGAATGTTTTCAACTTTCAAATCTTATTATTTAAGAAATAGATTTTTTAAGGCTATAGCTTCCATAGATAGTGATTCTTTTGATGGATCTGGAAAAAGTAAACTGAAAGCCTTCTAGAAATAATTCACTATTCTAGATGCCATTGTGAACATTCATAATTCTTGGGGAAAGGTTAAAATATCAATATTAATGAGAGTTTAGAAGAAGGGGTGCCTGGATGCCTCAGATGGTTAAGCATCTGCCTGTGGCTCAGGTCATGATCTCCAGGTCCTGGGATCAAGCCCCACGTTGGGCTTGCTGCTCAGCAGGGAGTCTGCTTCTCCCTCTCCCTCTGCCTCTCCCTCTGCTTGTGCGCTCTCTCTCTCTCTCTCTCTCTCTCAAATGAATAAATAATTAAAAAAAAAGAAAAAGTTGATTCCAGCCTTCATGGATGACTTTGAGGGATTCAAGCCTTCTGTACAGGAAGTAACTGCAGAAATCGTAGAAATAGCAAGAGAACTAGAATTAGAAGTGGAGCCTGAAGATGTGGCTGAGCTTCTGTAATCTCATGATAGAACTTGAATGGATAAGGAATTGCTTCTTACGGATGAACCAGATTGTTTCTTGAGATGAATCTACTTCTGGTGAAGATGCTGTGAGGACTGTTGAAATGACAACAAAATATTTAGAATATTACATAGACTTAATCGACAGAGCAATAGCAGGGCTTGACAGAATTGAAAGAAGGTCTTTGAAAATGTTGAAGCCAATTTTTAACGAAGTTTTACTATGGGTAAAATACTTTTAGACAGCTTCGGATGCTGCAGAGAAAATGTTCATGAAGGGAAGAATCCATTGATGCAGTCACCTTCCTGTTTTCTTATTTTAAGACATTGCCCTAGCCGTTCCAAACCTTACAATCATCGCCCTGATCAGGCAACAGCCATCAGCATCAAGATGATGCCAGCAAAAAGGTTACAACTTGCTGAAAGTTCAGATGTTTAGGATGTTTTAGCTATAAAGTGTTTTAATTGAGGTATATACATTGCTTTTTTCTTATGATTGCATAGTTAATAGAGTACCCTATAGTGAAACATAACTTTTATGTGTACCAGGAAACAAAAAAAAAAACAAAAAAACAAAAAAAAATTTGACTCACTTTACTGCCATATTTGCTTTATTGTGTTGGTCTGGAGGCAGACCTGCAATATCTGAGGTATGTGAATATATATTCTCCCCACCTATTGTCCTGTTATGTCCGATTCCTCCTGTAGGAGGAGTTACACCCTCAACTCATTGCTACGAAGCTCAGTCACCGTGATTTGATTAAGGTAATGTAATATGAGCCAAAGTGACAGGACGCCAGATATGAGTTGAAGCTTTAAAAATGCATCTGTTTCTCTACCATTAATCCTGCTCTGCCATGAGAAAAGCATGACACAAGCAGAAGCTGCTCTTTTAACCTACGTTCTAGAATCATGAAACATATGGTGTAGGTGATCACCGGCTGATAGAACTCGGCAGATCTGCAGCGGACATAGCAGACTTAGAGCCATCAAAACACTATGGGAGGGAAAAATAAATTCTATTGTTTGTAAACTATTAAGATTTGCATGTTCTTTTGTTACTACAGAAGAACCGACTGATATATAAGACAACCAAATTCTTCATGCAATTGATGTGCTATCCTCTGTGAATTCAAATAATATTTACTTAATAACCCTAGTGTTGCAAGCACATGTATAACTCTGTGGATGTGAAGATTTTTAGAAAAGAGACATTCTTTTTTATTGCTCTTAATAAAATGGATATTGCTATGGTAGAAAACCATGTATACAATAGTATGTGATAAATGTCATAATATAATTATATCTTAGTTTACATTTGTGTGGAATCAGAAGATCATCTCACTGCACCTGAGATAGAAATACTGAATCTGGGAAGGAATTTTTGGAACAAGTAATAACTAATCTGAATCTTGAAGGTAAGCCAGGGTTCACTGAAAGGGCAAACTGAGAAAATACATTAGAGACACATAGCACATAGGAATAAGAGTGAAGAATGAGACGTACATGGTGTTTGTAAATCAGTCATAGAAGCCCAGGTTGTTGGTAGGTTCGCTATAAAAAAAAGTCAGCCTGTGCCAAATTAAAATGGACCTTCTTCATCGCACTAATGATCTTGCAATTCACCAAGTAGGATGAATGATAGTAGGATGAAAAAATGGATTATAGATCCAGGGAGAAAGAGAAGAGTGGATTGTAAAAGTGCATGCAAGAAATTGAACTAAGACACTGTCATTGGGCAATTAGACAGATAAGCTTCCGGCTTGCTTTGGAGGAGAAAAGAAAGACCAGCAGGAATTTAGTTTCACTCTGATGCACAAATGTTAGTGTTAGCCAAAGAGCAAAGCTGACACTGACGTCATTGCGTCCACCCTGTGAGGATAACTGGAGGCTCGGCTATACTTCTCTAGCTCTTGCTGAGACACAGAATTTAGAAATCTGCACAGCTGAGCCCAGGTCAAGGTTCAGGAAGAGAAAGTAATACTGCCTCCTCTCTAAGCCACATCATTCCCAAGGTTAGCACTGGAGCTATGTCTACATCCTGTGGTCCGGATAAAGAGAAGGTGGCAGATAACTGCCAAGGGGGTAAAAGAAGCTTAGGGGGAAGAGAAAGATGGGAAAAGGCTTTGGATATTGACATCATTTTTATCTTCGTATTACTTTGTTCAAATACCCAATACACTTCCCTCATCATCTTTTTTCTCTCTCCCCCTCATAATCTTTTAAGTCCCCAGGGTTCACTCTAAATTTGTTTGAACTGAATTGGCAGTGTGAGGAAAACTAATTGCATCTTGGGCTGGAAATATGCAGTTAGCCGGAAGGCTTCCTCAATATCAAAAATAAGGAAATAAAACATTGTATCTGTTTTTTTGTAAATAAAATTGAGAAGAGATGGGACATCTACAGGAATTGGGAGTAAATATTCTGTCAGTGGCCATAGTGGTGTCGTGGGCGGTTTGCCATCTAAAGAGAAAGGCTTAAGCTCTTCGTAAGCAGACAGACACATCCAGAAGGAATGCATACATATTTTACTTCCTATTTCACAGAAAAATCAAAAAGAAGAGAGCATCACGAAGCTATGACAATCAGAGTCACAGGAAAGTGACTATGCCATCTCAAGAGGAGCTCAAAGCAACATGAAAAGCAGCCCAAAAGACTTTTTGAGCAAAAGAAATCCTATGAGTTCAGCCTTTAATATACAACCAGACTTTTCCAGACACTCAGATTGTTTACAAGATGAGGCACAGGGGCATTTCCTCATTTCTTTTTTGCCACCCATCAAGGAAAGAAATCTATTTTTATGGAGGCCGACAGATCCAGGTTTATCAATAACAGCAGTAATAGCAACACTAACAACGTTGACATTTTTATGATAGGAATTTTATCACTGCTCCAACTCTCAAATAAAAATAAAAGAAATAAATATTTCATTTCCTGTTTCCAAAGGAGGATAAATTAATTCTTGTTTCTTTCAGAGGAAATGAGGGACTTACTTAAGTTTTCTAACCTTCTGTTGTTTAGAGGTGCTGGAAAGGGGACTTAAAGAGAGGTCTTGGATTAAGGAAGACAGAAGACATAGAGGAGGGAGGACTTGAGAAGTCCCAAAGCATAAAGTTGCCTTAGGAGAAAAATGGACATAAAAATTAGAACGTAATAAAAAGAACCAAGGAAGTAAGCAGAGCTTTGGTGAAGAGACATCTAATTCTGTTGGTGGGTGGGAGGTCTGAGCTCCCCCAAAGAGAACAGTGATAAAGACAGGAGCAGATCAATAAAAGATTTCAGACTTGGGGAATGGATGCACTTTGATTCGGGGTATGATTTTAACTCAGAGTTCATGAGATAAATGTGATATTATCTGCATAAAGCAGTGGGTGTAAAAGACCACACAGCCTATGACTAAGACTGATACAAAAACCTGAAAGTGGCTGAGGTTTAAATTGCAGGAGGGATGATGACCAGAACCCCTAAATAGGAACCAAGGTACGTATTTAACTGCGTACGTTTATTTTATAGAGGGGTGTGAGCAAAATCTGCATAGTTGATCGAGGCCTGTATAAACAATGTATAGAATTTTCAAAAATTAGATTTTATTCTCATAAGTCAAATAAGATTAGAGAAATGACAGAAAACAAAAATAGGAAGGATATGATAAAAAGATGAGCAAGACCACTGTAACTAGTTTTCTTTTTGATGGCGCATATCTCATTTTCTGCTTCATATCCAGTGCCCTGCGATAGTGAACACCTTCCAAACTGACTCCTTTCTTTGGTTTTGCCTGGCAGTTACTCTCCATAGCAGCTACTTGTTCTCTTACCTTCCACAGTAATATTTACGATTCATGAGTCTGGAGGTTAAGGAAGCAAGTGCTTGTCTGCGTGCCATAAATTAATGCTCTCTGTATAAAATTCATGACCCTGCTTTCACACACTGGAAAGGAATAATAATAAAAAAAAATGGCTGCATTGTCTGTGTCCTTTGCCAGCTGAAGCTGATGCGTAACAGCAGGTGCTTCAGAAAGAAATGCTGTTGCCACTTGTAAAGCCTGGGAAGCCACAGCTCTGTCCTTTTTGCTTAAGGAAACAACATTGTTTCCTTTGATGTTAGACTGTCAGGAGGGATTTTTGCAGCAGAGCGCAAGCAAACAAAGTGGCACAACATGAAAACGATTTCAGGACGAGGACTTGACTGGAGAATTTGAGAACATCCCTGGTCAACGATCATAGGAGAAGGGTCTTTTTAATGATCTTTGAATAAACTCGCTAACCACAAACATCTCTGCCCTTAGTCCCACTTGTTAGAGACATGATTGGATATATTTAAACAGCTGTAAAGCTCTGCGTATCATGCATAAATCAAACGATGCCTGTGGACACGATATTGAGATATCCAAGATTAAATGAGGAATTGTGTTTAATCGGATGGTCATTTAAAAATGTTAATGTCATTTAAAAAACAATTTCCAGAAAGTATAGTCATAACTTATATTTCTTTAGGACTTTACAGATTTCAAAGTGCTTTTGCTCAAGTTATTTCTTTTGAAATAAAACAGTTGTGAGGAAAGATATAATTCCATTTGTCCCTAGTAACAAAGTGAGGATCAGACAAGCTAAAAAAGAGTTCTAGTCAAAATCATAACAAGTTACCAGTAAGAAGCAGCACTGAAATAAGAATCCGGGTCCTAGCCGAATTTAGGACAATTTTCTGTACCTCAATATGTCTAAGTGTTTTGAGATATTTCCAAGAAAATCTAGAATTATTTGTAGGGAATAGGCAGAGAAGATTGTATCTGTTACATACACAGAAGTACCTGTGTTTGCACTCATTGTTACTTCTTCCTTTCTGTCTCAGAAGATTTTAACTCAGCTACATTCACTCACCATTTCATCCCTAGAACATGGAGAAGTCTATGGTACATAAGTGTATAAATGGACTTCCGGTTTCCAGTTTCAAGTGGAAGGAGCTTGAAAGTCACCATTCTGTTCTAACAAGTGAAAAACTGAATAGACTAAAAAACCAACATTTTTTTTTTCAAACCATAAAAGAGGAGAAGGCAGAGTGCGAACTGCTGCTCCAGAATGGAAAAGACTGACAGGCAAATGCAGGCTTCCTGGAGCAAAGAACCCTGAGCATAAAACACCGAAGGGAACTGAGCTTTGGTACAAAAAATCTAAATGGTGACTGACAAAGCGCTGGTGGCACAGTGTGGCCAACTCTGAGAGTTAAAAACTCGGGGACCCAGTCCAATCATAGGGGACCCCACAATGTGGTGACTATACCTCCAGGAGTTCAACCAGGCTCCCACAGTAAATATCTGAGAAAAATCCACTCCTGCTTCTCGCAAGGAGCTGGGAAAGAAACCATTCTAAAATACTCAGAGTACTCTCTTCTTCTTAACAAGGCCTACCTTCAGGGGAACCAGTTAATTGGAGCCTTACTTGCTGGGGTAATATCGGAGCCTAGCTGGCCAAGGGAAGGGAAATACCCAACCCAACTCCAGCCAACCCCAGCCTTCCAGTTACACCTGAGCAGGGAGAAAAAGACTAGGAAACACTTGTAAAGCTCACAGTGTAGGGGCACAGCATCAGTAAAGGACTGAGACCTAATCATAGGATTGTAGGCCCCTTCCCCTCCCCGGACACCTCACCATCATATTGCTAAAGGCCTATTTGCAACAGTTCCTTTTATGTCTGGCTACTAAGAAAGAAAAAAAAATTACAAAACAAGGTAAAAAGCCAAAAACACAATTTGAAGAGACAAAGTAATCAGAACCAGACATGGCAGAGATGTTCAAATTATCAGGCCGGGAATTTTAAACACCTATGATTAATATGCTGAGAACTCCAATGAGTAGACAGAAGGCAAGAACAAAACAGCAATTAAGCAGAGAAATGTAAATCCTAAGAAAGAACCAAAAAGAAACACGACAGGAAAAAGCACTATAACAGAAATTTAGAATGCTTTTCATAAGCATATTAGCCAGCTGGACATGACTGAGGAAAGAATCCCCTAGCTTGAGAATACCTCAATACAAACCTCCAAAACTGAAAAATAAACAGAACAAAGACTGAAACAAACAAACAAAAACAAACAAACCCAGAACAGAATTTCCAAGGACTGGGACAACAACAAAAGATGTAACATACACATAATGAGGATACTAGAAAGAGAAAGAGAAAAAAGAACAGAGGGAATATTTGAAATAATAATGACCAAGAATTTCTCCCAAATTAATGTCAGACACCAACCCACAGATCCAGAAGGTTCAGAGAACACCAATAGGATGAATTTAAAAATAAAATTAGGGGCACCTGGGTGGCTCAGTGAGTTAAGCCTCTGCCTTCAGCTCGGGTCATGATCCCAGGGTCCTGGGATCGAGCCCCACATCAGACTCTCTGTTCAGCAGGGAGCCTGCTTCCCCCTCTCTTTCTTCCTGCCTCTCTGCCTACTTGTGATCTCTCTGTCAAATAAATAAATAAATAAATAAAATCTTAAAATAAAATAAAATTATACCTAAGCATATCATTTTAAACTATAGAAAATCAAAGAAAAAGAAAACCCTTGAAAGAAGCCTGAGGGAGTTCAGGGAAAAAAAACATAAACAAAAACAAAAAACAAGGAAAACAGTTTACTTATACAGGAACATAAGGAGAAAGATACATGCATCTTATCCTTAGAAACCACACAAGGAAGAAGAGAGTGGAATGAAATATTTAGTGTTAAGAGAAAAAAAACAGCCTAAAAATTGGACATGTCTGTTAAAATAATTTAGCTGAATGTCTATAAACAACAGGACTTTTTTATAACTATTGCTTCCTGAAAATGGTGAAATTCCAGAGATCTCATTTTCCAGGTCCCAGTTCCACTGCCCAACCGACCAACAACCAGTTATGGTGAAAAATTAGAAAAAATCTGTTCAGAGTCAATCACCAGTCTGGGGCAGGCCTTTCTTTGGGATGGAAATAATTGACTCAGTAGTCCTTGCTTCCTGAATGCTAAGGATATGTTGAGGAAACACATATTTAAAGAGAAAATAAGGGCACTAGAAAGGAACAATTCCTTTGGCTTTCATCGGATTCTCAAACGAGGTCTCTGACCAGAAAACATGGTTGAGTGTCTTGTTTTTTTCGCAAATAAAGCAACAAAGGTTTAGAGCATCTTGTGGAAATCAAGTTTCAGATCTGGGTGAAATCCAGGTCTCCTCACTTGTATTCTAATTTTGTTTTTGTTGCACCAGATGGCTAAGATTTTAGTAGTTTCTATAGTGTTCAGTGATAAACTTTTTTTTTCTTTTTTTTTTTTTTTTTTTTTTTTAATTAAAAAATTTTTTTTTTTTTTTTTTTTTTTTTTTTACTTATAATTAACAAATCAGTGAAAATTTCCATGTCATTGTTAGGACCAGGTATATAATAACATAGGAACCTTGAAAAGATTAGACAAAATTTGCTTATTTAAAATTTATGGTCTCAGAAACCCCAAATCCTATGTTTCATCCCCTAACTCAGATGACATCTCTCTATAACCCCATGGGGTTTACGATGTGTGTGTGCGTGTGTGTGTGTGCACGTGCGCGTGTGTGTTGGGATAAAGAACATGCATACCAAATATGTTGAGATTAGTTTTCCTTAATTACCATTAGTGATTTATCTTAAAATTTCTAGTTCATATTACAGAAGATTAGTAATCAAATATGGTGTGTTCAGTCATCAGATACATCTTATGCAATCTACAGTAATTATTTTTTCCAGAAAGCCTAATTTTTCATTAAGTCTTATAACCACTTGGTGGGTGCAGTTAGACAGAGTATTGGTATTTATAGCATTCCCTCCCTACTGAGATATATAAATGTTTAAAATATGACCAAAATGTCATCACATTCCCCTTATCACAGATAAATCTGAAAGTATCTTATGGTTTGTAAATAATCACATGGGAGCATAGTTCAAATGAATAATAAACTGCTTTTTCATCTTTGAACTTTTTTTCTCTGTTCCTTCTTAGTGGAATAATCTCTCTGTCTTTCTCTTTCATGAATTTCCAATCAGCTTTCAAGATGCATTTTAAATGTCATTTCCCCCAGAAAGTATTTTTCACAAAATCAATCATTCCCTTAGTACTCGTGAGGACCAGCTAATAGTATTTCAAAACATACATCAGCCACTAGAGTGATGTGTGCGTGAAGGAAATCTGCATCCTGTTTCCTCATATCCCTCACCTATCTCTAGACACCCAGTCAATGCTAAATGAATATTTGTTGAATAAATACAAGAAAGGAAAATGAAAGAATCCTTCCCTTTCTAAGCACGAATTATATATCAGGCACCGTGCTAGGCAGCAAGGATATACATACATGGCTCACCCCCAATAATTGGTGGGCTGTTGTCAGGATTCATATTATTCAAGAGCCCCAGTTATAACTTTCTATGCCTTAAAATCTCTATCTGAAAAGGGAGGAGAAGAGTTGAGAAATATTGTTTGTTGAGATTTCTTTTTAGACCAAACATCATATATGTTATTTCCAAAATTCCATAAGCAGCAGTGATATGCTGTCTACATAGACTGACTTCTCCTTTTGGTACCCTACTCTCTCCACAATTGTAAGCAATGTGGGCTTGATAGAACTGTGATGCTCTCCATTTGCATCCTCCTTCTTACCCTCGCTTTCAACAGCTGCCGTAATCAAACCCTTTCTGACAGCAGGAGTTCTAATTGTCAAGAGCAAATGATGTTTTTTCACTCTGTCTTCTTCAGCATCTCTACCGCTCAACAGTCCCACTGCCCTCTATTACATTCATGTTGGAAGTCATTGTAGAGAGCAAGATGGAGTCTCTCCTGTCAAGCGGGGGCCTGCGTCAAGCAATGTTGCAAACAGGTAAGGTACCACGGCTGGAGACGTCACCAGGACCCACATCAGCTGACACCCCAGAACTGAGGATACTAGAGGAGCAGAAGAGTTCTGGAGGGGCCCAAGAGAGAGAAAATTCCATTAAAAGGGGGAAGAATTTTGCAGTGAATTGTATTGTCAAATTCTTCAAACGTGACCCCTCTATGTTTGACCACTTAAAAAAGGCAGCTGCCACCAAAGGCTCTGCCTGATTGATCTCAGAACAGAACTGAGATCCTTCACTGCTTGAACATAATAGGCAGTAAGTGCCGAGAGCTGACCCAGACCAGAGCAACGCCTTATCTCAACTGCATGCCCACAATCTGACTTTGCATTTGGTTCGTTAACTTCCTGCACCCTGTTATCTTGTTTGTTGGCTTGTCTTAATTTCTGCTCTGTGCACTGTAAGAAGCCAGGTCTAATCACATGGTAAAATGTCATTGAGTTTGGAATCCTGACCCTGCTTCATAATTATGATTAACTTTACTTTAGGATTGAGTAAAGCTGACATTGTGGAAAGATACAACTCACGTGTGTGCCTTCATAGGTGCTCATGACAGTTATGTAACTATTTTTTTTATTTGTTTAGCTAAACTTTTTTGATCACTTATTATGGACTGGACATCTTGTTATAGGCTATCAATAATCTAATAAAATTAAATGAAGGAAATCTGTTTTTATCCTAAAAAAAAGTTTCTATGTTCTATAAAAGAGGAAACTGAGGCCCAGAGAAGTTAAATAATTTGCTCAGAGTCAATCAGCTGGTGATAAGAATTGAGATTCCAATCCAAATCTGTTACCTGACCCCAACCATTTAATTGTAACCTTAGCCACTGGATTATATTGATTCTCAGACCACTCTTCCTCTTGTCTTTGATTGGGTCCACCTTTTGTGAACTTAAATTAGGTATATTCTTGGTTTGGTTATCATAATAATGCTTTATATATTTCCCCCATTCTTGTCATATTATTTCTCAAACAGGGTGAGTGACTGGTGAAATGTGATGACACCTCTCCAGCTCCTGATCCTCTGTCTGAGAAATCTCCGGCACCTAAGGTCTGTGCTGAAGGCATGGGCATGACCTCCATCTAAGCAGAAATGGCTCAGACCCTTTGCCACAGATAATTGGATAAGGGATGAAGAGTTAACCTATACCTTGCAAATGAGGTATCTTCCAAGAATGTGTTTCTTATGACAGGTGATTCAGAGGTACAAGTGAGAAGGGCCATGAGCTTATGTTGCATCAAAGACACAGAGAGTAACATCAGGTCAGGAATTACCAGATCTTGAATCAAGTCGTTGAATAGCTGGGTGATGTATGTCCCTTGGCTGCTGAGAGATAAACCTTTGAATTCCCCTTTATGGTTCAGCTGGTTTTAGTGGTCTTTGTCCTTTGAAGGTAACAATCTCTATGAGAGAAAGAATTTAGTTGCAGGCATCAGATACCCAGAAGTGAGACTACAGAGAGAGGAGTGAGCTTTTCCCAGCCATGGGGTGTAAACCTATTACCACCAAGTAATGAAATAGAAATCAACGAATGAAGGTGTCCCCTGAAATTTTTAGGAGCCTAGACCTTGTGTTACATGATATGCATGCTTTAGGGAAGCAAATACAAGAGTTGCCTTAATTCATTAGAAAAGAAGAAACATGTATAGTCTCAGGGTCCTAAGCTTGAAACAGAAATGAAAATCTGGACTTCATACCCTATTGGGAAAAAAAGACACATGGCTCGGGAGTGATGCTTTGCCAGAAATCAATCATTTCTTATTTGAAACCACAGGATGTCTTACTGTTTGACCTTTAAAAATATAAGGTCTACTGACTGGCAAGTAGAATCGTCCTGGCAAATTAAATTTGGACATACGAGAGGACCTTAGGGGACTGTGGAAGCACAACTACCCAGATTCATCTGCTGAGCTACCTATGTGGAATCTTTCTGTAGTATCTCCCTTTGCAAAGCCTAATTAGTGTTGCTATGTGACAGGGGGCATGGAGAGATGAGCTAAAACATATTACGAAAGGAAAGGTCCCTGCAGCCCCACTCCCAAGGAACACTGCATACCACCAGTGCCCTCAGGCTAGAAGAGGCTTGGGGAAGGCTCCATGGTCACTAAGCAATAAAGCCTTCCATTTGGGTTATCCTGAGAACAGTAACTTGCAAAGCAATGAATCTAGAGAAGGATTCATGGGCAGATCTGATCAGCAAACAAACAAACAATTGGAACAGGTATAGAGTCCATAGAATGTCCAAGAGAAAAAAAAAATAAGCTGAAACAAAACACACATACACACACACACACATATTTGGGTACAGCAGACACAGGCATGGGCTTAAATTGCACCAAAGTAGAATATCTCAGCTCTCTAAGTAACCAAAAATCCTGCAGACCATTCTAATTAAGTGGGCATCCATACCTGCGTGGACCGTCTCCAGCTTTTCCCTCAGAGGGTTTCCAAAGCACCAGATACCAGGTGAGCCCTCCTTATAAACAACCCCCATGCAGTCAGATTTGCTATATGAGAACTGTCTCCCTGACAGGACGCCGATGATTCTTTGATCTGATGCTCAGGTAAGTTCCTGTCCCCGAGTGTCTTCCTGGCCCTACCAATTTTCAGTTCTGACTTTGCAAAAGTCACCTTGCCCCTCTGTGATTCCTATTCTCCAGCTTTAAAATAAAGATACAAATAGCATCTCCCACATGAGGTGTTTGTAAAGATTCAGTGAATTAACACATATACAAACTTCTGAAGAGTCCTGTCCCCACCGTGAGCACACAGAGAAAAAAATCAGCTCTTTCAGACTCTCTCTTACAAATGAGGAAACAAGGCACGGAGGTGTGAAATAACACACATGTAGTTCTACCACCAGTAAATGGTAAAAACTGGAATGTAAAAGCAGGCTATCTGATTCCAGAAATTATTTTCTTGACAACTTTTCATAACCATCTAATCATAGTGTGTTTCTTGGTCCAAAATTGTATATCTGTTACACTGGGGATGATTATTTTTCTCATTTAGCTCAAAGCTTGCAGGATAATGGAAAGCAGCCGCTGGTCTATCTTGAGGACCAGAGGAAAGGCAGCAGCTAGAGATAATATCACTACGCAACAGGAATGCGGTATGTGGTGTGGTGGTACATTGTGTCCCACCGGGAATAGAGTGAGGACATTCGTAGTTGAAACAGTAACTGCTAGATCATGGCGAATGGAAGCCAGCGTAAAATTTAGTCATGGGAAAAGATTACTTGGGGTTTCATAGTTTTTCTCATCAGTTTGTATAACCGCTTATAAATATTCGAACACTTGGAGATATATATGTTACAAGATGTTTATCCTATTGTCTTCTCTGTCTTTGTTCCTTTTTGTGACTTTTTTCTCCCTCTTACTTGCTTGGCCTAGAGAAGTTGTTGTGTTTCTATTTCCATTCTATTTTCGTCAGGACTTTAAGCCAAAACACTGTGTGTATTATAACTTAAAAAGTTTTGGTCTAGGATGGTATTCCTAGACAGAAGTTATGCAGAGACACACGCATACATGCGCACATACATATCCCTAGTTTTGTGTGTCTATGTGTGTATACCAAGTAAAATACAGACACATATACACTTTCAGTTATTTAATTCATTTGAAATTTATTCTTGTATATTGTGAGATAGAGATCTAACATTATTTGACATAAACAGTTCTACTTATATTGCCTCATTTTGTTTTACTAATCTCTTCATGAATATCTCACTTTTAATTATTATAATTTCATGGTACATTTTGATGTATGGAAGAATAAGCTCGTTCATTACTCTCCTGTTGCAGAATTTTATTAGCTGTCATTAAAGATTTTCTAAATGTACTATCTTAAAATTTGTCTTTAGAATTCTTAATTGAAAATACATCTAATTTATAGATCAATTTAGGAAGACAGGACATGTTGAAACTATTAAAGTTACTATCATGTACCTGACACTTCTCTCTCCTTCTTAGTAACTAGAGAGAAAGAAAGAATGAGATAGAAAGGGAGAGTAAGAAAGAAAGAAATTGTTAAATATTTATGAGCTTCATTATATGGGGTTTGTACATTTTATATTATTTTAATTAGAAATAAACACTAACATTTTACATTTCTATGGATTAAATTTTGTCCCTTCTCCCCCCAAATTCATATGTTGATCTAACCCCTAATGTTTCTGTATTTGGAGAGAGAGCCTATAAGAAGGTAATTAAGTTTAAATAAGGTCATAAGTCAGGGTCCCAGATCCAACAGTATTAGTGTCTTTAAAAGATTCACCAGAGCTCACTCGCTCATTCTCTCTTTCTCTCCCACACACACACACCCACACACATACACATATACATAATCTCTCTCCCCACACATTCAGAGAGCTCATGGGAGCACAGAGTGAGAACTGGCCCCCCTACGAGCCAAGAGCAGAAATCTCGGAATGAAATCTACTTTGCTGCACCTGACCTGGGACTTCTCAGCCTCCAGAACTATAAGAAATGGATGTCTGTCATTCAAGCCACCCAGTCGGTGGTATTTTTTGTTATGGCTGACTGAGCAAAGACAGACATACCCATATTCCTTGTTCTGCCCCTGTCACTTAACAGTCCTTCCTTGGTTCCCTCTGCCATTCTTTCTACTCTGGTAATCCCAACTTCTCAGAGTTCTCTGTCCCCACTTCCTTCAGTGGTGCCTTTTAGGTTTAATATGTGCTTTTCTTTGTTAGCATTTTATCCCTACAGTTTCTTTGTTAACCTATAAAATACATCCTGTTCTTCCGAGCTACACTGCACATTATTTTACCAAATTATATTATAATAAAATCTTTAAGTTTCCCTTCCAAATTGTTTCATAAAAGATGGTATGTGCTTTATTCATCATTATTTTTGTCTAAAGCAATTTTTCTATAGAAGTGGCTCAATTAATTAAGTCACTCATTAACACTTTAATGAAAACACCATGTCCACTAAGTTGTAGGATTTTTAAATTAATGTCTATATAATTTTGAAGACCAGTCCCATATAACTTAAAAATACTTCTAGATATCCAGGAACCTAAGTAAGTTATATGAGAGAGTGTTAGAGAGTTAAGGTATCCATCGAAATGATCAGAAAATGATGTTAATGCTAATTTCTCTCATCCTGACTAACAATAACAGCTGCTTATCAAAGAATAATACACATATAAAAGGGCACACTCATCATAAATTTCAGTTTCATGAAATTTCACGAAGTGATTCCCCCATGTAATTAATATCTCCATCAGGAAATAGAAGTCACCTGTTCTGCTTTCAAATCCTACTCTCTTCTTCCCAAAGTTAACTGCCATCCTGAGGGCTAACAACCTCGAGTGATCTTCCTTTCTTATGAACTTACAGCAAGTGGAATAATACATTATGTTTTTTGTTTTTTGTTTTTTTTGGCCTGCCTTCTATTCAACTCAGTATTGTTTTAATAAGTCACCTGTGCGTTTTTGCTGAGCTAGGAGTGATTTACTGTCATCCAGTGCCTTATTCCATTTTATGAATTTGGCATTAATTCATCCACTTGGTTGTAACAAACATTTGGATTGTTTCCAGATTGAGACCATAACGATTAATTTGCTATTGAGTGTGCACACCCACGCATTTATGTTGAGTCTGGGTCTAGAAGGGTATGTTTCTAAGCATACCTCCAAAATGTGGATGTTCAGCTTTAATAGATGAAGCCAAGCAGGTTTTCAAAGTAATTATTCCAAATGATACTCCTACCAGCTCTAGTCGGCAGTTTCAGTTTTTCCATGGCCTCACCAATATTTGGTATTTTCTGTCTTTTAAAATTTTGGCCCTTTTAGTGTTGTTCCAGTATTCATTCATATCAATCTGCACTAATCAAAATAATTCAAGTTGCCTTATAGGACTAAGATCGCAACGGAGAAAGGAGAACAAATTATCTTTCTTAGTAGGCCCGAATGTTTGTCTTTCTCTTTGTTTTATCTATCAAAACAAGTAAGCTTTCCAAATCTTCAGAATTTACAACGTAAAGGAAATACAGGGAATGTTACATGTTTGACACCACTTAGTACAACTGTTGTTGTACTTTGAATACAAGAACTGATTTTGACAGAACAAAATTTTACTCTGTTCTGAGAAGAATTATTTTTTCATGTGATGAATTATAGATTTAGAGTCTCTGACTTACCTGCTCTTGAAATATTTTAAGCTCTATATTTATATTCCCAGCTTTTCTCACTCTCTCGCGGCATAGCTACAGCATTTACTCAGAAGCATCTACTCACACCAACATTTAATTGGTTTACTCTAATACTGGAGGTTTATTTTTGTGGACAATTGAATTATTTCGGATCAGTAAGCATCTACCCTATTTCTAAGAACTCTGCCATTTACAAAAACAAAATCAAGTGCTGAATAATAATTAAAAATGTAGGCTGGGGATGTCTGTGTGGCTCAGTCAGTTAAGTATGTGCCTTCAGCGCAGGTCATGATCCCAGTGTTTTGGGATTAAGTCAGCATTGGGCTCCCTGCTCAACAGGGAGCCTGCTTCTCCCTCTGCCTGCTGCTCCCCCTGCTTGTGTGTGCTCTTTCTCTCTCTCTGACAAATAAATAAATAAAATCTAAAAAAACAAAAACAAAAACAAAACCTTAGGCTGTTTCTCTTTCAAATGTATGTGTATTATACTTCTGAAAATTTAGTGATCTGAACAACAAAATCACAATAATAAATATAAAATCTCCATCATTGTCTTCTGGAGTCATTCAGTATTCCCATGAATATGCGTTTGTGGGTGCATCTGTGTGGTGTGCGCGCACGTCTGTGTGTGTGTATGTGTGTGTATGATAAGTTAATTGCAATGTTCAGGACAATATATACACAAACATCCAGCATGTGTGTTCCTACATGCACCAAGCAATTCTTCATTTCTCAGTGGACACTGACTCACCAGGCCGTACTATAATTCAATTCTGACACTATCTACATGGAGATAGCATCAGATCCCACAGGTTAAAGGCTCAGTCCCATAAAATTGTCTTCACTTCAGATGCCAAACACAAGTCAACGTTATTACCTCTGCTTCTGACAAATTGGCTGTAAGTTGGAGGCTCCCACTACCCACTTTCTCAAGCTCAATTACTTTGATAAAGCAGCTCACAGAACTAAGAGGAGCATTTCTTTAGGCTAACCACTTTACTGGAATGTATATAATAAAGGACACATGTGAACAGCCAGATGATGGCCTGGATGGTCCCCCATAGGAGTTTCTATCACCTAGGGACTGTGGTGGACACCCTCCCAGCATGTGTATCTGTTCACCAACCTGGAAGCTTGTCAGTGCTTGTTCAGCAGTTTTTATAAAGCTTAATCTGTAGCCTCTGGCCCGCTTTTCCCAGAAGTCTGTGGGAAGGGTTGGAAGGTCCAAACCTTTAATCACTTGGTCTTTCTGGGGACCAGCCCCATGTAGAAGCTATCTAGGGGTTCCACACTGAAGTCAGCTTATTGGCAAAGACTCAGGTATACTCAGAAAAGGGCACCTTAGGAGTAACAAAAGACACTCTCATCTCTCAGGAAATTCCAAGGGTTTTACAAGCTTTGTGCCAGGGCCCCGGGACAAAGACCACCTACATTAATTATATGACAATCATATAAAATATTTATATTACCTTTGACTTGCACTTATCACTCAATATTACCATCAGCCAGCATGAATATTGACAATAATAAAAGCTAAAATTTTGAAGTGACTTCATTTTTCCCTAGCAAAATGATTTTCCATTTATTAATTTATCTGTAAATTCACACTCAGACCCCACTTTCTGAATTTCTCCAATGAGTCTTTAATTTGCTGTGCTATTCTATAAATAATATTTATCTTTCTATTCTTCACCAGTAAGAATCTTTCCCAAACAGTTACCTTATAGGTGACATATCCAGACCCCAACGATCTCTTTTAAAGTCACCCTCTTTCTAAGCAATGTTAGTGGCCTGCTCTAATCAGGGCATTTATTTCCCTTGCCTCTTATTAGATGAATAGGACCAGCCCTACAGTGTTGAAAAGAAGTGGGAATAGTGGGATCCCTCGTCTTGTTCTCCATCATAAGAGGAAGGTTTTAGACCTTTCAATATTATGTATGAGGTCTGCTACCCTTTATAGATATTTGTCACATCTTATACTTGACTTCAGTTATTGATAAGGCCAAAATTCTCTAATAGTATTTCTGACATGGTTTTGTGTATGAGGTAAAACCATATACCATTTCAACTGTATTAATAAATATTTAGTAAATAAATATATTAAATCCATTAAACACAATAAGAATCTTTTCCTTTCAAGATAGTGGATCCAAATATATGCATTTCTGAATTGAATCTAATTATTGAAATTAGAATAAAAATTTTAAAATGTAAATGCATACACTGATAAGAGTAATGACAAAATAATATAGGATGGAGTATCATCTCTAATCTAGAAAGTTTGGTGAGTTATTAAAAAGCATAAGTTGGCTAGTGTTATATAATAAAAGACAAGGACCCCCCAAAAAGGCACTTTCATGAATATGCAAATACATAGTAGTTTCTCTGAGATACAGAAAAGAAAGGTAGGCAATATGACATTAATTATAGTAATTAACCATAGAGCTATTTTAATTACTACATTAATGATAGAGTTACCGTATATTATTGAGATGTACTAAATCAGTCTATCTTTACCTTACCCTTCTACAGAGGGAAAGTTTTGAAGGAATATCTGTCCCTGTGTATTTTCCTGAGGACAAAACTAGAAAACTTAAATCTTCAAAAAACTGATTACCCTGGTATGGGCTCAGGATCCTAATGTATGAGAAAATTGCAAAAACTGTTATAATTTTAATCCTCACCATAAGCGTGGGAAAAGGGCACACATGTGCACACACATGTTTCCATGCATGCACAAATACACACCCTAAATCCAATAAAGGCAACACTTTTCCAAAAGGAAACATATTATTCATGTGGAGAAAAGTCATAATTACGCAATTTTCAAAGTCTCCCAAGCCAGGTGGCTCATTCTTTATTCACAAACCAATAGTGATTCCCAAGCCAGCTGTGCACTAAAGTCACCAGATAACTATAAAATGTATCGATACCTGGTACCTACCAACAGGGATTCTGAGTCAAATGGTCAGTGAGGCCTGGCAATCGATACTTTGAAATAGTTGTGAGGATAATTTCAAGGTTCAGCCAAGACTGAGAATCGCCACAAAGTAACTATTCGGATGGCTTTCTTTTATTCTGTGAACTTTGTTTCTTATTTGCTGGTACAGTTGTACAGCCCAAAGAAGAACCACAGATCATTTTATTTGGTTCACTGCTCATGCTTCTGAAGTTCAAGAAATAAATCTGAGGCCACTTAGATTTGGCAAATGCCTTCCTCTGTTTATTACCACACCCAGGTGGCCTTTCTCAGTGGTAATGAACAAAACCATGCAGCTCTCAGAAAACCAAGTTTATAAGATTGTGTGAAATACAATATTCCTGCTGAGTTTAAGGGCCCTGGTATTTACTTAAAGGAGTAAATGAGAGGATATCCCAGAGGGTAGCCTGTTTTGAGCACCATGGAAAATTATAAAATTTAGGCATTATTGCCTCCTCTTCCTTCATCCATCAACCTCCAAATGTTTGTCATGAAGCTGCATCACATCTTGTCCTAAATCTTAGCAGTGGGGAATGGTGGGTTTGAAAGGATCAGAGTCTTGAAAGCAGCTGGGGTCTGATTTCAAACCTGCAATTAAGGTAAATTCTGACCCGTACTTTCAACTATTTTAATAAGAGCCTGACATTTTATAAAGCCCAGTCATTTGTATCTTTCTACAGCTGGACTTCTATTTCAAGGAACAATTTGTTTGAGGCAAGTAACTTCAAAACGTACATTTTAAAGCACATATGCTACCATCTAAATTAATTAAACAAATTCTTTACTCATTAATATTAAAGAACAATGCCACAAAACACTCACCAACAAGAATAGTCAGAAAGAGAAGGACCAAGAAAAATCCCAGAGGAAACTGAAAATTTAAGGATTACATTTAAGGATTACACTTAAGCTGATAATCCCACATTTTACTAACTGTCCTAGAGAAATATCTCCATGTAGGCACAGAGTCAGATAATCCTTCACTTTTGTTTTATAATATAAACAAATAAATGGAAACAACCTGAGTAACTATCAAATTTGAAGGGACCAGATAAATCATAATACATCAAACTATAAAATAGTATGCAGCCATTAGAAAGAATGAGAAAAGTATATATGTAATGACATTAAAAAAGGTATAGTTTAACCATGGGGGAAAAAATCCTACACAAAACATACAAAACAAAATATACAATAATCTCCACAAAGATAAACTACGTGTTTTTGTATATTTAGATACTATTTAGTAAAATATGTGTAAGATATGCTTAACTGAATTATTTTGAATATGTTTCTGAAAATTATTATATCTCCCATATAGTTTTAGTAATTATAAACAATACCGAAGTATAAATATGAAACCTTACTAGTAACATGAAATTCTAGCTCTAGAAACCATTGAATACTTTCTGGGTCATCATATTTTAATAACAATTTAATATTTCCATATATATGTTTTATATATGTGTGTGTATATATATATGCATATATATGTGTGTGTGTATATATGCATATATGTATATGTATATATATATAAATATATAAAACTAATTTTAACTACAATTGCATCTTTCACACATATGCCCACAACACTTGGCTCATATTCAGTCTCACTGAAAGGTCCTATTAAGTTTCTGCATGTACACGTCTGTCCCCTCTCTGTGTCATACACGCACTGACAGTGTGTCTATATTCCTCTTGAGGACTGGCACAGTTCAGTGTGTATTGTTCAAAAAATATTTATTGAAAATTTCATTAACTTGTTCAGTAAACCAATGAGTGAATGTGTGTGTGTGCGTGTGTGTGTGTGTGTGTGTGTGTGTGTGTGTGTGTCTGAGATCTTCATTGCTTAAATTCTCTGTATAATATCCCATAATCTTTGAATGTAAAAGATAATTATGGGCATGCTTACCAGTAAGATACCTAGAAAAGCTGATGTTATTTATAGCTCTATCTCAGTCTAATTCTATTGATATATATTTCCAAGGACATTAAGACCCTAAAGTTAATTAAAACTATTATGAGTTCACAATGGATATTTTACAGAAATAATATGTAAATGTGAATAGAGACTTAAATATAAATATTATTTTAATAGATGTTCTAGCTGTTATTTGTTTTAAATGCTAAAACAAATCCATTAAAGAATCTTCTTTCTTTATGTTATTTTACCTTATATTTTTATTTCAGCTTTATTGACAAAAATGCAAGATGTATAAGGGAATCTTCTGTCTCCTTTTAAATTTTTCTCTAACAATATCAGGCTGAGTTTTGCTGTCTTTTATTCATTCATTCATTCATTTGTTTAAATTTTCACCACAATTAATATGTTCTATTGGAATTCATGGTGTAAATCCCAACATTAAGGTGTAATATTTTGTGTTCTCTGACATCCTGTAAATGTGTAGGACATGGAATGTCCTGCCCACAGTTTCCCTCCCCTCCCTGCTCTCATGGATAAAGTCCACTAGTCAAACAATCTTCCTTGTTGAGGGGATCAGGCCAGTTGCTGCTTATACTTGAGTAGCATGCTACAGTTCCCTAACAGCCAGTCAAATTATTCAAACAAGTCAGTCACATGCTGTGGTGCATACCAGGAGCCACCTACAAAGACTGCCTCCCAGAGGACAGAGTTGGTCACTCCCTTCCCAGGTGCAGTTCCCATGTGAACCTGGAGGGTGCACTGTGTTCTCCTCTCTCAGTCCCTGAGTTTTACCCAGCTAAAAACTGCTGTGAATCTCACTTCTCCAGTATGGGAAAACTTCCATCACCAATGAGATGAATAGAAGGTGATTAAAAAAGAATTTCCTTTTTAAAGGCAGGCCTTAAGTACATAAATTTTGTTATTATCTATCCTCACCATGTAGCAACCAAACTAGAGAGGTGAGTACTTTAAAACAACCTAATTAGTATCTGCAAATTCAAGATGTTACTTCTATAAAAGGAGAAAAATCCTCAATGCAAAGATGCAGACTCCTGGAAATTAACATGAAAAAAAAATCCCATAAAATACTGAGTAATGGAATCGCAACTACTGAAGGTCTGGAAGATGACATTTAGAAAACTTAAGAGGACATACAGTAAAAAACAATATAACAGAATTTAGGAACATTCCATTCTATATCAGCATGGTCAATATTCTTAATAAGTTTCAAAAAGAGAAAAACAAGAAAATGAAGGAGTGAAAATAAAGTGGAAAAAGGAGCTATTCACCAAATAGAAAACAAAATAGAAGTCCATTAATTGGGAAAGTCTTGAGAAATAAATGTTGTATGTTTATTCTATGGGATAGTACACATAAGTTAGCTCTAGAGCCAAGTATTTGAAGATCTGAAATTGTTTTCATCTTTATTAAAGGACAATGATATTTGAAGTATGCTAGGTAGCATGAGCACACATTAACTGCCATCTTTGTAGATCTGTGAATATTAATTTTCGTATTTGCACGTGATTTGGGTCACTTAGCCTAGCTTGGCTGGCCAGCTGTATTCAGACTTGGGTCAGCCTCAGGTTTCCTGTGCTGCTTCTTGAAAAAATGATTTTTCAGTGAGTGCTTCCTTTTCCTTAGAATTGTATCGCTTTTTAACGTTGGGCTTGAATTTAATTTCCTCTAGAGAAAATTTACATTTGATGCTGCTTCTTATCTGGAGGCTCTACAAACTGCTCTCATGAGGGTGAATTTGGACTACAAACCCACAGGAGGGCTCACTTATGATTTTAAATTTTCTAAAGATAACTCCCTCCCTCTCCTACCTGCAATCATTTCAAGGCACACAAACCTTACTATACTCTTTTGCACAGTAGGATAACTTCTTGCCTACTTCTGCATATAGGTTGTATCCCTTTGTGGCCCTAGCTTAAACCTTGCATTTTCTTCAGTCCTCGGTTTTATCTTCTGTCCTGCAATCCTTTGTGTCATCAAATGAGGGTTCCTGGTCTCCAGGATTCAGTTAGAAAATAGGCTGAAAGTCAGCTATGCTGTGATACCTCCATGGTATATACACATGCATATACATTATAATTTATACATATATATAAACACACATATATATATACATGCTTGTGTATGTATATGTGTGTATTATATGTATATATATATGCATGTATGTGTGTATATATATAGTGTATATATATATATAGTGCGTGTATATATATATATATATAGTGTGTGTATATATATATATATATATATATATATATATAAAATGTTGTAATTCAGTTGTTTCATTTGAGAGGATTGTTCATAATGTGTTATCCATAATATTGAGAGATGCTAGTTCACTCTTCTAGGACCCAGACTTGGCACATTTTCTCAAACACTAAGCTTGCTTTTTCTCACAAAGCTGTGCTAATTTTCTTCCGTTAGGGACTGTGTGCATGGAGCTGGCATCCCTCAAGAAAGCCATGCCACTGGTTTAACTTGAGAGTTCAGTATTTGCCCATTTTGTCTGGGAATCGGTTCAGTTTTATAATTATCATGTTATGATATAATGTTCCTTGTATTCTCACTCATTCTCTAGGCCTTCAGCGAGAGCTCAGACTATTTTCTGCCTTTCTCCGGCACATCAGTCCAGTCACCTCTGTGCGTGGAGCTCGGCACAGCGGGAGGGGTGGCCTTGATTCAGTTCATATCTGTGCTGCTCACCAGCCAGGCAGTGTGCAGCCACACAGAGCGTTGAAAAGCATGTTTTTATGAACTGATAATTTACAACAGCATGGGCCTTGGTCTAGCTTTTGTCTCTCCATCTCTCTCTCTTTCTTCCATTGTTGTTGTTGTTGTTATTGTTAAGGCAAAACATGGAAGAAATATAATTTAAAAGATTTTCTCCTACCCCAGAAATCTTAACAAAAGGATTAGAAAAAAATGCTCTTATTATTGAATAAGCATTAAGTCAGAATGGGATGCACATTCCAGGCAATCTGCTAAGATACTGCAAAGACAAAAATAGGTTTTGCCCTTTCATTTAGCCAAGCAGGTACAACCCATTGTGTATGTGTTCTCAAGATAAACAGTCAGTCCTCGAGGGGACTTGACAACACCACAGTTCATCTATCCACACCACACACACACACACACACCATCTTAGAATTACTGGAGTGACCATTTATGTTAATTAATTGGCTTTATGTATGAGCTAAGTAAACTGCTCAGGTCTTCATGAGAGGAGGTGGTTTGCAACTTGGAGCCAGGAGCTCATCCAACAAGTTAGGATCCTCCTCACTCACGCAGAAACTGAGAGGGAGAGGTACTATCTCCCATGAGGTTTACATTTCAGAGATGCTCCTTCGCCTTTCGGAAAGATGTTTTTGGGACCTAGCACTGGCAAAAGTTCTACCTCACTTTGAAAATGTCTTGCGTACATTTCAAAAAGGTGGAGAAAATACTTAAAATAAATTCTCTAAAGTAAATGACCTAAGAATAAGGAAGGAGAGTATGTCTTTCCTATTAACAGGGAGATTTAAACCTCTTATTTTTAACTTTAATTTGTCCTTGCAAAATGGTAATTGGCAAACATATAAGAAGGCTGGCTTCTTTAAAACAGCACTTCTTCATTTTTATTTATGGCATTTTCTCATCACACTTTTTTGATCATTAAATTCCTTAAAAGAAAGTAATAGAAACCACATAGTATTAAATTTACTTCTGTGGTGGGCTGAAATCCACAGATATTAATTCAAGTGTTCATTATGGTTAGTGTATATTTTCTCCTATTTTCCCTCCCTCACTTTTTTTTTTCTTTCTTTTTAGCCTTTTTCTTATTTAGATGATAACTACATCACCTCTGTGTTCAATACCTTCAGGGCAGAGCTGGTACAAGAGTTAGGAAAAGAAGGCACCCGGTGTGCTCAGTTGGTTAAGTGTCTGCCTTGGCTCGGGTTAGGGCATCAGGTCATGATCCCAGCATCCTGAGACGGAGTCCTGCATCGGGCTCCCTAGTTGGCAGGGAGTCTGCTTCTCCCTCTACCTCTCCCCTCCACTTATGCTCTCTCTCTCTTGCTCTCTCTCTCATGCTCTCTTTTTTGCTCTCAAATAAATAAAATCTTTTAAAAAATTTTTAAAAAGAGATAAGAAAAGAGAAAGAATGAGGCAATTTAGTCAAATAAATTTTAGTCAGAAGTAGTAAAGACAAAAGTGCTTTTGACTTTGAAAAACTGGAGATTGTTAAAAGCCAAAGCCTCAAGGACTCAGAACCTAAACTTTATCTGAAAACAATAGTTTGTAAAGAGGACACTGTAGAGAGAACAGATTACTCTGCCTTCGGAAATTGCTTAATATTTACCTATAAGGTAGGGTGGAGAGGGAGAGAGAGACAAGAGACAAAGAGAAACAACTAGCTTTGAACACAAAATTGAATGTTAAACTCTTTAGAAAGTGGCCTATTGTTTGATAAAGAAGATGTGGTATATATACAAAATGGATTATTATTCCGCCATAAAAAGGAATGACATCTTGCCATGGATGGAGCTAGAGAGTATAATGCTAAGAGAAATAAGCCAGAGAAAGACAAATACCACATAATTTCACTCATATGTAGAATTTAAGAAACAAACAAATGAACAAAGAAAAACAAAAACCCAGAGAGAAACAAACCAAGAAAACAGACTTTTAACTGTAGAGAACTGGTGGTTACCAGAGGGGAGGTGGGTGGGGATAGGTAAAACAGGTGATGGGGATTAAGGAGTATTTTGATGAGCACAGGGTGATGTAAGAAATTGCTTAATCACTATATTGTACACCTGAAACTAATATAGCACTATATTATATAACACTACATTAACCATATTAGAATTAAAATTAAAAAAAAAAAAAAGAAAGAAAGAAAAAGAGGCCCATTGTCTTCTCCCACCCAATGGCAGATGGGTGAAAAGGAATGAGGGATACTTTGGAGGTGAGGCTCCTTAAAGATGACTAAGGATTAAAACAAACTAAAAAACAAACAAACAACCCAGGGAAGTTCTTAAATAAATAAATAAATAAATAACCAGGCAAGAGTTAAGAAAACATGAAAACATGAACATTTCCAATGTACACCTGAAGGAGGCAGCAGCTTCATGGAAGGTTTTGGATTTCCTAGGCTGACCTGGCAGCTAGGCAGATCTACCCCAGAAAGCCGTACAACCTCTCATTCCCAACTCAACTACTTCCATGAGTTTTCTGAGAACCCCAAAGGTAGAGGGGAGATCAGTATATTTCTGCCACCAATCACTGAATAAAGGCAAAGAAGTAGGAAAGAAAGACCCACTTTATACCTTCAAAATTCATAAGATAAGAATCAATTCACCTTTCCAGTATCGCAGTGCTTCTCCAATTGTAGACCTCCCGGGGTTCATGGAGATCAGATTAGTTTGGTAATAATTATAAATTATTATCTTTTTATTCTTATTTTTCTCATGAATATAGAGAAAATTTTGAGGAGCTACATAGTATGTAATAGCAACACCAGACTGAAAGTAGCTTTCTTTCACTAAACCAGGCCTGTGGTGTTGAGTAGAGTATCCACTCTCTTTATAGGGCCACTGAGCACCTACACTGTGACAACTTCTGAGATGAGCTGTAGTGTAAAACAACTACTGGATTTAAGAGATTTTGTATTTTTAAAAAAGAGAGTAAAATATCTTAGTAATTGTTTCTCTTTTTTTAAGATTTTATTTGTTTATTTATTTGACAGACAAAGATTACAAGAAGGTGGAGAGCAGGCAGAGAGAGAGAGGAAGAAGCAGGATCCCCGCTGAGCAGAGAGCCCGATGCAGGGCTTGACCCCAGGGCTTGATCCCAGGACCCTGGGATCATGACCTGAGCCGAAGGGAGAGGCTTTAACCCACTGAGCCTCCCAGGCGCCCCAATAATTGTTTATCTTAATTACATGTTGAATTGAAAATAGTTTGGATATATTGAAAATAAAACATAAGAAAATGAATGCCATGTGCCCCTTTTTAAAAATGCAAATACAGGAAAATTTGAAATTGTACATATGGCTAATATCTGTGCCTTGCCCTATATTTCTATTGAACAGCATTGAACCAACCATTAAAGAAATTAGAAGGGGAAAAAAAAAAGAATAGGTAAAGCAATGCCACTTCTATGATGGTTAATTTTATGTGTCTACTTGACTAGGCTAAGGGATGCCCAGATAGCTGGTAAAACATTATTAGTGGGAGTGTCTGCGAGGATGTTTTGGTAAGCGATTAGTATTTGAAAGGGTAGACTAAGTAAATTAGATCACTCTCACCAATGTAGGTAGTCATCCTACCTGGTATGGGCTTGAAAAGATAAAAAAGATGAATCTGCTCTCTGTGCAAGCTAGGATATCGATCTTCTCTTGCCCTAAGACACTGGACACTGGTGCTCAGGTGCCTGAAACTTCAAACTCAGAGTGGGACTTACACCATTGTCTTCCATGGTTCTCAGGCCTCCACGTTTGGAGGGGAACTATACCACTGGCTTTCTTGGGGCTCCAGCATGCAGACAACAGATCATGGGAATTCTCAGTCTTCATAATCCCATAAGTCAATCCTTCAAATATTTTGAAAATTTCTCAGTTTCAATTGTGAACGCAGTATGTATTGGTAGATAAAATGCACACAAACAACAGTCCTTTTGGATGCTCAATAATATCTAAGAGTATAAAGAGTCCCTGAGACCAAAAACATTTGGGAATCACCGTAATACTGTCAATAAATCAACATCATCATCATCATCATGATAATGTATCACTTACTATGTGTTGGACATTGTACTTAAAGCTCAATGCGATTAGCTTATTTATTCTTCAAAACATTATTTAGTGATACATGCTGACTATCCAGAGTTAGCATTCAAAAACTTGGTCATACTCTTAAAATTTTTCCTGGCCTAGATTTAGCCCTGCTAAATTTAGACTGCATTAGTTATGCTTGTATCCTATAAAGAAGGATTTCAACAAGACTGCTCTAACCAATGAGATGAAAAACTAGAGTAGGCTAGTCTTAGAGCCAGAACCTTGTCAGTCCTTATATTGAGCCATACCTACAATCTGAACTTTGCTACCTCAAACAACTGAATAATGGGATATTAAGTGTTACTAATAATATTAACAGGGCAATAACCAAGAAACCAGCTGAATATCATTTTATAATGAATTAAATATTATTCCAGAGATTAATTGCAGGGATGGGAGTGCTAGGATGTGAAATTCTTACCTGACAATGAGCCTTCACTTTTCATTCCACTTGAAAGCACTTAGCCTAACATGTGAATATTTATCACCTTTCAACCTTCTTTCCCAATTCTATGAGAGTATATAAGAATTGAAGTAAAGGATGAATTTATAATCATTCATTCAATTATTCTGTCATTTGTTTAAAACTGCCTGCCTGGACCCATTGCTATCCTGAGGGAAGTGGGGAGTGGGGAGAGGATGGATGGCGGCCATCTTAGGCAGTTGTTTGTGAAAGGGCGTTTTACCTGAGCTTTGAATCAGCAAGTTTAAGAGGTATCCTGAGATGTTGTCCCAGAAGACCAGGATAGACATGTAATATCTCAGTACCTGTTTGAAGAGCTCTTAAACCTTCCTTTTGTTCATTTTTCTGTGGATGTTAGAAGCCAGACATTGGAGAACTAGGAATCTCAAACGAGGTGTAGTGACAGCAAGGGCAGGTGGGAATCTTTGAGCCCTGCAGCTGGAGAAAGAATACAACCATGCACTTTGAGAAAGTTCCTACAAAGGATGATTTTAAAAACACAGAATTTGCAGTTTAGGAAATTTAGAAAACTGTATAAAATCAGTTAAATTTAAAAAATAGAAAAAAACTGAAATCTAAAATGATGATTCAATAACTATACACTTACACTTAAATTCCATAATGAACCACCTTCAACAGGCACATAAAAACCAAAATGTTTGGATGAGAGAGGACCAGATGTCACTGTCTGTGCCTGAATTATATTTTAACTAAACACGACACAGAGGTTCCTTTTAACCATGGATCACTATTGTTCCCAAAATAATTACTCTCAATTTTCATAGATTTTCCATATTTTTTTAATTTAAGTGAAATATTTTATTTTTTATTTACACTATTTACTTAATTAAGAAATAAAAATATAATTTGCTATAGAAAACTTAGAAATTCTCCATTGTATACATTGGCTAAATAAGCTATGTAAGACAGTTGAAGTTTTTTTCCATTCATACAGTCTTATGTTAATTAAAAATGAATGTACATCAGTTTTTAATTAGCTGCAAAATTACATGTTTGGAAGTAACAAAATTAATCCATCCAAACCCCCATGGCAGTCATATGGATGTATATAAACATACATGTGCTTATTTAAATTTTTGACATTTTAAACATCACCTGTGTGGCTGTACATTTTTGAGGTTTTCAATTACTTGTTTTATTATAATCTAACCTGCATCTTCCTCTCTACTTTCTCTTTTCCACCTCCTTTCTATAAACTGTTACCAGATTAATATTTTCTCTTCCAAATCTATCTTCATGATTATAAAATTATGTAAGTTTGGGACCTTACTTATTCATTTGTGATTTACATCAGGATGTACTACTGTAAGACAGTCCCTAGCATACAATGGCTCTGCTTAGGGTTTTTCAACTGTATGCTCATGCTAAATCAATATACATCCAATGGAAAGCATACTTTGAATTTTGAAATTTTTACCTTTTCCTAGTCTAGCAATGTGTGGTACGATACTCTCTCATAATTCTGGGCAATAGCACGTGAGCTGCAGCTCCCTGTCAGCCATGTGATCATCAGGGTGAACAACTGATACACTTACACCCATTCTGTATCCGTACAGCCATTGTATTTTTCACTTCCATTACAATATCAGTAAATTATCTGAGATATTCAACACTTTATTATAAAACAGTCTTTGTGTTGCATGATTTTGTGCCAACCATACCCTAAAGTAAGTGTTCTTCAAATAGGCTAAGCTAAGCTATCATGTTTGACAGGGTAGGTGTATTAAACAGATTTTCAACTTCCAATACTTTCAATATATGATGGGCTTATTGGGACAGAACCTCATCATAAGTTGAGGAAGATCTGTATATACCTTTCATTACAACTTACTCTTGTCATTTAAACCATCATGGAAGCCTCTTCCAGTCAATAAATTCAGAAGAAACTCTGTCTTTAAAAAGGCATATTATTCTATGATACAACATAGTGTATTTTTTCCAATCATCCCCCAATTGATGCAAATTTACTTTAATTTGGGTTTTCTGGCTGTACAAATCATATTGCACTCCACAACTTATACCTGTAAAGCTGTAGTTTTATGACAGTACTGCCAAAAGATTGAACCCTAGACTGAGAAAAAAAAATTTTTTTAAACACCTAGATTGGGCAGGAAGGGGAAGTAGAGAGGGCTAATATATTTTTAATTTAATTTAATTTTTTTTTTTAGATTTTATTTATTTATTTGCCAGAGAGAGAAATGCACAAGCAGGGAGAGCAGCAGGCAGAGGGAGAAGCAGTCCTGCTGAGCAAGGAGTCCAATGCAGAACTCAATCCCAGAACCCTGGGATCATGACCTGAGCCAAAGGCAGGACTTAACCTACTGAGCCACCCAGGTGTCCTGATATATTTGAATTTTAAAAGAGATTAAAATCTGCTAAATCAAATATAAAAACTGGTATGGCCACTGTCCTGGTTAGATTGGATCATTATTAATAAATTACCACAGGCTTATAATTGAAACACTAAACACATTTCTCATATCTAAGAAGCCCAAGATGCAGGTGCTGGCTGTCCTGGTATCTAGTGAGAACTTGTTTCCTAGTTTGCAAAAGGCTGCCTTCTTGCGTCCTCCATGGCAGAGAGTAGACAGAGAGAAAATAAGTTCTCTTCTAAGGACGTTAATGCATCATGAGGGATCCACCTGATTATGTCCCAAAGGACCCACTTCCTAATACCATCACATTGGGAATCAGGGGTTTCAACATACGAATTTTCGGAGACACAAACTTTCCGTCTATAACAGCCACCAATGTTTATGAGAGAATAAGCAGTATTAAGGATAAAGTTTTCATTGTGTTTCAAGTATTTTTTTCCCCCGGCCCTTTTGCAAAATACTACAGCACCAGGAGGATAAGAAGGGCAATGAGGCCTTATTTGAAACCTTGGGAGACTGATTGCACAGCTTGTTGTATGGGGTGGAATTTCAAGAAAATTGTAGCCTTCAGGGATGCCCCCCAACCAGTACTTATACTTTTCAGGAGTATAGGGAGAATCAAACTCCTTATGCCTTAACAGTGACCTCACACGTACATTCTATATACTTAAGTTGAAGGGAGAGAGAGGAAGAGCCACAGAGGGAAATAGAGAATCTTAAAGGTGTGTACACTTCCATCTGCAGTTCCAGTCAATAAACCAGTACCTGTGAGCTCTCTTCAGATGGGAGACAGGATTGTTCTTTTCATTAGTTTTTGCTATTATTTCACCAAGCTGAACGTAGCTGTAGTGTATAAAGATACTTTTCTTCTTTTTCTAAAACTAGACTTCTGAATTCCAGTCAAACACTGTATTTGGTATTCAGCAGATGAAATAATGATCTGTTCTTTCACTCGTGAACCAACAGGCTGGGCTGGACTTAAAATGAGGGAAAGGATAAGCCTGTCTTTCTTTCTTTCCTTCTTTCTTTCTTCCTTTTTTTTTTTTTTTTTAGATTTATTTATTTATTTCAGTGAGAGAGAGTGTGCAGGAGGGAGGGACAGAAGAAGAGGGAGAGAGAAAATTCAAGCAGATTCAGCACTGAGCATGGAGCCTGACACAGTGCTTGATCCCAAGACCCTGAGATCAGACCTGAGCCGAAACCAAGAGTCGGCCACCCAGGAGCCCCAGTATTTCTTGAATATACTAAATTAATGGTTTTTAGACTAGTTTAGACTTTAATTGATTATTGATTTTTGAAAAGACTTTAGATACCTTAGGTTTCTTCACCTTGGAAATCCCTTAATTAGGAAGTTGGCTTTTTTGCCTAAATACAACCTCTAGACAAGGTAAAAGAAGGATATGTGTTTTCTACTGAATGTTATAAATGAAAAAGAAAAAAAAAGAATTATAACTTTGAAAGCTTTGCAGAACTGTTAAAATAAAATTTTAAAAATCTGGTATATAAATTCTGAAATATAACCCATAGTTCTGTTTGGTAAGGATAAAATAGCAACAGGGTGGTCTGATTTTTTTTTTTCAATTAGAAACTAAACTGTATACATTGGCATAAAGCTGTAGAATAAATGCTTCTCTCACATGCTCTCCAAATTTGTGTATTCTTTCTACCTGTTCACAGAAAGAAATTACTTGTGTAGATACTTATTTTTCTTTCAGCTCTCCAAAATTGTTCTGTGGTCCATTATGGTCCACATAGTTGATCTTTTTTGTTAACTTTGATTATTCTAAAACTGTATCAAAACATTAATCTGTATTTTCATCTTTCTAAAGATTTATTTATTTGAAAGAGAGAGAGTGCCTGAGCATGAGTGGAAGGAGGGGCAGGAGGGAGAACCTCAAGCAGACTCTCCACTGAGCAGGGGGCCCAATGCAGGGCTTGATCCCACAATCCATGAGATCATGACCTGAGCTGAAACTAAGATCCAGACACTTAACTGACTGAGCAACCTAGGCACCATGCGTTTTCATTTTTAATAAAAACTTCCAATATGTCACTTAGGGACTCTAGGGTTTCACTGATTCTTTCATTCATTTCTAAATTGGTTTACTCATTTAACTTATACATATTCATTCCCTACTGTATGCTGGGACTTCTTCTAAGCATGTGGGACACAACAGTAAACAAAATAAATTCTTTCTTTCTTCTGGAGTATAGAGACAATAAATAATACATGTACAAAATAAGTAACTTACCTATTATGATAACTAATGATAATCCCATGGTAAAAATCAGTTGAATTATTTCCAAGTGAGGTAAACTGGGGTGCTTGGCTTGGAAAAAGATGGAACAGGTCCAGAGAGCAATTTTCAATAGGGTCACTGTAGACCTCCTTATGAGAATGATATTTGAGGAAAGACTTAAAAGGGGTAAAGGATTTTGCCAAATAGATATGTGGAGATAAACATTTCAAGCAAAAGGGTAACCAATGCAAAGATCCTCAGTTTGGAGTGCATTTTTGAGTAACAAGGGTAATTTGGTGATAGTAATACAAAAAAAAAATGAATTGTTTCACCAATAGTAAGCTATCTGGTTAAGTCTGACCTCAGTATGGTGGCAAAAAAACCTAAAATTTCAGTTCGAAATCATGCATACCATGTGAATTTGGGGCAAATATAATGAAAGACATTCTATAAAGTTACTTTAAAAGTACAAAAAATTCATGACAAATCTCAAAGTATATACCGGTTCTCAAATATTTGACGATCAGAATGTAATATGGTGTAGTTTTGAAAATAGTACTGTGATAATGAATCATTCACAATATAAGATGTCTATTTTTAAAACAAAATCATTAGCAAAAAAAGATCCAAATATCAAGAGATATCATAACCAGGGGGTGCCTGGCTAAGTGTCCAACTGGGTTTCAGGTCAGGTCATGATCTCAGGGTGATGGGATCGACCCCCACTTCAGGATCCTCACTCAAAGCAGAGTCTGCTTGTCCCACCCCCTTTGTCCCTCCCCACTCTTCACATGTGCCCTTGCTTTCTCTCCCTCCTTCTTTCTCAAATAAATAAATAAAGTTTAAAAAAGAAAAGATACCATAACTGGAATTAACAATTATTCAGATTATCCAGTGTGTCAGTCAGTTCAGACTGCTGTAAAGAATTACCAGAGACTGGGTAGCTTAAATAACGAACATTTATTTCTCACAGTTTCACCGTTTTGGAGGCTTCAAGTCAAAGATCAGGGTGCCAGTATGATTAGGTTTTGGTGGGAACCCTTTTCCATGTCGCAGACAGCCTACTTCTCCTTTTGTCCTCACATAATAGAAAGAGTAAGAGAGATCTCTGGTGTGTCTTTCCATTCATGGGAGCTCTGCCTTCATGACTAATCTCCTCCCAAAGTCCCCACCTCCTTATACCACCACTTTGGGGGTTAAGGTTTCAGCATAGGAGTGTTGGTGGGATACAAACATTTAGTTTGTAACATCTATAACTGTGTCCATAACTTGAAGTAATGTCTGTCAATGGGATATGATACCCAGAGAGACCATCCAAATGTTTCTTGGTTTTCAACTGATAATGAAGATGATGAGTATAATTTAAACAGTTAAAAAAAAAAACAAAACCCTCAGTATTGTCATCATTATTTGAAGAAACTGTGTTGCCAGGCCTATGATAGCATTGCTGTCATGTGTGAAAGCTTAAATGGAATTGCAGAAATATTTAATGAGGAAATGACAAGAACTTTATACACATATTTAAAAGAATATCTTTGGCTTAGAGAAGATGAAATGTGAAAAAATTAAAAGATTTCCAGACACTTTTGATTCTTTCATTTGTTTGTATGATACTGCTCATGCATATGCAACAATAATAGACTGACAAATTTTCAAAAGTTCTTAATGGGAAAAGAAAAGTTTAACAAGTTGGAAATTCATGTAAAATTTATGTAGTCTGTCAAGACACACTGAACAGTATTAGCTAGAAGTGAAGAACTTCTGGAGAGCAGTGAAACATTCAAAGTTCCATTGAATATCAAATTTACAAACATTTATGTCAGTGGTTAGTTCCAATCTGTTCTGAATTTAAAGTAATATTTAAAATAATTTTATTTGCATCAATTATATATAAAATGCATTAGGTTAATTATTTTTATTTATATTCAGAAACTTTCAAAATCTTGATTAATACCTAAAACTAAAAATTAAATAACTATTTTTGTTACATTCCAGAATATCATAAATGTTGAAAGTTGAAAAATCTTTTGCAAAAGGGAGAAAAATAGGAGTCAAGAAGATGCTATAGAAGGAGTTCTTAACAACCTAATAATTCCAATAGTGCATATTTTCCTAACATTTCTCAAAATAACAGCATCGTATAAATACTGATTTCTAAAATTTGAAAATAGTAAATCACATTTAAATTTATGCTTTTATAAAAAGTGTTGCAGCAAAAATATTCACTGCCTTTATTTAGATAGAATAACTCACTAAATTAAGCAAGAGTTATCTATTTGCAAGAATGACACAGACTTGAAATCAATATATTCTCAGAGCTTCCAATTTTACATAAACAAGTCAAACTCTACATTCGCATAAATTATGCCATGAAAAAAAGTCTTGCATTTTTTCCTAACGTGTTCTTTCCAGGATTGTTTCTTGTACTTCAGAGCTACTAAATGCAACTTTGTCTTGACCAAAGACCACAAAGAGCAATTAAAAAAAAATCTTCTATTTTTGGTCCTTTGCAATGAATTTTCACAGCAACATGTGGTGAGGGAGTCATTGACTGTCACTTAGGGCTATGCAATTGTTGTGCATAAGTCTAACACACTTGAAGATAAAAAGCTGGCTCAGTTGGAAGATAAAAATGCCTTATTAATTGCATCTGAACTATCACACTTTATCCTTTGGCTGGTAAGAAATACTTTTACATTTTAAAATATACTGCTTTAACCACTGACATATATACTATTGATACCATTTGTATTATAATACAATATAATATAATTTGCAATTATTTGTCATTAGACCATTATTTGTAAGAGTTAATGGAAACTTAGTTCCTAATTAACCTAATTAACCAAATGTCTCTGCCTTTATAAATAACTCATTGGAATCTACTATATTGGAAACATGGAAAAAATATTTATATATATAGTGTTGGTGAATATATGGAACCAAATGCATTATAAATGAGCAAAAGTACATTCTAGACGTACATTCTCAAAAAGTGCACTTGGTGACCCCTTATTTTTATTTTATTGTTTTTGACAGCTTATTTATTTTAAAAAGGAAAAGGACTCATTTTGTCACACACACATATAAACACACACACACACACACACACACAAAGTAAAGTTATTAGGTTTATATTCTCCCTTATATTTACTTTTCATTTGCTTGTGGAGAAAGATACTTATTTTTGTGAATGTGTAAGACAAGACTAAACATGCAATACTTCTCAATAACTATTTATGGAAAAACTATGGCACTCCAAAACCTTCATTATGAAAGTGTTAGGAAGGATATGTTGCTCAGAGAATTTAATGTCTATTACAATCCACTGTTACTGGCCTGAAACTTAACTTAAATTCTTATGTGTTTATTGTTTCCATAGTCTGTTGGAAAGATCCTAGGTCAGCCCCCATAATACCCACTCCAATTATTCACTTCTTCATGTCATCCTCTCTCCTGATTGTAGGCAGGACCTGTGACTTGCTTTTCACTAATACAATATGGAAAGATCCTGAGATAGCAGTCCTGTGACTGTGTACTTTATACAGAACTGTGTCTTGTTGGCAGCCTTGCTTTAGAGACTCTCCTTGCTGGTTTGATGAAGTCAGCAGCCATGATGGGGAGTTCAAATGGCAAAAAACTGGACCATAAGAAATTTGCAAGGATTTGCAAATTTGCAAATTTGCAAGGATTCCTCAAGGAATCAAAGGCAACCACTTAGAGTTGAAGTTGGCCTTTAGGTGACAGCCAACAAGAAGCCCAAGCCTCAGCCCTAGAGCAACAAGGGAACGAACTCTGCCAACACCTTGAGTGTGGAGAAGGGAGATCCATCCCCATTCAGAACTTCATACAAGAGCTCCTTCCTGGCAAGACTTTGAGCAAAGCCTTCAGAGGACCCAGATAAGCCATGACAAGACTCTTGGATTATAGAAATTGTGAGATAATCACTGTGCTTTATTAAGACACTAAGTTTGTGGTAATTTGTTACATAGCAGGAGATAATTAATACATGTAGTTTTAGTTGTTTTTATTTTTTCCTATGCACACATTACTAAGCTGATGCTAAAAAAAAGTTTCTGTAAAACATTTTGCTATAAAATTCAGAAAACAAAAAATCTCTGCTCTATAGGTATTCTAGTTAAGTAGTCTTTCTGATACTTTTTTTTTAGAGCCATTTGTTGACTTTAAAAAGATTTTTGAAAATGTTAGTAATATATTTTTTGATTCTAAGACAGGTGGATGTATTAACAATTGGAATGAAGTTGATTTAAGTAAGATTTGAGAGATTCTCAAATTCTCAAAAGCCTCTAAAATTATATTAATTGATAATTAAAATTTTCTTCAGTTTTATAATTAAGCTTGACATTTTAGTGAGATTTCTCAGAAGTGGTGCCCTTGAGTATATGTGAATTTAAATATATGTAGCCATTCAGTTTACATTATGCATACTTTAGCATTTTTTTTGCTTTCTTCTCATTCCAGTGATTTCCAAAATAAGAAATCTGAATTTGTTATAATAAATGTCTTATCTTTATTTAATAATGCTTAATATCTCATTACCATCTACTTTCAAAATCACAATATGTTAAGAATATAATGCTTCGTTATTTTCATCAATACAATCTTTAGTTTAGCAATATTTCATGAATGTATGCTAGCATTTATCTGATATACACAGCCAAATTTCTGGATTGATTGATTTATAATAAACATATAAAAATTATTTGAAAAAAAATTATTTGATACATGGATAATTATGTAACTGAACATATGAGTATGTAATAGTAAGTTATATTTCTATAACAGCTTAGATATCATAAAATACTTTTAAGTCATTGAAATTCTGCATCTGGGGGCACCCTGGAGGCTCAGTGGGTTAAGCATCTGCTTTTGGCTTAGGTCATGATCCCGGTGTCCTGAGATCGAGCCCCACATCAGGGTCTCGGTGGGGATCTTGCTTCCCTCTCTCTCTCTGCCTGCCTCTCTGCCTACTTGTGATCTCTCTCTCTGTCATATAAATAAATAAATCTTTAAAAAAAAAGAGAGAAAGAAATTCTGCATCTGAAGAGAGGAGAAAAAAATATAGTTAACATATTAGAAGCTTGCTACAGTACTGTACAATATGCATCCTGAATAAATAGAAGAGACAATTGTCTAAATCACTGAATAATGATAAAGGGGGGATGCGTGGGACTTTAAAAGAGAGGAGGACAATTCACAAGAAGATGGGAAAGCAAATGTTTGGTAAACAAATCATTGCCTTGCCATGCCATGAGGAGAAGTCTTTCTGATTAAAACAAAACGAGTTATCTTTAGTAATAGCTCTTTTCCTGGTGCAGACTCCCCATCTAAACTTTTTTAGGCAATTGTGGTGGTGGGGGGACTCTTCTTGAGTCTGTTTGGCCTTGACTCTTTTCAGCTTGAAATAATCCACAATAATCCACAAATAAGCCAAAGTAAAACATTCTACGGTAGCCTGCCCGAATCCCATCATCACATTTGTTAAACTGCACTTACAAATAAGAAAATGTAGACAATCAACCTGTCTTAGGTCATTAGCATGGGCCAAATTCATATCCAAGTTTATTTTGCCTTCACACGAAGCCTCTGATATAAATCCTCTGCCTGACTCTCCCCATAAAGTCAGAAAATATGTGGGAAATTATTGCAATACCCAAGAGAAATGATAATCTGAATAAGGGCATAGATACCATGGATGGAATTAGGGACACAACTGAAGAAATATCAATGAGTTAAAATCTTAATGGGAATGGGAAAATTCTGGGGATAATTCTGGCTACTGAGCTAAATACCTGGGAAATGTTAAGTAATGACATTAATGGAAATGAACCCAGGAGAGGAAGAGATGGGGGCGGGGTAAAGTGGGAGTACTGAGTCGTGCCCTAGTATTTTTGAATTTTAATCAAGGAGATTTATATATACATAATACTAATGTATGCAGTAGGCTATAGAACATGAAAGGCATGCCCCACTAAAGGAAAAAACAAAACAAAAATTGAAACCTTTTACTATATCTTTTTATCTTATAATTGAATATTCCCTGAATTTCCTGGCCTTGACTGAAACCTGGCTCTATGGAAGGTAGATGTAAAATTATTATCTTGACTCCTCACGTCACTTTAAAAACCTTTTTCTACCATTCGCCTGGGGGTTCTGGAGTCATGTTATCCTACCAACATCCATTCACAGAAGACCTCAATGCATGAATCTTGACTTCCCTACTACCCAACTTTCCTAAGCCACAATCATCTTACATGATTTCATTTTTTATTCAAATTAATTTAAAATTGAAGAAATTCAAGATCTATTCAAAAATTAATTTAAAAATATGTCAGGAATTGTTCTTAAAGTTTGGAATATAGCGGCTTTGAATATAGAAAGTTAGACTTCATCCTAATAATCTTAAGATAGAGTGGCAATTAGAGGTTTTTGAAAAGAAGTTATTCAACACATGATCAGACCTGTATTTAAATACAATCACTCTCCCTGAGTTGTACAGGGGTAGATAGAAGGAATCTGTGTAAGCGGGAATGAGACAGTCCTAGGAAAGGATAAATGGATGGTGATCTCCGGGTGTGGAGAAAATCACCCTGTTGGGTGAAATCACTGAAGAACAGGGGCCTGTTGTTTCCCTTTTGTTTTTGTAGTAAGGATAGAGAACCTACTCATTTCTTCTATTTAAGAAAATTCTCTGCCTACTCCTTTCTACACAAACCATAGATGGTATCACCTCCTAGTTAACAATGATCCATTAAAATGAAACATACATACGATGCAAGAAACAGTACCAGTAGTTACCTAGTCAGTTGAGTTATCCTTACTTGACAACCTAGACCACCCAAATTCATGCCCTCCGGAGATTAACACCCAATGGCTTTAATAAAACAAAACGTAATCATTTTGGACGACTTCACAGGTAAAAGAGGATAAGGACAAAGATCCTTAGCATACAATGTTTTTTTTTTTTTTTTAAAGATTTTATTTATTTATTTGACAGACAGAGATCACAAGCAGGCAGAGAGGCAGGCAGAGAGAGAGGAGGAAGCAGGCTCCCCGCCGAGCAGAGAGCCCGATGCGGGGCTCGATCCCAGGACCCTGAGATCATGACCTGAGCCGAAGGCAGCGGCTTAACCCACTGAGCCACCCAGGCGCCCCAGCATACAATGTTTAAATCACAGTAATGTGTTATTATTATTTTTTCTTTTTTACAATGCCAAGTAGTTCTAAAAGTTATGAACAGTGACACATGGCAGTTGCATCAAGTGAAAGAACAGCTTTTAAAATATGTGTGCACATGACAAAGGCCTGTTGGTTATAAATCAATTTCTTCAGAAACACCGATGTACCTGGTGACTGATCACAGTCAAAAGGATCCCACTGTGCCCAGGCCTGTTTGTCATCACATACACTCACACACGCAGAACTAACTTTGTGGTAGAGAAATTGGGATTTTTAAATTCTGTAACTCGCACTCAAGAATTCTTTCTTCCGTTTACTAAGTTCGAGAATTTAGACAATTTAACTAACTTAATTAGTTGGAGACTAACTGCCGCTCACCGGAATCCTACCCCTTGCTAGATGGAATTTTGCCCAACTTATAAATTGTTTAATACAGCCAATTAGATCTTCAAATGTACTTGTTTTAATTTTGTTCTTTAACATTAGGAAAAAAAATAATAAGAAAACCAAACAAAACAAGGCAAGCAAACAAAGCATAAATTTGAGTAAACTGCTATTAGTCTGTCATACTATCCGGACCCATTTTTCTCACACATAAATTTGGGAAACAAATACCCCTGGGAATGTTGTGAGCGTTCAACTCAGTTAATCCACCTAAAATTGTGATTTGTAGGCGACAATTGTAGTTACTTTTTCCATTGGTGTGTCCTCAAATATGCAAATGAAAAAGCATCATATTTTGAGGGCTGTACCCAATTGTCTCTCCACCTCTGTGTTATAGAAGCTGCAAATCCTGGCTTAAACTCACTATAAACATTTCTTCTAACAAAAATGACAGAAATGCTTGCATAATTTTTGTTTTAATTATGCACAATTCTTAGATTGTTTTCTCAGTATATTCCTAATTATCTTTCAACAGAAGTGCTTTGGGAAAAAAACATATACCTTGGGGCTCTGTTTAGTTAGTTTCTAAATGAGATCTTACTGAGGATAATATGAGAGTAGGTGTTTGTGGGCAGAATGAATTCATTCTTCCAAATTTCAGGAGAAGCAGGTGCTCTGTGTCACTTTAAGTTTATCTTTATAAGGATCTTAAGTATTCAGACTCATTTATTTTGGTCCCAGATCATTATATCATCTTGTTGGCTACTTGGATATTTTATACTTACAAAGAACTTTTTCCACATGGATAACTCAGAACTAGTCATCTCGGATACAGCTCAAGCCAATGAAAATGTGGCTTACTAGTACAAGGCTTTGGTAGACTTGACCAAAGTACATTCTCTAAATCACAGTAGGAAGTCATTGTCCGACGGTTATTTTAAAATATAGTACTATCTAACGCAATCATTTTAAAACAATCATGAAAAATTATCACTAATAAAAATTTCCACCATAATAAAATATGGAAAAATGTTTATTTTAAAGATTTATTTATTTGAGAGACAGAGAGCACAAGCAGGGGAAGCAGCAGGTGGGGGGGAGGGAGAAGCAGGCTTCCCACTGAACAAGGAGTCCGATGTGGGGCTTGACAGGACCCTGGGATCATGACCTGACTCGAGGACAGATGCTTAACTGACTGAGCCACCCACGTGCCCCATGAAAAATATTTCTTTAAAGATTAAAAATATGTAGGATTTAGCAACTAAAACAAAATTCCTCTGAAAAATTCACAGAATCTCTAAAAATAAACATTCATTTTCAAACAAATAGAAGTTCTGTAATCATCAGATAATGCGTTCCAGGAAGAAAGACACTGAGGCTATTTGCTTCCCTGTATTTTATTATTAGATTTGCTTTGTGAGAAAGTATTATTAAGGTTTCGAGAGGACATTAGATCTGGTAGGCCAATTTTGACAGGATAATCCAAATCCTATATAGGGAGACACACTCAACACACATTTGGAATTGCCTTTGCTCATAATTTGCTCAGACAATTGTATAACTGAACACTTTCAGGTATCCAATATTCAAAATTAAATTAGAGATCATTGAGCAAATAGACTTATGCCAGAAATTGATGAAAATCAAGTGAGTAAATCATGTTTCATAAAGTAATCATTTAGACCTTATGTTGAACAAAAATACATTTTTACAATTTCCTTGAAAATGACATTTTATTTCGAGTTGTTGAATGTGCTCCTCTACTTCAATTTAAACCTCACATACCAATAATGATCATTGTATTAGCCAATGTTAGTCAGGAAAATAGAAACCAATCTATATATACCAAGCAAAAAATGTTTTAATATACAGACTTAGAGGAAAAAAAGCTGTTGTACACTGAGCGAGAGTTTTAGATAAAACACACAGACACCTCCCAAAATTTTCTGAATTATCTGCTGAATTCCAACATGCAAAAAGTGCAATGTTAGGGCTCTTGCTTTTCTTGTACATTTCAAATGTCATTTCTGCATAATATAACTCAGAAACCTTCTGAAGTATTAAGTATGCAACCATACTTTTTCTTTTTTAAAAAAATGTTTAATTCATCTGTGAATTTGTTGATAAATGCTAAGCTATATGGTTCTACTTTGATATTTCCACTTCTAAACAATAGTGAATTTTCTACACATAATTTACTTAATAATGAGTTCCCTCCCAAATATTTATGACTCATTTACTTTGAAATATTAATTTGTTTTTTAAGTTGGGTAATTGGGTATATTTTTGAGCTTTTAGTTTCCATTATTAAGTATGCTATCAATTGAAACACAGATAATACAGCATTAAAATTATTTTAGTTCATAATATTTTACAAATCTCAGGGAAAGTTTTTTAAAATATTGTTACATCCTTATTTTTCCTGTTTCATTTTTCCTGGAGACGTATTTTTTAAGGCCTCATTTGAACTGTAATAGATGTTTACTGATTTTTGTAGCTTCTCAGTTGTTTCTATTTATGTATATGGATAGAACGTTCTGAATCTTCTTTCACAAATGTCACAGATCAGTTTAACACCTTACTGCATTTTCCAGAACTTAAAAAAAAAACATTTCTATATTCAATCTAAAAGTAAAAATGATCAAGGAGCATAATTTACATTAGAACTAAAAATATTTTATTTAAAAACACTTAAAACACTTTATTTTACTTCTGTCAGTAAGGAAAAAGAAAATGTGTACCACTGTCCAATCAAAATTGTTTTTCTATTTTCACCAACATTTTATAATTGATAGTTAAATATACATTTCAATTTAAATTACCAAAAAATTCTCTCAGAGAAATTAAGGGTGCAGTATAAAAACCGTCCTTTTAAAATGCACTGTTAATCACTTGTCATCAAAGCTACAATGAGATACCACATCATGCCAGTCAGAATGTCTAAATTAACAAGTCAGGAAACAACAAGTGTTGGTGACGGTGTGGACACAGGGTGGTATTATACACAACTGATAAATGATTGAACTCTATACCTGAAACTAATGATGTACTACATATTGGCTAACTGAATTAAAAAATAATTAAAAATAAATGCAATGTCAATTAATCACCAAGTTTTTAAAAATATTTATATGTTAGGATAATTCCCAAGAATAATATAGTCATACTGACTTAAAAACAAAACAAATAAAACACAGACATATATATTATATTATATTATTACTTATTACTATATTATCTATTTGTATTACATATTAATATTATATTATATATTATTTTATTATATATTATTTTATTATTTATGTATTATATATTATATATCTAGTTATAGACACATCTCATAGTTTCATTTTTTAAATAATTAAATTTACTGTTCCATAAATGATGTGTGGCTATTAAGTAAATTCTTTAATATTGATAGGAGATTTAGGTACCTTTGGTTTTGATGCTATGATAACAGAAGAAAATAAAGTAACATTAAATTTGTATAACCTTGAAGAATAACACCTTTAATTAACTTACATAAGCCTTTGATGGGTAATATAATTTGAAATTTAAGGACAGAGTTTCTTCATTTCATTAAAATAATATAAAAGTGTCATAAATAAATTAATGCTATTAAATGCAGTGTTCTCATTTATAATATATCAGCCTCAAGGTATAATTGTTAGTATTTCAAATGTTTATTAGATTATATCTTTATGATATACTTATATTACTGTTTTATTGCTAGTTTAATTCTCCTTAAATTTTGATAAGTGTGGGCTTCATATTCCTACGAAAGAATGAAAAATGTAAGTGAAAGAATGTAACATGTGGCATTAAACAAGTCTACTCTTTGGGGCACCCAGGTGGTTCAGTTGGTTAAGCATCTGCCTTCAGCTCAGGTCTTGATCCCAACGTCCTAGGATGGAGTCCTCTGATAGGGCTCCCTGCTCAGCAGGGAAACTGTTTCTCCCTTTGCCCCTCCTTCTGACTTGTGGTCTCTCTCTCTCTCTCTCACAAAAATAAATAAAATCTAAAACAAACAAACAAAAAACACGCCTATTCTGATTGCAATCCACTTAATAATTCATTCATTTATTTTGTTTTTTAACTTTCTGTCTTGAAATAATTATAGACTCAGGAGTGAGAAATACAGCCCAGACACATCTTGTGTACTCTTTGTCCAGCCTTCCACAGTAATAAATATTGCGTTAATGTGGATACAGTATCAAAACCAGAAAGTTTACATCAGTCAGCTGGAATAATCTTAGAGGCCAATTTTTATATGCACTCATTTGTGTGTATGTGTGCATGTGTATAGTTCTATTCAATTTTACCACACTTATAGATTAATGTAACCACCACCACAGTAAAGATTAAAAAAAAAAAAAAAAAAAAAAACTTTCCTTCATTACAAAGGAATTCCCTAGTGCTGTCCTTTTAATAGCTATTCTGCCTATCACCTTGGTCCCTGGCAACCATTAATCTGTTCTTGATTTCCATAGTTTTGTCTTTTTAAGAATGTTACATAAAGGGCATGCAGTATGTAAACTTTTGAGATTTTATATATATATATATATACATATATATATATATATATATATATATATATACATATTTTATTTAGCATAATGCCTAGGAGATTTATCCAACTAAGTTTTTTAGTATACCAATAGTTTCTTCCTTCTGTGAGAGACGTGGGATCCTAATCATAAAAAGAGCTCAAAACCCTGATGTAATTCAAATCCTGGGTAGCTATTGAATGGAAAGCTATTTTATTTTTAAACTTTACTAGCTACCTTAGAAATTATGAAGTATATGCCTTTTCTTTAAAATATCCTGAATAAGACTAAATATGTTCTTAAACTCAAATATTTGGTTCATTTCTAGACCTGTACACATAGCATGATTTATGTCAGTTTTCTTTTAAAGTGCTTACTTTGTTGGAAAACGAAATCAGTTCTCATAAAAATGGCAACTGCTTTTAAAAAGCTGTGCTTTGTGATGTCTAAAGTAAACCCCTGGGGACCATCTAAATGCATATGACCAGGAGGGAAATCAGCCTACATTTAATATTTATATTGGATGTCAGTTCACATTATCATTGACTCTGGCGAAACTGATGCAGAAATTCTAATTCTAAAATGTCTTGGTTTTTTCTGACATGCATTTTATTCTTAAAAAAATAACAATTGTTCTGAAAATGAACTATCATTAATTAAAAAAAAAGATCTGTCCATTAAATCCAATGACCCAAAAAATGAGTTACTGCTTGCTGTTCATTGTATACTTAAGTGCCAGACACTTCCGCCACAAGAAAAATTTCAATAAGTGTCAGAAGTAGTTTCTGCTTTAAAGTAGTCATTTGTTTACCAAGAACAGGTCTAGGTTTGCTGCTCAAGATCTGGGAGAAGCTCAAATTTTACTTTAAAGCATCAAAGACCATCCCCAATGGTCCCCTTGTCCTAATGCTTATGTCTTCCCACATTCTACCAAGATTGTCTGTAGTTGAGCTAAAGCAAAAGTGATCGTGTGTCACATGTCACTGCAGAGATCTGATCATAAGAGACTGAAATTTTTGCTTGGGCTCTTTCTCTTTCTCTGTCATCAGTCACTCTTGAGGAAGCCAGTCATAAAGACGTTTATGGAGCCTATGGAGAGGCTGATGTGGCAGGAAACTGACGTCTCCAACCAACAACCAGTGCCTACCAGCAACCATATGAGCAAGCTTGGAGGAAGATTTTTCAAGGCCAGGATGCCAATCGAATGCAATCTCATAAGGGACCTAGGGCCAAGACCATCCAGCTAACCACCCCAGGTTCATGACTCACAGGAAGTATTATATAATAAATGTTTATAGCTGTAGAATGCCAAAGTGGGGAGTAATTTGTTGTGGAGCAACAGATAACTAGTGCATAGCTAATATGCAGTTAATACAGAATTTTTGTACCCCAAGTGGAATGTCCTCATAACAAAACCATAAACTGTGAGAATGACTTTCAAAATGACAGTGGGCAGACGTTTAAAAAAAAAAAAAGGATATAAGGATTCTGAGGAAAGATGTAGTGAAAGCTTAGCCTTGACCAAACTATTCACAGCATTGGGACTTCAATGAGGGACTGGAGGGTTTAGAAGAAAAACAACAAAAATCTCGTCAGAAACTATAGAAAAGCAGATCCCTATTAGCAAGTGGCAGAACTTTGAGCAATCTTGTTTTCTATAGTGATGTGGAAGAAGACATACCTAAAAGATTAGGCAATCTAGCTGAGATTTTCAAGCAAAGGGATGAAAGCCTACCTTTGTTTCTTCTTGCTGCTTATTGTAAAATATAAAAGAGTTGTAAGTTGAAGAAATTAAACTTAAAGGGAGCTAGAACTTGCTGGTTTTGAAGATTCTTAGTCTCCCCAATGGCAAACAATGGTAAAATTAAAGAAATGTTTTCCAACCCAATATCCAGGGCACTCACGGGAAAGCATGCTCTAAAGACGCAGCTGAAATGTTGACTATAAAATCTTTTAAGACCTCAGAAGTATCAAAAGTGTCTCTTCCAAGTACTGTTCAGCCAGACAAAGGCTCTGTAAAGGAGCTAAATGTATGTTTGAAAGATTTTTTTGACAACTGATATTGAAACTAATGTAAAAGAGAGAAAAAGAAAGAAAGGAAAAGAAAGAAACTAAAAGAGAGAGAGAGATAAAGAGGGAGAAGGAGAAGGAAAATGAAGCAAAGCTGTTGTAATATTATTTTGAATAGCCAAAAAAAGAGCAGTAGGAAATCTTTTCAACTGGTCTTAATATCTCTTGGTAACCTAAAATATCCATCATTTTGTATAATTTTAACAAAGAACATAATAAAGCCCTACAGAAGGTAGCTATGAACAAAATCTAAACTCTAACTAGTCCTTAGTACATTTAAAACAAAAACACTGGACTCTTACCAGGTTTACTTTAATAGCCACTAATTTGTTTCCCCCCTTCTTACCTCTCCCATTTCTCCTACCCCAAACCTACATATGGCAAGTTTGCCATTATGTTCTTAAATAAATAAATAAATAAATAAATAAAATAAAACTTAGATCATGTCACTACTCCACTCCATACCCTTCAATCCTCTCCGTTTTACTCAGAATAAAAGCCAGATTTCCAGTAATGGCCTAAAATCTCTACATAATTTGGGCCTGTTACCCTTTGACCTTGTCTCCTATTGCTATTTTCTACTCAAAGAAGAAGATATTCGACTGACAATTCAGTAGGAACATTAAAGAAAGATCAGAAAAATAACCAGGATAATGAAATGTAATGAAAGAAGTAAAAGGATCAGGGAGGATATATTTCAAAAAGAAGATAAGCAAAGGAGAACCAAAAATATAAAGTGTACGCACTTCCTATTGAGCAGTGACACTCCTCATGAGCTCCCATCCATTCATAAACACATATATTGAACTTTTTTTTATGACTTTCAGGACTAACTCTTAAATATAAATGGACATTAAAAGATATCCAGATAGTTGAGAAGACCCCGTTAGGAAAGACAAATGTCAAAATAATAAAAACAATAAAGGGAACATAGGATAAACAGAGAGTATAAGAAAATGTAAGAAAAAAATTAATACAAAAAATTATTTGTATTTTAAGATCACTAAGAGAAGGTATTATATTTAAAAATCAAGTATATGAGACTATGTAAAGTAAAAAAGTGTGCAATAAAAGTTTCTTACACATTCAAATATGCTGTTTTAAACTAAAAATTCCCTCAAATGACAGAGATAGAAAATGAGAAGAAAGACAGATAACTGGAAGATGTGACCAGAAGATGCAACATCTGAGAAAGATAAATTAATAAAAGTCAAAAATAAGATGAGGAATTAGAAAAATAAACCATGGAAGAAAATTTTCCACAAGTATGAAAAAATCAGTCTAGTACTCAGCGTAAAATATATAACTTCTTTTTTTGTTTTTATTGAATGTTCAATAGATAGTTCTATAATTTTTTGAATAATCAATGAGCTAACTTTCATTTAGTATCTCAGAATATTGAAATAAGTTTAAAAATACTAAGCTACTATAATCACATTATCTAAGGGTGATGATGTAATTAGCATAGTTCATCTACATTAGAAATATCCTTTAATTTTAGCATCAAGATTAGAAATAAATGACTCAGTGAGTACATAAGACAATTAAAATAAACAGGAAGGAAATTGGTTGCCTTATATAGAGATCCCAGTGTTCCTTAGAATAATTAATACTTTCAAGTGTTTTATGTGAACTTGCTGAGAAATTGTGAATTTGTGTTAGTGTTTTAAGATTTAAGGAAAGGACACTGAAAACAGTCCCCAAATCATCCATAGTGTTTTCTAAAGAAGAAGAAAAAAAAAAAAAGGAACAGTAAAATCTATTTTTACATATCTAGGGAAAAAATAAAATATTTTAAAAAAGGGAACACTAAAATCTACTTTTACATATCTGGGAATCATTAAAAAGCAACTCACTGAAATTTAAAATACATAAAACACTACGAGGAGAATCAGATTAAGCCACATATATTTTGTCTTGTTATACTTAATGGCTCCTAAATACAGGTGTGTTAATTCTATTCACTGTAAAGTGAGAGTGCGTGTAATTTCCAGGAAGGATAGACTTTAGGCCTGATAAGCACTTGATAAAGAAAAGATATTCTTGTGATATCAACCACCTACTACTAAGAACTAGAATTTTCTGAGATTAGTACCAGTTACTTATGCCTGCTGGGCAGATAGGCACATATCTACAGTTTTCAGGAATGCTAGAAGAGGCCAAAAGTGGCCTGAAAACTTTGTGAGGGAAGCTAAGCCAGCTTATTCAAGTCCCTGATGAAATCACCACTCCAGGCAGATGACATTACTGGAAGCTGGCGGACTGAAGTCCTGGGTACCTGATACAGAGTCATCTGTAGGGAGCACCACATTGCATTTCTTGCTCTGTATATCCATCTGTGTATGCAACTGTACTACTCTTTGTTTTATTTTAGTTTTTATGTAAATCACATCATACATTATCTCTCATGCAGAGTGGTGGCTAAACTGGGATTGTTGTACTATTCACAGGACCTAGGGGTAAAAGTGAATGGATGTTGATGTTAAGAACAGAAGGTTGCTAGGAAGGAGACATATCACACTTGTTCCACGATATAAGCTATCTTAGTCAACTTGGGCTGCCCTAACAAAATACCAGACTGGGTGGCTTAAATAACAGAAATTCGTTTCTCAGTCTGGATGCTGGAAATCTGAGATGAAGGTGTTAACCTATTTCACTCTTGGTGAGAGATGGCCTTTTCACTGTGAGCTCACAGTACCTTCCCCTAGTGCGTGTGCACATACAGAGAGAGGGCTCGCTGTCCCCTCCCCTTCTTATAAGGGCACCCATCCTATTAGATGAAGACCCTACTTTTATACTTCATTTAAACTTAATCATGTCCTAAAAGTTCATCTCCAAACACTGTCACATTGGGGCTTAGGACTCCGATCTTTGAATATGGGGGTGGGAGAAGCAATTTCATTCATAGCACAAGCCTTTGAATTTGGTAATGGAAAGAGGGCACAATCTGAAATGACAACCCTATACTCCCATGGATGGCATGAACTAGATTATCAACCAATGAAAAACAAAGACGTGAAAACTGTGGACCAATATATTTGCAGAAGACACACATGAGGTGGGAGTGTAGGAAATGGTGGATGGTTCACAACCGCTTGGAGTTTCCGGTAGACTAGCAGGTAGCAACTTTCCAGGCAAGGAAGAGAGGTTTTAAATGTTTTAAATGTAAGATGGGTTGGGAGTGTAATTGAAGTATGTTTTAAATTTTACTGCACCAAATTTTCTTATAGAAGTGTTCAGATATACAGGAACTATAAAAGATGGAAAATATAGACTACAGAGACAACAAAGACTAAGGAGTGGGAAGGAATAATAATGATCACAATGAAGTTTTTTTGAAAAGCTGTGTTTTTTTTCTTCCTTAAAATAATGTAGTAAAGGAGGAATCTGCTCAAAATTTAAATTTGAATATTTGTGTCTTTAAACCTTCCCCCCATTCTGGGCATTATCAATTCTACACTGTGATTTGTGCAGGCTAATAATATTTTTAATGATGTACATAGTATAAGGTTCAGATATAAATAAGACCTCCATCATTAGAAGAATGTGTTAAAGGCTCTTATCTTGAAAGACAAGTGAATGTCATGTGTCTGAGCAGAAACAAAGTTCTCAGTGTAAATGTTTTAGTTATGTGCACCTTCAGAATTTGGAAAAATTAAGGTTTGTTTTTTGTTTTATTTTTTCATTTTTGGAGTACCTCAGTATTTCAAGTTAACCTGTGTGTTTCAATAATTGCCACAGGTAAAATTCTGTTCAGGACAAGATAGCCTTTCTTCTGAGATATAAGGAGAAAGGGGCTGTCAGTGTTGTACATATAGAGATAAAAATATATATATATATATATATATATATATGCAAGAAAAGAGTTTCACAAAAGAAACTCTAGGCAATAGTTTTAGACAGACATACATGAATAATAAAAATAATTATATAATTGTGGTAAGTAGTGTCCAGTGATGCCCACCCCCTGGTATTCATGGCCTTGCCTGATTCTCTCTCCTTAAATTACTTTCTTCTAACCAATAGAATTTTTCAATATTTAAGGGAACGTCACTTCCATGAGTAGTTTAGAAGAGTTTTACTTCCAGCTTGCAGTATACATTTTCTCTTGCTCACTTTCATGAAACAAGTTGCTATGTTAGGGAAGTCCATGACAACTGATGTCTACAGTCCAAGAACCTAAAAGGAACTGAAACATGTCAAATATGTATATATATGAACTTGGAAGTAGGTTCATATTCTGCTGAGCTTTCATAGGAGACTCCAAACATTGATGATACTTTGATCGCAGCCTCATGTTACACAATGAAGCCGAGGACCCAGTTGAGCAGAAGCTGGATCCCTGACCCCACAAACTGTGATAAAATTAATCTGTGTCGTTTTAAGCCAGCAATCTTGTGGTAATCTGTTACACAGTGATAGTTAACTAATGAAATACTTTTCTCAACTAAAGATAGATCAAGGGAAACATTCAATGATATAGAAAACACAATGAAAGATATATTGCAGGATAGTATATATGTATTTTTTAATGTGTCAACTAGGTTACAGTCTCTGGTATTCAGTCAGTCAAACACTGATACGGGTATTTCTGTAGAAGTATTTCGTTGAAGTGATCAACATCCATTATCAATTGACTTTAAATAAAAGAGATTGTCCTGTATTTTCTGTGTGCCCTCATCCAATCCTTGAAATGCCTGAAGAGCAGAATTGAGGCTCTCTTGAAGACATTCTGCCTGCAGGCAACAGCCTCAACCAGTGTGCATGTTTCAGCTTGCCCTTCCTGACAGGCTCTTCTACAGTTTTCGATTTGCCTAGTCAGCCTCCACAGTCATTTAAGTCTATTCCTTGTGACAAATCTCTTAGTATTTTTCTGGTACTGTTTGTGTTTCTTTGCTAAAACCTGACTGATTCAGACTTTGATACTAGAAGGGGTTCTCAAAGAACAGAATCCTAAGGATGAGTTTTCTGAATGGTTTTGGGTTTTCTGGAATTTGTTCTCTAACTTACTCAGATTTGTAGGCACTAATGGTTCTATGTCTTGTGCCAAAGGCAGTACTAGAACTGGTAGGCCATGGTGTGATGTGACAATAGAGATATGTGAAATGTCACCATTGGTTTTTCCTCATCAAATGTCAACAGAAGGCAAGGCATTGGGTGACTATGTATTTGATATCTTAGAATATTTTAGTTTAACTAAAGAGTATACAGCGATTGGCTGGTGTTCCTAGCTGCTCTGGGGAAAGCCAGCAAAGAAAAGGATGAACTTGGGGTTTTAAATTCCCAGCTCAAGGTCTGCATTAAAGACCTCAAATCTTCTATACTTGACCCTAAATGACAGGAATGAATTGAGGCATGATTGCAAAGGTGTATAAGAGAAACTTGGAGTTCATGGAAAATTTCTGTCTTAATTGTTGCAGTGAATGTATGGATTTATGTATCTGTTGAAACTCATCAAATCACATAATATAAAAGGATGCAGTTTATTGCACAAAAATTATGTCAGTAAAATTGACAGAAATAAATAAAATGCAAAAAGAGTCACTTTTCAGGGCACCTGGGTGGCTCTGTGGGTTAAAGCCTCTGCCTTTGGCTCAGGTCATGATCTCACGGTCCTGGGATCGAGCCCCACGTTGGGTTCTCTGCTCAGCAGGGAGCCTGCTTCTCCCCGGCCCCCCGCTTGCCTCTCTGCCTACTTGTGATCTCTGTCTGTCAAATAAATAAATAAAATCTTAAAAAAAAAAAAGTCATTTTTCTATCCTTTGATTTCCAGACTTGTATATTCTAGCTATGAGGAAAAGAGCAACACATATTGGCTGTACGTTCAAAACATACTAGCTCCTATAAGACATGACTCCAATATTTCTCCCTTGTCTCTGTATACAACTAAATCTACAGTAGTCCATTACATCGTTCCATCAGGAAAGTTGAGTCCATAGGCATGTGTGCAATGCTGATTTTCTTCCCCTATGAAATGCATTCCTTTTTCAAAAACAATGTTGTGTTGGGAAGGATTCTTTAAGGAATTGCCTAAGTCTGCAGATGGTGATGTTACCAGTGACACTGGAAAATCAAATCCATCCCTTGAATATTTGTCCACTCCAGGGAAGATAAACTGTCTCTCTATCCCTGAAAAATTCCAATGTAATCCATCTTACAAAAGATGGATGACTACTTTACCCAAGAGACTAATATAGGGGACTCAGCACTGATATTTGCTATTGGAAAGAGCCCCTTAGCAGTGTGGATGACCAGATTATTCACAGGGATAATTCAGATTCTTGAGTTCAAGCATGGCTTCTATCCATATCCCACATCTGTGTGGTATTTGGGCCCCTTGAACAAGTACCGAGTAGCTACAGAAGAAGGCTGATAGGTATCCACAACTAAAGTCATAATCACTACCTGATACTTCTCTGCAGCAAATATCTTTGATAAGTATTGACACAAGAAATGAATAGTCATCATGTTTACTCATTTTGAGAAGTCCATCCACATAATTCTTCCCTGGGGTTTTTTGTCATATATGTTCCAGTCTTGTTTTGCTTGTGTCTTTGGTCCTTCAGCAAAATTGTTGGCTTTTGCCCATGAATTAAGATAGATGCAAACTTCTACCCATATTTCATTCAAGGGCATGTAGACAAAGAATTGTATTACTTGATGTTTTGCCGCTAAGAACATTTTCCATGGCTGTGTTATTACAGAAACACTCCTGATTGAGGCTATAAGAGTACTAGAGGTAATAATTAACAAGAGAATGCAATTTGAGGCAAAAATTGGAAATGAAGGGAAAACTACCTTTATTTGTAAGTAACGGTATTATGTACCTGGAGAACCTAATAAAGCAACAGAACAAAGTGTGGAAACAATAGCACAATATGAAATTAATGTATAGACATCAACAATTTACCTAAATAAGAATAACCAATTAAATATATAATAAAATACCATATATTCATTATCAACAAAAGGTTAAATGCTTGTGAATAAACTTAACAAGGAGTGTGCAAAACTTTATGAGATGTTGTAAATTACAAATTTTTCTGCTTTTCCTCTGCCTGGGCACATAATAACCATGTAGTTCAGAGCTCCCTGAAGCCAAGCATTGGCCATGTGACTAATTCAGTCCAATGACTGCGACCAGATGTCATAAGGGTCACTTCCCAAAAAGAGCAGAAACGCTTAATTTCTACGACACTGATTTTTATAAACTCTGAATGGGTTGTGGTTCCTCCAAATAAAACAAAACAAACAAACAAACAAAAAAATCAACCCACGATTAAGAGTGTGGTGTTGAGAAAATCCTTTGATTGAAAAGTATTGTTATCATTTGATTTTATATTCACAGGTCACAATGTCTGAACCAGTTCTGTCCAGTGGAACTTTCTGTAATAATGGAATCATTCCATTCTGAACTTCCCAATATGGTAGCCACTAGCCTTGAATGGTTACTGAACATTAAAAAGTGTGACGGAAGAACTAAATCTTTAACTACTTTAACTTAATTTTTATAATCTAATTTCAAATGTAAATAGCCACATATGGTTAATAACTACCATATTTGATAGTGTAGGTCTCAACTGATGACATAAACTAACTGATATTGTGATGAGTTTAAAAGCATAAAGACTTTTTCCTCTCCCTATCTTCATTCTAATTCAAATAAGCCTTAGCCTTAGCCTTAGCCTTTTGGCAACTCTATTTATCTCGGGTATAAACCGACTGGGAAACCATTTGTAAGATGAGAAATTAGTGTGTTTCTTAAACTTGGTGATTGTACTTTGACAATCTCTATATTTGTAGTAGACTATAAAAACACATACAAGATTTTTCTGCAACTAACATCAAGCAGTGAAGTCTATGTTCTTTTCCACATTGACTCTGGCTTTAAGCTTTGTCAATGAGATAAATTAGTGATGGTCAGTCAAGTAAGCCTAGAAGAATTATCAAGCCGATCCCAAAACAAACTGTCAACACATGAAATGATGAACTAAATAAAGATCATTGTTTTAAGTGTCTAAGTTTGGGATGGTCTGTTATGAAGCAAAAGAACTAATGTAAATGTTTTGTTAAATGCTGGATTCTTTCAAAATAGGACTTCAGATACTTGTTGAATTAATTCTCTGACGTTAACTACTCACACTCCTGTAAGAACTGGGCTGAATCTAGTGATGTAACTTCAACTCCTACCAGATTTTGAAAAATTTTTAGTTTGAGAATTAGCAAATCAAGAAAACAGAGAAAAGGGGCACCTGGGTGCCTCCGTGGGTTAAAGCCTCTGCCTTCGGCTCAGGTCGTGATCCCAGGGTCCTGGGATCAAGCCCCACATTGGGCTCTCTGCTCGGTGGGGAGCCTGCTTTCTCATCTCCTTCTCTCTCTGCCTGTCTCTCTGCCTACTTGTGATCTCTGTCTGTCAAATAAATAAGTAAATAAATCTTAAAAAAAAAAAAAAAAAGAAAAGAAAACAGAGAAAAAAGAAGAGGGAAACATGGTTCCTGATCTTTAACTTAAGAAGTTTTTTTCATTGGGTATGTAAAGTCATTTGGCAAGAAAACTAGTATTTCACATATTAATTCCTTTGGACTTTAACGTATCTGGACATACATTCACAAGGATATTTAATCTTCAAATTTTAATTATATTGGGAATTTAAAAATGAAAGGTGTTTAATATTTAAAACATTGTCTGTGGTATATATTATTATTTGAGTGCCTATCCATTGGAGTACCTTGTGAATCTCCTTACAAATTACTGGTATGTTATTCTGGATATAATTAAGAAAGGGAAATTGAATAAGGAGTAAATTCTCAGACTTAGTTATAGAGTGGCTTTGGAATTAATAAAATTAATGCACTATTCCAATATATTTCAGAGCCTTCTGGGGACTAAGTCTGTATTTTCCATCAGGGATTCCAAAACCAACCCAAATTGGGATGCTGTGGGCTGCCTTTCCCCATGAATGCTGATCCGATAGGGAGAATTGCTTAGGGACAGCATTGCCTATGACTGATGGCTAATCTACCTAGTTTGTAGATTGAGTTAAAAAAAATCTATTATCATATTTTTGGGGGTCTATAATTTAACTTTTATCACCAATACTTCGTAATTTGATTTCTATCTCACTTTATTTTTTTTGCCATATTCCGCACTTATTTCAGAACTTGGGTATTTTATTAATGATGGTAAGTTAAGAGCAAACACATACACACAACTCATGCTACATATTCAGTGCAGGTTGGCAAAGAGTATCAGCTCTTAGTGGTAATTCAGGACTCATGATGACTAAGGCTCCACGACGATGTAACTGTACCCTCTGGATATCAAAGTCTCTTCAATTACTATGGCAGGGCAAGAGACAGCTTGAAAGCCAAGCACCAACAGTGCCATGATTGGCTTTAAAGTAACACAGGTCATTTGCAATACCATTTTATTAGCCAGAGTAGTCCCATGGTCACACCCAATTACAAAATGGTTGGGAAAAAGTTCTAATTTCATTCTCAGATTCTTCCTTCCTTAAAAGAACTTTACCCTCCTGCATCACTGTGAATGTTGCTACATTTTCAAAGTATTTAGCAGCCACTGACTGCAGAGAAGGAGTCTGCAACAAGATGAGCTGATGTCTTCTACACTCTTATCTACTGCTGGAGACACCCATCAGCTCAGGCTAAGGTACTTGCTGAGACCACCAGGACATTCAGTTCCATGGAGCACCTTGGTATCAGTCAGTATCTGGGTGGTGACAAGTAATTAGCAGTCTCTAGGCCCCCTGAATCTGGAATCTGTGAAGCTAGAAACCACCTTGGTATGGCCAGCAAGTTCCTGCCTGTATACCTGACTGAACACATATTTTTTTATGTCAGTGACCCAGGAGAAGGGAATACTTAGACTCCATAAAGCCCATTTTATTTCTTTGTGGGAACTTCATACTCTCAATAGTGGTAATACTGGTGGAGATGGTGAAGCATCTTGACACTTGCCCTCTATCTACTCATCGTGCCCCTCTGCCATCTTTTGTGTCATCTCTTCTATATTCTACCAGTTCTAGGCATGTCTTTGGATCCTAAACCTCAGGAAACTATGAAAGGTCATATCCTTGTCTCTTTGTCAGCAATCACACTGCTTGACAGAGTCTCTCATCAAAACAAGCCCCTCTCGCTAACAGAACAGCTCTTTGTGATAATTGTGGCCACTTCAGATAAATACTGAGGAATTTGCTATTTCGTTTGTACCTTTGAGATCCCCCACATGAATTCTTGTACTGTTCTGCTTAGTTGTCTGTTGAGGTCACTGAAATCCAAAAGGGTAAGAGGAGTTCCTACTGCTGATACATGGGGGATGGTGAAATAGGAAAAGGGGATTACAGTACACTTATCTTGATGAGCGCTGAGTAATATATGGAATTGTTGAATCATTAAATTGAATATCTGAAACTAAGATAACAAGATAACACCAATGTTAACCGCCCTGGAATTAAAATGAAATAAAATAATTTAAAAAAAGAAACTCCGTATGTCTTCCTAAACATAACATTAGTATAGAAATATTTTTAAAAACTAGAAATGACTTCACCAGGCTGTAAATCTATGACATCCAGTTGTTTAAAAAAGCAATTGGGTTTCTCAGCAAGTTGTCAGTATAAAAAGCAGACACATTCATTTTTAGAAAGTAAGAAAAATGTATAAATTCTACCACTCATAGGGCTTTCCAAATGCATTTCTAATGCATAATGTTTACATTTTAAAGCAATAAAACCATTTCATTAAGAAATCTTGAAATGTATTAAATCACCAGACATATCCATAATTTAACTGGCATTAGGTTAATGAATATATTTTTACAATAATAGAAAAGATGCTTGTAGACCTTCGTTCATTTAGTTGTACAAACTGACACAATGTTTTGAAGACCAAAATGACATCACATGTTAAATGTGACTAAGAATACATTAGAAAGGATAAAGTGACAACAAGCCAAGTAAGAGGGAGAGAAGTCTCACACTGAGAGAGAGAGAGAGACAATGGGAAGGAGAGAGAAAGGGAAGGAGAATAAGGAGGAACAGAAGAAAAGAGAAGAAACTAGAGACAAGGAGAGGGAGGGAAAAGGACTATACACAGTAAGATAAAAAATTAGCTATATTTTATTACAGTCCTCTGATCAAGGGATTGGATCCATTATCATCATTTCACCAAAGAGGTTTAGGAAAGTAATTCTGTTTGCTCCACTTGGTGTTTATTAAAGAGGAAAAAAAGTGATCACACTCTACTGTCAGCAAAAATTTAATTGTCACAAAGCACTGAAGCTTGGAAGCATTCATTTTCCTGGGCTAAGTTATCTTCAAACTTGTAAGGAAAATAATCTGAGTTTGTGGGAAGTCTTTGAATGCCTATAAAATAGGGACTATTTGATTTGTCACAGAGACAGTTCTCATCTTGAATATGATTGCACTTCTTTATGTTTTGATCAGTAAATCTTGAAACCAATCCATGTTTCAAAGAACTGTAAAGCTGGGCTTTGGGTAACTATAAATCAGATATGTAGAGTGTGGTCCTCATGCTGGCATTGTCAGTTTGATTTAAAAATATCTGAAATGTGCTAGTCTACCTGTTCCACATAAACACAAGCTATAGAAAACTTTAACGGAGTCCAAACAGGAATACAGAGAAAGGTCACATCCCCTGTCTCTAACCTGTGCTCCTGCCATCTGCCATCACCCACACATAGACACACCAACACACAAAAACATGTAGACTCAAATCACACATCTGAAAGTACCTTTGCTTTCTGAGACAATTTTTTAATCCCCAGTTAAAATCTAGACACAAATTCAATGGTCCGTTCAAGCAAGAGGAGTGACTCTTCATTTAGGTGATTTGGTTAGTTAACAAACTACTTCATCTAAGCTAATATTCTAGAAAATTCATTGTTTCTTAAGGACAACAGGATATGGCTTACAACAACAGAAATTTATTTCTCACAGTTCTTGACACATGTCAAAAATCAAGGTATCGGGGTGCCTGGATGGCTCAGTCGTTAATCGTCTGCCTTCAGCTCAGGTCATGATCCCAGGGTCCTGAGATCGAGCCCCACATCGGGCTTCCTGCTCAGTGGGAAGCCTGCTTCTCCCTCTCCCACTCGCTCTGCATGTGTTCCCTCTCTTGCTGTGTCTCTCTCTGTCAAATAAATAAATAAAATCTTTAAAAAAAAAAAAATCAAGGTATCTATAGAATCCTGCTTCTTTTGGACTTTGGATAAAATTCTCTCTCTCTCTCTCTCTCTCTTACTTTTTCCCTCCATAGCTTCTGGTGGTGAAAGTCAATTCTTGCCACGCCTTAGCTTGCAGCTGCATTACTCCATTGTCTCCCTCTAATCATCACATGGCACTTTCCTCCCAAAAGTCTCCCCTCATATGTCTCCACCGTCTTCCTTCTCTTCATGTCTGTCTTCTCACAAGACCACCAGCATATTGGAGTAAGTTTCCACCATACTGCAGTATCATATAATCTTAAGAAATTACATCTGCAACAGCCCTATTTTTAAATAAGATCATATTCGGGGGCTCTGGGCATCAGGACTTCAACATAACTAGGGGATACAATTCAACCCATAATAGTAAACAAAAGTTTCTTCTTTTTTTTTAAATTTTTGAAGTGACTTCTTAAACAAACAAAGCTATTTCCTTTTCTGTTATCATATTAGAAAGTCTCTTAAAACCTTTTAAAAATATATGTAAAACTATTCTTAGCTTAGGGCCAAACAGAAACAGGTCCTAAAGACCAAATATACTGTAGTGAGGATCCCTGAGTTATCATGAAGAGAGCTTCAAGTGGTCCCTGGCATGCAGCAACTGCTAAATAAGTGTTCCAAAAAGAGGAAATCTTCACCCAGAACTCCTCTATCTGAACAACTATTACCTTCCTGTCTTTCATCATGTACATAAATACTTCATATAATCACATTCAAAATTTTTAGGGTTGCTTGATGTTATATCCTGCTATTTAAATTGCTGGATAATAAGAATTACAATATCTAATTATAGTACTAAACTGCTACCTAACTTCCACCAGATAAATAAACAAAAACTTGATTAAACATGAGGGGGAAAGAAACCTATTAGGAAAATTCAAGTCCTCTTTTTTTATTTGTTTTACCAACTAGTAAAATAGATTTATCACGGAAATTTTTAAAAAATACATAAAATTGTAATAAAGAAGTTTACACTCATCCATAGAAGTTTGCTAATTGCAACAGTAATATTTTTATATTTATGTGAAAGCATAAATATTTTTCTTCTGCATATACGACTGTATGTTTTATGGATGCAAAATATCTAATCTGTGAGCTGTATCCACAAAATGCATCAACTAGCAGTAAGATCATATATTTAAACATTTTTGTGTTAACAAATATTCATTTTCTTTCCAAATATATCCCACTTTAAACAATTTTGTAATAAATCGCACCTAAAAGCTTTATCTACATCTTATATCATTTCCTTTTATCACATCTCTCATGGCTTTTCTTCTCCATCTCTGATATCTAAGATTATAAACTTCTTTCAGTTTCATTTTGTCATTTATAGCAGCATTTTGTGCATGCTGTCCAGCTCCTTTGCCTGGAACACATGTTACTGAATATTTCATAGGGCTCCCTCTTTCTAAGCCTTTAGGTCCTTGTTGAAATATCACCCTACACACAGGCCTTTCCTGACTCCTAGCAAAATGGTGTCTTGGTTCCTTTCTATACTGTAATAAAATCCATAACACAGGTATTTCTCATTTTATTTTTCATTTGTTTTGTTTTTAATACTCTAAGTGCAGGTTCAGTGACTTTCTTATCTACCCAACATTCCCCAAAACACATAACATATATGCTCAACATTATGTTCCCTAGTAATCCCTATCTTGTACATCCTACTATCATATTTCCAGTTTTCAAAACCGAATCCTTGGATCTTGAAAGTCTTCTCTGTTACCTTCTTTTCTAATAAATCTACATTATCACAGCACCTTACTTGATGTACTATAGCACTCTCTTAAAGAGTTGCCTTTTATAACCCATTCTAAATTTTTTCACGTGATCTTTTAAAAAGATTAATCGTGTAGCTTAACTATACAAAATCTTCAAGGTTTCTACTGCTTTCAGGATAAAGAGAAAATTCTTCATGTTACCCACGGGTTTTACGTATGGCTTCTGGCTTCCTATTCAGCCTTATGTCATCATTTCCTTCCTTGTTCTGTCCCTTCCAAGCATATGGGCCTTCTTTGAGATCCCCCAACCTCCCATGTTGTCTTCTGCCGTAAAAAAATCTGCACTTGTGGTTTCCTCTATCAGAAATGATTCAACCTGCTCTAACTCTCCATTATATAATTTGAACTCACTCTTAAAATATCAGCTCTAACGTAATGTGTTCAAAGAAACACTTTCTAACTTTGCTGACTTCATCAGATGCTGGTATGTTATCTCCTCAAGCATATTGTGATTTCCCTTTATAGAACAGCCTTTATTAGATGTGTATCTATTTTACTTATATGTATAATTTCATTTTTTGTATACACACACACACACACACACACACACACACACACACTTATTACACTAATATCAGATTTACCTCATGACATTCAGGTGTAAGCCTGGTTCTGAAAGATGAGAGATAGGACTCTCAACTGGGAACAGAGTAGATGAATTTATTGAAGGAAATCTGCTCTGAAAGAAACTCAACTTCTCACCCCCAGTTGAGTCTCCCTCGCTCACTTCTCCCTCACTGAGCCATTTTGGAACACACAGAGCTTATCAGCAGACTACATGTGTCTGAGGATGGTAGGAAAGATGAACACATTAGAGGACTTCTGGGAGTCTCACAACTTCTAATTTCAGTATTTTAAAATAAAACCCATTGTTTAATAACTCCTTTCAACAAGAAATCCAGGAAAAGAAAAAGTATATCAAGTTTTGTTACATCTAGGAAAAGGTAGTAAAACTGTTACGTAAGAAAAAACTTTTTGGGGAGGTGTTTTTTATAACATTGTTTTTTTGATTCATGATATGTAAATGTTCACAGAAAAAATGCAAAAGTTACAAAAAGTCAAATTGATATAAATAAATCTTCATAATCTTCACTCAGATACATATATATTACTTATATATAACCTCATATATAACCTTAGTAATAATAGTAATAGTAAGTAGTAATAATAAGTATAGTAATAATAAGTAATAATAATTACTTAATAAGTAATATAATAATATATATAATATATAATAAGTAATAATAATAGTAATAATAAGTAGTAATAATAAGTAAACTTATATATAACCTTGGTAATAATAATGGCTTGTATAGCTTTCTGGAGATAAAAGAGTATTATCAGCAAAGATTTTTTTTTAGAGATCAGTATGCTCTTGCAAGAATCTTGACTAATGAGAGGGACCAGACCTTAATGTTAATATATCTAAAAAGATCACACATCTTTATTGTCTTGACATTCAGTTCAGCCAAACATTATCAGTGGTGTCGTTCCCCTCATCCTTGTTTCTGTCGTTACCATTTATGAAACTTTTAAGGATTCTGCACTGTAAAATATTTGTTCCTCAGCTTTCCCCATTGCCTGCTTAGAATTCAGTATTATTACTTCTGTTAATTCTGTTAGCACTAAACCATATGTTTTTTCAGCTTCCAATATTTTGTTGATGTATAATATACTCCTTTATCGTCCCTGCCTTCTTAACTTTATGATTCACTTTCTTTTTAATCCTGTTTTCCTTAATCACTTTAGCAAAGTTTCAGAGAAAGCAAAACTATAACTTATAATTTCAACCCAGAATCTCTCATTGCTTTGAAACTCTTAGAGCCAAGAGCACTGGAAAATTTTTCCTACAAATGAACAGATAGTATATAATACAGGCTTTTTTCAGCCAGTTAGACACCCACACCTACTCAATTCTGCCTTTGAGCTATAAGGGCAGTCATAGACCATATATAAATGAATGAGCACACTTCTGTCCCAACAAAACTTATTAAAAAAACAGGTGGTGGGTGGGATTTGGCCAGTGAGCCATAGATTATCAACCTCTGTTTTATAGCTTAAATAGCTAATGACTAATTTTCCCCCACATCTCTCTTATTCAATAGATTCTTGAATTGTATGAATGCAGGGTCTCTAACCAATTTCTCTTTCTCTTCCTCCCACTCTCTCTCTCTCTCTCTCTCTCTCTCTCTCTCCACACACACACACACACACAAACACACAGACACACACACTACCACACAATTTTGGCACTTGTGACCTGTAATCAGCATATAATATTATTTCTATCTCACTTTTCTTTTGAATTTCTTCCTTTACTCAGATTGAAAACAGACCCAATTTCATAATTGATTTCCATTCAGCATGTGAGAAACTTAAATCTGGGGATATAGAATGGATATCTATTCTCAAAATTGAGAGCCTCCCCCCCACCCCGCACCCTGACCCTGCTTGCACTGGCTATAGTTTTCTATCCCTCTGAGGATAATGCATAACGATATAACAAGAAGAAGAAAACTGGAAATTTCTTACTTAACTGGACCTATTGCAAGGGAACACTGGACTCTCCAGGCCCGATGGGGTTAAAGCTGACCCTTTTCCCTGTAACTGCATCCATGATGTTCTTCAGAGGATTTTCCAGTGTGAGCCCTTCTGACAACTCCCACAAGCAAAAGGCAGTTGTGCCTGACTCCCCCTCAGCTTCTGCCACACTGTTGGTGAACACACAACTTCCGACTGGTGAGGATCCACAGGAAAATGGCATATGAGTCATGATACGACTTGCTAACATCGCTTTTTAAGGGATATATCTGTATGTAAAACTTCATTTTAGAATCTTTTTTTTTCCCTATTGCATCTGGTGTATCGTTTGAAATTCCCAGCTTAACTTCCCATTATACACACACACACACACACACACACACACACGCACACACACACACACACATACACACACCTCATTAAGAGTTTAAGCTTCTCTGTCCTGTTTTTGTTTTTTTACATTTTTGGGTTTTGAATCATGTTTGTTACTTGGATTAAAGACATCTGATTTGGTTTGCACTCTGACTTTAATCTCATATACCTCACAGAAACATTTTCCACAACCTAAAGATGTTGGTGGAAAAATAGGAAATGGTTCTGTCTTGCATATTTCTCCTCACATTCTGACTTCTGATCCTCCAGGGCCAGATCTGAAGGAGAAGTAAGAAGAGCCAGCATAACGTGACTGTAGTTAGTTGGTACTATTTACAGATCACTTTTTCTTATGACCATCTACTGTTAAGACAGACACCCAAATGTAATATATATGTTACTGGCTATTTTAGTTAAGTTTTGAGCCCCACCATCCCCACACATCATTTCCGGGTAATGGCTCTGTACCTCTTGACTCCAACGGTCCTCTCCCAGGGCCTCCTTACCTCAGCAGGCAGATATTTCACCCCAGTTGTGTTACAGGCTATCTTCGTAGCCCAAGAGAAAACTCAACTATGTGATCTATGTCAGACTCTAAATGCAGGCTGCTGCTACTGCCAAGCCTCTCTCTTTGCCCTCATAGTTTAGGTTGTTTCAGAGGACAACTCACATTTTGGGGTTTTTTTTGTTTTGTTTTGTTTTTTAAAACTTATTTGTTTTTATTTTGAGAGAGAATGTGACTGTGTGGGGGAGGGTGTTGTGGGGGCAGAGAGAGAGAGAGAGAGAGAATTCTCAAACAGACTGAGCACAGAGCCCCACGTGAGACTTGATCTCATGACCCTGGGAGCATGACCTGAGCTAAAATCAAGAGTCAGTCGCTTAATTGAGTTACCCAGGCATCCCCACATTCTGGTTTGTTTGACAAGAAGAAAGCACCCATTTTATCAGTATAGGTCAACCCCAGAAAACTCCTGGAATATATATCATGCTTTCTTAAAATGCTATTTATTTATTTATTTATTTTTACAGAGAGAGAGAAAGGGAGAGAATGTGTGCATGCATTCATGCACGGGGGTGGAAGGGCAGAGGGAGAGAGAGAATCTTAAGCATACTCCACACTCAGCATGGAGCCTAACATGGGGCTCGATCTCACAACCCTGAGATCATGACCTGAGCCAAAATCAAGAGTCAGACGCTTAGTTGACTAAGCCAACTGGGTGTCCCAACCATGCTTTCTTAAGAACTAGTTTAACTCCAGACAGAAACATTTGGTGAACATATGACATCTTTGGCCTCAGCAAACGTCAGCTAGGAAGAGAAACTAGTTTTCCCAATAATGCGGAAAGATTTTCTTGACACCTCCCTTTAAGGCCACAGAGTGGAAGAAGCACCTTAGGAAGGGGTGATGAAAAGGCAGAGCCTACTCTACTCTCCTGGATTCTCCTCAAACTACACAGTGTGTCTACTAAGGAATTTTCTGGAAGAATATAATGAGATGGAGTGGCACAGGCCAAATTTTGTTACCTTTGCACAATTCTGAGAAGCATAACAGCCAGTAAAACCTAGGACTCCAATTCCGTTCTGTTTACATATAAACAGCTACTAAGATAGAAAGCGAATTCATGGGATTCAAACTTTCCTTCTTATTGCAGTTGGCCTGGGGAGCTTATCGTCCAGGACTTAGTACTGTGGAGGATAACTGGAAGATCAATTTGAGGATAATTCTGAGGCCAACTTGGATATTATATCCTCCTGTTTACAATTAAATAGATGCATACATGAAGAGATAAAATGATCGATTCTTCTGGGATTTATTTTTCAAATAAAAATCTCATCTACATATGTAGATGTGGGTGTGTTTTCATAAATTTTTTCTGGAACATAATGCATCTTTAACTATAAGATGAATATGGAAGTAATACAAAATAATGAAAATTCTAACATTACAAATAGTTGAAAATGAAAGTTTGCCTTCTATTCCTTCCCCATCTATCGTAACACTGCTGACTCAATAGTCTTGCTCACCTTGACACTACTGACATTTTGGACTGGACAATTTCTTTTGTGGGGAACTGTCTTGTGCATTATAGAATGTTTAGCGGGGTCCTCTGTCCCTTACCAATAGATGCCCATAGCATCTCTCTTCTCCCTCAATATGTGACAAATAAAAATGTCTCCAGGCATTGCCAAATGTTCCCTGGGGCAAAATTTGCTCCCAGATAAGAATCATTGTTCTAAGAGGTAAATGTTTATGAGTTTTACTTTTTAAGATAAAAAGTGATTTCTTCCATAACTGGAATATATGCTGCTACCTCTATTTCAAATATACTGAACCCACTTCCTATCACTCTTCTTCCTGCATTTTGTTATTATTGTCAATAATAGTGCTACACTGTACAGCTTTATAAACTCCTACATTCCTTTCACCTCTCCATCTTACCTCCCCAAATCTATATACAGTATTAATCTTGCATTTCTTTTAATAACCTTTCAGTGTTTTTGGTCGAGAATTATAAAGAACATACTTAAAGTGGCTTTGAAGTCACCATGTGCATAACTGCTATTGACAAAAAGGAATGAATACATAGGGCTAGAAAGTCAAACAGTCAGATGAGTATAAAAAAAAGAAAGTAAAAACCTCCTTCTCTACAATAGCTCAGTCTCTTCTCACAAGAGACTCTGGGCACCCAGGATGAGAAATTTAACATGGCAGAAGCACAAAACGATAAAATGGAACACATGAAGAAAATGCAATTGAGTTTCTATTGCTTGAAAGAGAAGTCCTAACACTGACAACAAGTGAGTTATTTTTTTCAGCCTCCATCAAATCCTCAAATCCTGTTATATTACTGTTTGTTTCATTTTCTGGCTTAGACATACATGACTATCGCTGCGAGGTACAGCAGCTACCTTGCAGCTGGTACAGGCATAGAGCAGAGGGATTTGTGGACAGTAGGAATACCTTCCTCCTCACTCAGTTTTCAAGGGGAACACCCCATGGAAAGATGAGGGTGAGCTGGCAGTGACTCTGTGGAAGGATTTTGTGTGCTCCCAAGTGGAAGCTCTCAGGTAACGTGCTTCAGGTTTTTCATGTTTGAACTGCTTCAGGGCATGTCTGTATTTATAAAAGACCTGAAAGTACAGATGTCTTCAGTATCCCCCAAAGCCTAGTATAAACAGTAACTATTTTCCCAGGCACTACTTATGTCCTGAAATGCCGCAAATCTTTTGAATTTTCCATTTTGATTCTTTTATTTGAGTGTGGCACAGGTAAAAATCCCTAGATTCCACCAAACTCCTACATAGTTTTGAATCTCTAGCGTCCCTGTGGGAGAAGGACATACCACACAGGACCAGCTGGCGGTCATGTGTTCAGGTCTTCATGCAAACCTGCACTTGGTTTTGCTTTCATTGCCCAGGCAATAGAACATACATGTTGGCTCAAAAGAACATATCGATCATTATCCAGCTATTTTATTGATGGAATAACAAGGTGCATCAGCTTGCCCTTCACTAAGGAGAGTAACTTGAGATGGTCTTTATGCCCTGAAAATTTACAGAGATAATAGAATCTGCTCTTTTAATAAAATTGATCTTTTATTCTCTAGTACACATGCAGGGTTAATACTGTGTTTCGGGTACCTGCTATTTTTTTTTTCTCTAGAAAACATAGGTGTGATTTCTTGCATAAAATATGGCATCCTGTGAAATCACTAGATGATTAAGATCTCTGATCACCATACTGAGGTGTAGAAATGAAGAGCTGATTTATTCCAGTGGTGGGAATTTGCCACTTACATCAATCCTCCAGAAACTTCTTTTTTTTTTTTTTTCCATTTTCACTAATATGAGGAAGCCCATATAAGGTGAAAGTCTCCTAACCATCCTCATTCAAGAAACCAATCAATCAGTAAAGAGCATTTCAACATGTTGGTGCTTTCCACACAAGTGTATGTATTAAATATATGTTAAGAGAAAAAGGAGGGGGACGCCTGCGTGGCTCAGTGGGTTAAACCTCTGCCTTTGGCTCAGGTCATGATCCCAGAGTCCTGGGATCGAGCCCCGGGTCGGGCTCTCTGCTCAGCAGGGAGCCTGTCTCCTCCTCTCTCTCTCTCTCTCTGCCTGCCTCTCCCCCTGCTTGCGATCTCTATCAAATAAATAAATAAAACCTTAAGAGAATACAGTATACTGTCCCTAAGAGATTCCTTAATTCAATAGTTATTTAGGTTATTTTCTCTGCATTTTTAGCAGAGGCTATCCGGCCTCTCAATTTATTTTAAATAGGGTCAATGATTAGTTAAGGTTTTTCATGAAGCAGCCAGACAAAATGGAAGTACAATACTCAGTTTTCACACAAGCATTCCAAATGAAGATGTTTTTGTATGTGAAATCATATTACCACATTCAGACCATTTTAAAATATTTCCCAGGATTTTTGTGGTTACTTGATTTTGTTCACGCATACTTAAAATCCCCACATTTTTATAAATATAATGTGGCCCTTTTCACAATGTTTTCTCTTCTTGAATTTTATTTCAATCTGTATTTGACTGAGGGGCATGGTAAAATTTAATTCTAATTGTTGGTGTGGTGTCAGTAAGAGATGGGACATAAAGACAATATAAAGATAATATTAGCTTCCTGTTTGGAAGAATCACCTTTATCCAAGACTAACCACTTAAAGAAGGAAAACAACAGTGTATTCAGACAAGGGTCATAACCCCTCTTTGAGGGAATAAAGTTATTCTTTTTCCTGAGAAAATATTTTTTTTTTTTTTTTTTTTTCAGAGCAAAAAATCAGAAAACCACAAGGCCATTTTGGAGACAATTAATCTGGATGGGGAGGATTGTAAGAACAGGAGTAGAGAGTTGTGAAACTAAAGGTAGAGATGTAGACTTGGTCTTAGAGGCTTTGAATAACATTTGTATCTTAGTAAGTAGGAGAAGATTTTGAACAGGACTGTACCTAGAATAGAATTGTTATTTAGGGAAATTAATTTGACAAGAATGTGTAGGATGGATTAGAAAAGTAAGAGAATGGAGACAGAGGCACCAATTAGGTAACTAAAACAATAATCCTGGTGAGAGTTAATGAGGTTTCACCTAAAATAACTGTGGGAGAGTGGAAAGGATAGAGGGTTAGCACTGGCTTCCGGCCTCTGGACTGTTACAGATAGAAGCAGTTGTTAGGCCCCTGACCTCTAAATGCTGGGAGTGGGGCTCTACATCAACCTGCTTACTGTAATACATTTACCAAGATGACATCATTTTTTTTTAAGATTTTATTTATTTATTTGACAAACAGCGATCACATGTAGGCAGAGAGGCAGGCAGAAAGAGAGAGGGAAAAGCAGGCTCCCTGCTGAGCAGAGAGTCCGACCCGGGGCTCGATCCCAGGACCCTGAGATCATGACCTGAGCCGAAGGCAGAGGCTTAACCCACTGAGCCGCCCAGGTGCCCCAAGATGACTTCATTTAAACTTAACATGGGAATAAGAAATGTGTAACTAAGATGCTCACCAAGGTCAAGATATGGCAGAAATGAACCTGGGAGAGCACACGTGTCAGAGAAGCATTCAGACGGTGTGCAAGGAGACCTGCCAAGAGCTTCTCGGATGTGTAGGGATGTCAGAATTACTGGGAAATTTTGAAAAGTAAAAACAAAGCTGTCCGAATCTCACCCCAGAAATATAGACTTAGGAATTGTAAAGTGATGCCATGACATATTCATATTCGCAAAAGATCTACATATGATTCTGATGCACAGTCAAGACCTCGTTCATCTGCAAATGAAGATCTGCTAACGAGGAGGACTCCCTGTGGGATACACAGAAATCAAGCCTTTGTGGCAATCTGCTTTTCAGATGACGACCTGTCTATCCAGGTTTGCTCTGCTCCTATGTGTGATTCTGCTCCATAATGTTTATTCTGCGGCCTCTGATCATCACTCCGGTGTGACAACTTGAACTTTGGGTTTCTCTGTGCATGTCGATAACCTCATCCCGAACCTCTGAACGGATAACATTGGCTTCATGGAAAAATATCTATTTAATCCAGGATTCCTCTCTCTGTGATCAAAAATCTCAGATTTAGTAACCTGATGCTGACTTCTTCAAAATGTTTTGATAGAACTGACACCGAAGACCACCTCAACTGCAGTTAATTCAAGAAAGCTCCAAGTCTCTTAAGCTTATTTACCAAGCGTTTCACTAGCTAAATTGAATTTTTGCAGCCTAATGATTTTTGCAAAAGACCATTTATATGTGTATGTGTTCTTGGTGTGAAAGTATATATATATATATATATATATATATATATTACACACACACACACACCCTGTCTCTCTTACTCTTTCCATCTCTCTCTCACTCTCTCTCTTTCTCATTCACACACACATACATATCTTTATATATGGAAATAATTAATTCACCTCACATGGACTGGCTATATTTTTCCAGAAAATAGTTTATCCTTTTGGACTCATCATTAATCTCACCAGGTCAATTTACAGCAGAACTATTTTACTGTAAGAAATAACAAAAGGTAAAATTTACCTTCCATCTTTATTACAATAAATTAACTTAATTATCTGATTTCTCTTTCAGCCTGATCTTACAAAAATTTTATTTTACCTAATGTAGGAGTTACCAACCAATTTCCATTGGCTGGCTCTATCAGGGGAGTTAGGTTTTTTTATTTTTTGGCTAGAGCAATATTTAATAATATTTACATTGGAAAATTTTTAGGTACAGCATGCGATCTCCAATTTAACCAAGTCTTAACATGCTACATGGCCTTTCATCCAGGTATCTGTGCATTCATGTTTCTTGTCTTATCTTATGGAATTTGAACGTGAAACATCTGATGTAAAACCAAGTTTATATATGAACTATACACAAAATCCAGTTATAATTTACATACAACAAAATGTACTCATTTTTTGTGCACAGATCCTCAAGTTTGACAGATAAATGCATAAATTCCCACCACAATTAAGATACAGAACATTACTATCACTCTGAAAAGTTTCCTTGGTCCCCTTTATTCTAGAATTTAATGTAAATGGAATTGTAGAATATATATAATTCTGTGACTAGCTTCTTTTGAGATCCATTCATGTCATGTCTATCAGTAGTTCATTCCTCTCTATTGCTGAGAAACAACTACATTGTATAACTATTCCACTTTTTATTTATTGTTTCACAAGTTGACATTTTGATTATTTCCAATTTTCAATTATTGTGAATTGAACTGCTATGATTATTTGCATTAAATCTTTATATTTGTATTTATTTCTCTTGGATCTTAAATACCATAGCCTTACTGACCCTTTCATTCTCAAATGGTTTCATATTTTATCTTATTAAATCTGAGTTCATTTCAATAAATATCTATTGAGCAATTATTACGTACCAGACACTCTAATAGACTCTAAGTACCTAAAACATATAGCTCAAAATTCTTGACATAAAGAAACAAATCCAGTCTGTTGAAAGGCATCTCGGGTGGGGGGATGGGTTAGTCCAGTGATGGGTATTAAGGAGGACATGTATTACATGGAGCACTAGGTGTTATACGCAAACAATAAATCATGGAACATTACATCAAAAACTAATGATGTACTGTATGGTGATTAACATAACATTAAAAAAAAGAAAGAAACAAATCCAGGAGAATAATCCAACTTTTAAAAATTACTAAATGGTATGATATTTTCTAAAGAACATTTAAAGTGTATTATTTGAGGAGGAGAGTAAACTTCACAGGAAAATGTCAACATAGCTTAAAAAAGAATGTAAAAATTTCCAATTGGTGCTAGTATCAAGAAGAATAAAAAGTAACACATTATCTTTGGTTAACTGCAATTAAATTGGGAGGTGAGGATGTAAATGCTTAGAGAGGAGACAGTTATTAAGTTTGACATGTAGGCAGAACTTTTGAATCTTATTTAGAGTCAGGATCCTAGGAAATATTTTGCACAGGGGAGTAAAAAAAAAAAATTAGAGTTTTGCTTCAGAAATTTTGCACTGGCAGCAATATAGCAGTGCTATTTGGAGGAAGCTGAAAGTAGGAGTCAAACTATAGCAAGAATTAAAGCAGCATTAGGAGGGTTTGTTGACTGATAACATGTAAGAGAGCACAGAACTCCTAAGTTTCTTAACTCATTAAATGGAGATTTTTTAAGGAAGTTTAATAAATACCAAATGACTGGCATATAAAGATAAAATTACCATCTTCTGCTATTCTGATGGAGTTTAAAGTAAATCTGGGTATTTATGCCCAATAGGAATTTGGTTGTATAGATCTGAACCTCAGGAAAGAGTTCTAAGTTTCTTCAGAGGCAAATTTTAGATTCATAAGGAAATAAATGTCTGCTAAACCTCTAGGTGTGAATGAGTTTATCTACCTAATGCGTGCATGGGATGATGATAAAAATGATGATGAGACAATTCTGGTAAACACCAGCAAAAAGGAGGCAGGGGAGTTGCAATTAATTGAATATTTATGTCCCTCCAAAATTCATATGTTGAAATTCTAATCCCTAATAAGGTATTAAGAGGTAGGATTTTTGGAAGGTGATTAGGTCATTAGGATGGATTCTCATGAATGGGATTTGTGCCTTTATAAAACGCAGGTGCTCACCTTTCCACCATGTAATGGTAGAGAGAAAATACAGCGTCTTTGAATTAGGAAGCAGGCTCTCACCAGACACCAAATCTGTTGGCACTTTAATCTTGGACTTCCCAGGCTCCAGAAGTGTTAGAAATAATTTCTGTTATTTATAAGTTGCCCAGCCTATAGCATTCTTTTATAGCAGCCCAGACGGATGGAGAAGTGGGTTTGAGGAAAGTGGGAGAAAACAGAAGCACAGAGAAATATGGCAAGGCATGAGAGGTAGCACAGAAGACATGGTAAAGACATGGTAAAGTTTCATGATGAGAGGGCAATCAGAACAGCCAAGGTGGAAGAAGTCAATAATTTTTTAATATGGTAATTAGGAAATCATTGCTGAATCTATACAAAAGAGATTTAGAAAAATAGCATGAATTAAGACAAGAATGCACTGCACTGAGAGGTGAGTGTTAGGTAACAGGACATATTACAAATATGTGGCTACTAGCTCAATAAACACATGGCCATCAGAAGGTCTCCCAAAAGGGAGGTATTTAAATATAATTACATTATGAAAGATAAATTGATTAAAAACAAGAGGAAATAATTGATTGAAATAAGATAAAACTGGTTGTAATGCAGAGCAGTGGTAAAATTAAACTTGGATAAGATGAAGTTCACATCTTTTTCTTAGACATGTGATTCTCAAAGTGTTCCCCAAACCAGCAGCCTCAGCATCTCTTCAGAAATTTTTAGAAATGAAAAATTTCAAGCCCAACCCTAGACCTACTGAAAAAGAAAGTCTGGGCTTACAGCCCAACATTCTGTGTTTAAAAAACCCTTCAGATGACTTTGTTGCACAATAAACTTTGAGAACCACTGGATTAGAGAAAGAGGAAGGAACAAAATTTGTGACTGCAGAGGTTACAACAGGGATGGAGGACGACAGGTATAACAAACTCGAAGAACTCCTGCTTGCTAGCCTCAGTTACCTCTGTGAATTTGAAGATGAGGCCAAGGATAGAGGAGCTAGAAACACTTCAGGAGAAGTGGTAAAAGTCTTCAATATCCACTTCCTGCAATGGGAGATAAAACCGGTTACAGCTGGAACATGAAGAAAGATCGCTGAGAGTCCCTGCGTGCCCTGTGGTGACTTCATAATGGCATGCTTCTTCACAGATATATTCATTTTGTACTGTAGTTTTCAGTGACTTCTGGTAAGGGAGCAGAGTGAGGGTCTTATCTTGGGAAATGTGCCAAAGAAAGGCACACGCTAATATTTCACTAATAATTGCACCTTTTCTACACAACCCTCTAAATCCTAATATCTTTGAAAAAAAAATGACAATTCCTTTGTAATCTTCTGTTTCATGATATGGACTAATTTATATGAGTAGTAAGATCACATGGGATTTAGATTTGAGTTGTAAGACAGACCAGTTGTAAAGCATGTGGTTTTCTTTGGTTAAATTGCTTGTAGCTGTAAGAACTCATTGTTAATGGCACCGTGTTATCTCTCCCCTCCAGAGCCGTTAATGTGTCTCCACTGAAATTGCATGCAATAGAGTCTTATTTACTTCATTAAATACCACGCAAGCTGGACTTCTTCCGGGAGATATGTTTATTTCTTGCGTGAAAGACTATGAGGATAAAACTTCTGGAAGCCTTATACAGTATTTTGGGGACTACTAAGAAGTGGACAATACTTTCTTGCCTCTGGAGTAATGTGCATGCTTCCTTATTTAATGGGTCACTAGATTCAACTTGCCTTTAAAAATCAAATTATTTCTAGAGATTTAATAGAAGGGTTCCAAGAGCAAAGACTCTTCACTTTACCTGACATTTGGTTCACCTGTTTTGAAGGCTACTTCATCTTACATTTTACTAGGGAAGTAAAGTTATAAAGTTGAACTTCATGTAGGCAAAGTTCTAAAATAACTGAAACTTACTACTCTGCATAACCAGATAGGACCCATGAAAACGAGTGTTTCCCCCAATATTTTACTCCTCTTGTTGTTGTTATTGCAGTTTGCACAGCTGGTCTTACAAGTTGAGAATAAAAAGGAATAATTGAAATAGTTTAGTTGATAAATTGTGCATATTCCAGCCATTTTACTCAATCAAGAAAACATTTAGTGACAAGATGATGGCTGGTTAGTATAATGTCACTTCATCCAAAATAGGTGAATTAAGGAGCGTGTAGTTAGGGCCCATGGTGGATTTCTATATTTTCCAAACTGACATTTAAATGACATTTCCAGCATGAAAGGTAATGATTTTTTATAACAATCATATTATGATGATGATTGCTTCCACATTCAATGTGTTTCAATTTACACATGGGTAATATGAGAGTGTTCATGGTTAGTTATAATCTCCCCACATCTAAGGTAGCTCCAGGATCTAAATTATTCATAAGGAGCTTATCAGCTGGTGAGAGAATAGGGCTTATTTTCAAAAATCTATATTTCCATCACTTAAAGATAGTGGCCATTAAAAGAAAGAAAGAGAAATAGCAAAGTTCCATATATATAAGTAAACAACAAACAGATGCTGTAGAGGATGATTAAGGAAATAACTAACCTTGAAGGAAGGGAGCAGAGATAAGGGAAAAGCAAACTCACATGGAGTTTACCAGTATGGTAAGCGGGATATAAAGACCTCAGCGTATCCAGCTGCTTCTCTTCCCTATAAACTTTTTTAAAAATATCTTTCCTTAATTTATTTACTATCTATTTAACTTTCTTTTCAAGACCTTGGCTTAAATTTGGAAGTATAATGAAGAAAAAGGAAATGTAATGCTAACAGTTTGAGATAATTCAAAGAAGTAATGCTGCTTAAAAAACCTTACAGTGGCTTTTCATTGTCACAAATCATTCAGCTGTGGAGGAAAAACCTAATATTGCACAAATACAGCGAAGACCTATTAATGTTCCTTTGTATTTTCTTAATTTGCTTTTGTTGACAGCGGCTGAGACAAAAATAATCAGTTAAATCCAACTACTTTACAAGCATTGCATGTGTTTGGTTTTGTACTTTTCATTTTATGCAAAATCTTTAATACCTTTAATATCTTACTCTAATAATTTGGCTTTCTTGGAAAAAAATTAGTTAATGTAGATTAAATCATATTCAACAAACTTATGAAATGTTATTACATTTACAGGCTCTTTGCTAGGCACTAAGTCTTGGAAAGTAATATAAAGGCAGGGCTTTCAACGTATTCACAGAAGAGTGGGGAGCTAAGCATATCAAGAACGGATGGCATCAAATCTAATAGGTTTATTAATATGGATGAAAAGCAAGGTAGAGAGGGCTTTGGAGGAAGGTGAAGTTAATTATAGTCGAAAAGTTTTTTTTAAAAAGCTCACAGGAAAGCTATTGAGAACTCACCTTTTTTCTCAGAATAAGTTACACATTTTAAAAGGTTTTCTGAAACATTACATTTTTACAAGTCTCTTCCAAATATGTACACATGTATATATACACACATACATGCATGTACACATAAAGGTACACATATGCATGCATTTGTGTTACATACTATGCAAGGAATTGAAAATAGGAGCAAACAAGATACATACAGTTTCCCTATTCATGGACCTTTATTCTAATTAGTGGTATTCAATTGGGGATGAATATATTCCAGGTGATATCCAACATATTTAAATATGGTGTTAGAATAAATGTTAGAGCTTTTATGTCTATATGTTGTCCTGAAAAGGGAAGAAATGAAGGGCACAGAGTTACAGTAATGTCCTCAGGTAAGTTGCAATCCAGGCTACACGTCTCATGCACTCTGCTTTTATTATTCTGAGGGGGAATAGGTATCCCAAGGAAAAGTAAACATGGTATTCTCGTTCAGTTGTATACTTTTAATATAATTGTGCTCAATTAAGTTTTTGACCATTTTTTTTTCTAATTTAAGCTAAACTTTAGCTGCTAAATCAACACAAAAAATTGAAGTGGCTTACATAGATTCTAGTTAAGATACCGGTTTGGTGAAAATACTTATTATGCAAACACAAATGTAATAAAAGATAATTGACCCCTTTTCTATTGCATAAGTACTTTTGTCATTAGCCCCAGAGTTAATCTGTCCTTTGAAGGTAAATGTGATGCTGTTACATAGTGTGTAAGGAACTGCTTCTCCAAAGCAACTTGTGCAAAGAGAACATCGTGAAAACAAATATTTAGAAATCTTCCTGGTTTTAACTGATACTTGTTATTGTCACAAGTTGGCTTCTTGGCAGATGGTGAGATACTGAGTTTGCGGTATAAGTTGTCTTAAGGGAACAACACTTTTGAAAGGAAATAGGTGAAGCAGGATTGGGCAGAGAGAGAAATCAAACTGATTCAGGCTCCACAAATCCTTCTCCAGTGTGTTAGCATGGGCTGCTATAACAGAATATCACAGATGGATGAATTATAAACAACAGAAATTTATTTCTCACAATTCCAGAGTTCTTAAACTCCAATGTCAAAATGCCAGTAAGCTTAGGTCTTCCCAGGGTGCAAAAGCTGTTTTCTCATTGTATGCTGACATGGCAGACAAGGTGAGAGAAGTCGCTAGGGTCTCTTTTATGAAAAGACAATCCTATTCATGAGGACTCCACCCCATGACCTAATAACCTATCGAAGGTTCCATTTCCTGATTCCATTGTATTGGAGGTTAGGATTTCAATATCTGAATTTTGGGGAGGCACAGGCATTCATCCCTAACAGATAACCCCACAGAGAGTTCTGGAGTTTCTATTTCTCATCATAATTGCCCTATACCTAGTCAAGGTTCTGGATCTCAATACTCTAGTCTCGCTCAGTTAGCAGACTCAGACTACCCCAAGAAGGGTACTTTCTGTTTTCTGCAACTGAGGCAGATCCTAAAGGTTCTCAGAGGTTTCAAACTCAGTTATATTCTAAGATTTAATACCTTTCTATTCAGTTTTAGAATCTCTTGACTGATGGAAGTTAGAAATGCAGTGGCAGCTAGAAGAGATATATCATCCTTATCAGTTGAAATAAAGTTGATTATATGATTGAAGTCTGAATCTATGAAATGAATGTCTCCATGACTGAAAATCTATAGAATCTGATTAAGACTTTTTATGGGGATAAGGAAAGAAGTAGCTCATCCAGGGTTTTTAAAATAAGATTAAGAAGAAACAAAGTTTCAAGTGTCGTGTCTATTTAATACAACATAATATTTACACTTTCTCTCATCCATTTGTTCTCACAGTTATTATACACAGTCTAAGACCAGGCATTAAATTTTGTTACCATTCATTTCCAAACCTACATATAGTATGTGCTTAGTTAATATACCTTCAAGAATTAAATATGGAAAAGAGACAAGTTCACAAGATATGGAAGAGTAGACACATTTTGGCTAATGCTTATCACTGAAATCTCACTAAATGGTAAAGAAGAGAGAAAGAAAAAAAATACAAATCCACAAGTATTAAGAGAAAAGAAAAAAAGATATCAATGTTTTTCAGATGCAAAGCAGATAGATGATTGGAAACCAAACTAGGAAAATAAATGGGAAAAACCAAGATAGAAACTTTTGCTTGTGAGAGAAATTGAGAGAGGCTCAGGAATTTGAGGTACCTAGCTTGTCTAATATAAGATGAACATGGAACTAAAATTCAGCTACTAAAAATCGGTCGTTTTTCTTATACCCATCACAGAGCAGAGACCACAGGGCAAAATGTCACTCTGATATCTGGAAAGACAGCAAATCCAGAGTGCTACTGCAATTGAGATTTACTTTTCTAGAGCAGACATTCCTGATTCCATAAAGTGGTGAGACTACTTATATGGTAATTTTGATTAATAATGGAGGCTCAGTGTGGACTAGCTTGAACAAGAACCTCATGGGTTCTTAGTCGAATTTCCACAGTTTCATGGGTTCTCTCTAGAAAGCCTGAAGATTCTATGGTGAGGATCCAAGAAAGACTTTTCTTGTCTCTGGCATGGAAAGAAGATGAATCATTGTGAAACAACTCTAGTGTTTTTTCTAAAACATCGGTGTTCTTTCTAGGGGAAGGGTTTTGCCAGAATGCAATTCAGAAATCTTATCCCAACTGGGAGAAAGGAACCTCTCCCCACATAATGTTTCTCCTGGCATTCTATCTCACCTAAAGGGTAGAAACAATAACAGGGGACAAACTTTAAGAAAATAGGTAAGAATGCTCCCTCTAGGAAAGGGAGTTTGACATAGCAGAAAAAAGCTACTTGTGAAGATTAATAAAACTAAGACACAGGGCCACTGAAAGACTGGAGATTAATCAGAAAACCACAGAATGTTCCTCTCACCCCACATTCTGTAAGCAAACAAACAAGGCTTCAGCATAATAACAGTGGATTACATCTTAAGAAAAGGAGAAAGAAATAATCTCTTGGAGGAGTATATACGGAATCCCAAAGTCAAGAGAAGAGATAAAAATAAAGACATGAGAAGGATTAAAATTCTAGTACCTAATATCCAGCAACAAGCTCCAACAAGCATCAAACAGTGAAACCCTTAGCCGGATTAACAGACATCATCAGATTAAAGGGCCATTTACCTTTCTTTTTATTGTCCCATACAAAACATAAACATTTTAAAAAAACTTATGAAGCATGAAAAAAGGCAAGAAGAACCAGTCTGAGAAGACAAAGTCCTTATAAGAATCAGATAAGACACAGATTTTGGAATGATCAAACAAGGAGTTAAAATAACTAAGATTAGTTTAAAAATGTATAGTGTAATTCCAGAGAAACCACTTTTTTTTTTTTTAAGTAAAATTGATGAGTTCAGAGAAGAGAGAAAATGTAATTACATGAATTGCTCCATTAAGGTCAGAAAAGGTGAAAAAAGAGTGGGGTGGGGGGGGGGGAAACAACAAAATGAATGCAAGTTTCAGAACTGGTAAATAATAATCCAATTTTATTAATTACTTTAAGTGTAAATACCCTAAATACATAAAATAAGAGTAATTATCATACTGGATTAAAAAAGAAGAATAAATGTATGGTATCTATGAGTAACTCAATTTAAATATAAAAATTCAGATATGTTAAATGAGAATACAGAAATATATACCATGCTAAGACTAACAAAAAAGAAAACTGAAGTAACTGTATTCATTTAAGACAGAGAAGATTTTATAATAAGAAAAACTATCAAAGATAATACATAATACATAATAATCAATGGTCCAAATTAATACATTTACAAATTTTTAAAAAATACATTTAAACATGTATGCACCTAAAGGAGCAGCAAAATACATGAGATAAAAACTGATATAATGACAACAAAAACAGAAAAATGTAGTGAAATAGTTAGAAACATCAAAACCTCTCTATCAGCAATTTACAGATGAAACATGTGGAAAATTAGAAGGACTACAGGTGATGTAAAATGCAATGTGAGCTGATTTGATATTTACAGAATCCACAAAGGAAAAATAGAGACTCTTTTTAAGCTCACATAGATCACTCACCATGATGGTCTGCAATCTGCATCATAGAACATTCCTCAAAGATTCACAAGAATATAAACCATGTTAAGTATGTTCTCAAACTACATGGAATTAAACTAGAAATCAAGAAGAACAACACCAATGACAAACAACAACCAAAAATAGCTGGAATTCTCCAAATATTTGGAACATAAACATGACTTTAAATAATCAATGGGTCAGAGAAGAAGTCTTAAGAGAAATTTTAACATTATTTAAATTAAATAAACATGAAAATGCAATTTATCTGAAGTCGGAAACGTGAAAACAATTACTAGAGGGAAATTTAATGCATTACACGAATATGTCTCCATTTTTAGTCTTTATTCTTGGCCATTGTAATTTCTTAAATGTTAAAAGCAAAAGTGACTGAAACATCTTTTGTTATAATTTTCAGGTTTTGTTCCCAGTTCTCAAAATAGCTCAGGCAAGAGAAAAGTCAAAGGAATTTCTGTTATTCATAACACACATTTTCAGTTTATGTTAATGAGGTGACTTTTGGAAAGCCCCTAAGGATGAAGCTGATTGCATAGGAAAAGAATCAGTGATTAGAAGGTTGGAACTTTCAGCCCCTCTCCAGGACTAACTAGAGTAAAGACAGGCTAGAGATTGAGTTCAGTCACCAAGAACCAGTAATTTAACCAGAATATGGAGGTGCTGGGGGAGTGGCACAACTGAAGAGGGTATGGAAACTTTGAATCCTTTCCCCATACCTTGGCTTATACATCTCTTCTATTCACATGTTCCTGAGTTGTATTCTTTTCTTTTCTTTTTGTTTATATATTTTGGGAGGTGGGGGGAGAGCGAGAGAGAATAAGAGAGACAGAGAAGAGGGACAGAGGGAGAGGGAAAGAAAGGATCTTAAGCAGGCCCCATGCTGGGCCAATGCGGGGCTCAATCTCATGACCCTGAGATCATGACCTGAGCTGAAATCAAGAGACAGATGCTTAATGAACTGTGCCACCCAGGTGCCCCCTGAGTTGTATTCTTTTATCATAAACCTGAACCCTATTAAGTAAACTGTTTTTCTGAGTTCCATCAGCCATTCTACCAAATCACCAAACCAGAATAGGAGGCAGTAGGAACCCTGATTTATAACTAGTCAATCAGAATTACCAGAGGCCTGGACTTGAGATTGTTATCTGAAGTCAGGGGCCTATAGCCCTTAACCTGTGAGATCTGATGATAATTCTAGGAAGGCAGTATTAGAATTGAATTGAGTTGTAGGACACTTGGTGTCTGAAGAGTTGAAGAATTGGTTGATGTGGGGAAACCCTCATGTATTTGGTGTCAGAGTGTAATGTTGTGTAGGAAAAAGAAAGTGTATTTTTCCTTTTATGAACTAATGAAAATTTAGCAAAATTAAATTGAAACCATAAAAACGTAGAGAAAACCAACAAAACTAAAGGTTTTCACTGAAAAGGTCAATCAAGTGAATTAACCACCAGCCAACCTAGCCAAAAAATAAAGAGAAGAAACACAAATTACCAATATCAGAAATGAGAAAGGGTTTATTGGTATTGATTAAATAGTCATTAAAAACATACTTAAAGAAATCACACATTCAAGTCTATGCCAACAATTTTGATAACTTACATGAAACTGACCAATTCCTTGAAAGAAAGACACAAACAACCAAGCTCACACATGAAGAAATAGATAATACAAATAGACCCATATCTAGTAAAGAACTTGGATCAATAATTAATAAACATCCAAAAATGAAAGCACCAAACCCATAGGGTGTTCCTTGTGAATTCTATAAAGTACTTCAGAAAGAAGTGATACCAGTTCCTCATAATTTCCTTCAAAAATTAGAAGCAAAGGTAACACTTATCAGCTAATTTTGTGAGCCCACCCACCATTACCCTCATAGCAATACCAGATAAAGACACTACAACTGAAGAAGACATCAGACATATCTCTCATGAACATAGATGGAAAATTCTTAAAATATCAGTGATTCAAATCTGGCAATATATAAAGAAGATATATTATGACCAAGTGAGTTTATTTCTAGGAACGTAAGGCTATTTAACATTCATAAAGTAATCAGTGTAATTCATTATATTAACAGACTGAATAAGATAAAACATGTGATCATGCCAATAGATGCAGAACAAGCATTCAGTGAACATTTATTCACGATAAGAACTCTCAGTAAATAAGTAACAGAGATGAGCTACCTTAACCTAATAAAGAAAATATACCAAAAAAAGAAAAAAAAAACCAAAAAACCTACATCAAACCTCATACTTAATGGTGAGAAAGTGAACAATTTTCTTCTTAAATTAAGAACAGGGCCAAGATGATCTTTTAATTAATTTTTTTTATTTTTTTATAAACATATAATGTATTTTTAGCCCCAGGGGTACAGGTCTGTGAATTGCCAGGTTTACACACTTCACAGCACTCACCACAGCACACACCCCTGCCAATGTCCATAACCCCACCACCCTCTCCTGACCTCCCTCCCCCCAGCAACCCTCAGTTTGTTCTGAAAGATTAAGAGTCTCTTATGGTTTGTCTCCCTCCCGATCCCATCTTGTTTCATTTATTCTTTTCCTACCCCCCAAACCCCTCACATTGCATCTCCACTTCCTCATATCAGGGAGATCATATGATAGTTGTCTTTCTCTGACTTATTTTGCTAAGCATAATACCCTCTAGTTCCTTCCACATCGTCACAAATGGCAAGATTTCATTTGTTTTGATGGCTTCATAGTATTCCATTGTATATATATACCACCTCTTCTTTATCCATTCATCTATTGATGGACATCTAGGTTCTTTCCATAGTTTGGCTATTGTGGACCTTGCTACTATAAACATTTGAGTGCACGTTTCCCTTCCGATCACTATGTTTGTATCTTTAGGGTAAATACCCAGTAGTGCAACTGCTGGGTCATAGGGTAGCTCTATTTTCAACTTCTTGAGGAAAATAAACCATGAGAGGGATAACTGGTTCTCTATGTTTAGGGAATAATGAGTATAGGATTATTTAATTTCCATTAGTAAGATTTTGAAGCCAGCTACCTTATTGATGGACATTATTAAGTTGATTTTTATGGATATAACAACATTTATTTTGCTAAGTGAGACAAAATAGTAAAATGAATCAATTAAATTCAGGTTCCCTAACATTAGTATTTCCTTTCTTAAAAGTAATAGTCTTCAGACTTGACTTTCCATATTGATATTTATCTTATAAGTTAATATTAAAAGATAAAAATTTTTCAATTGTAGCAGTCACAAGTTTTTTGAAATTTATTAAAATAATGTTTTATGTTGATAGGTTATAGAAAAATTCTAGAAAATATCAAGAAAAAAAAACCCATTGTCAATGACAAAAAAGTAACTAAATTTTGGAGGCCCTGTATTTAATTCCCTAGGTAACACTCTAATATTTGTCTGTGTCAGGAAATTACATAGGAAAGTAAAATTTACCTATTTCATAAATATATGGATTAATTACATGTCTTGGTATCAAAGTAGTATCTTCAGATTTATTAATTAACGTCCCTTAATAAGTTTTAAGAGTTATTCCAAAATCACAGTTTGTCTACATTTTTTATCATCCTTAAAATGGATCATGCCTCGTTCATCTAATTTTGCTCCAGATCACATGTGCTATAAATGGTCTGATGTTCAACAATATCACTTTTATTACTGCACAAAGTTATGTGACAAATATCTTTGCCAGACAGTAGTTTATTTTTTGTATTGCTTAACTAATTGGAATTAATTTTGCATGATCAGATATATTATTCTCTTCCTTTAACAATTTTAATAGTTTTGTCAGATCCAAAAATTCTTTATAATATGGAGGTTGTAAAGAAATTGTTATATTTCCTTCTAGTGTTTTCTTTTTTTAATTTATTATTATTTGATTTAATTTATTTATTTATTTATTTTTGAGAAAAAGAGAAGAAGGGAGGGAAGGGGCAGAGAGAGAATCTTAGGCAGCCTCCACATTCAGCGTGAAGCCCAACTCCAGGCTTAATCTCACAATCCTGAGATCATGGTCTAAGCCAAAATCAAGAGTTACCGAACTGAGTTACCCAAGTGCCCCTTTTTTTACATATTTTTGTGTCTCCTTTATCTGAAGTTTATTTTTATGGTGTAAGGTAAATATGTAATATGTGTTTTTCCACATAAAGCCACATTTCCTTATACCAGTGAGCAAGCAATATTTCTTTGTTTCTTAATTACTGTAAATTTGTAAGTCTTCATACCATACAATCCTCATAATTTTTACTGTTTTTTTAGAATTTACTCTTCCAAATTGTCAGGTTCTTAAAGAATTATATTCAGATTATGATGCAAATAGAATTTATAGGTTTATTTATACAAGAATTCTATTTCTTCAAATAATAAATGTCCTTATTCATTTTCTGCCTGTGTTAGCTGAATAGTGGCCCCCAAATGGGGCCATATCCTAATGTTTGGAAGCAGTGAGTGTTATGTTATATAATGGCAAAAGAGACTTTATAGATGTAGTGAAGTCTAATCTTGGTGGTAAGATTATTCTGGATTATTCAAGCATGAAGAAGGAGTCACAGAGGAAAAGGTCCTGTGATCATGGAAGCAGAGATTGGAGTAGTGTGTTTTGTGTAGTAAAGGACCACACACCTTGGAATATAGGTAGCCACTGCAAATTGAAAAAGGCAAGGGGGGCGCCTGGGTGGCTCAGTGGGTTAAGCCGCTGCCTTCGGCTCAGGTCATGATCTCAGGGTCGTGGGATCGAGTCCCGCATCGGGCTCTCTGCTCAGCAGGGAGCCTGCTTCCCTCCTTCTCTCTCTGCCTGCCTCTCTGTCTACTTGTGATCTCTCTCTGTCAAATAAATAAATAAAATCTTTAAAAAAAAAAAAAAAAAAAAAAAGAAAAAGAAAAAGGCAAGGAAACAGATTCTCCCCAGTCTCCAGAAAGAATTTTAGTGATTTCAGACTTCTGACCTCCAGAACTGTGATCTATTTGTGTTGTTATAAGTAACTGTTTGTGGTAATTTGTTACAACTGCAATATTTTTGGTAACAAATGCTCTGTCCTATAGTACTATTGGTACTTTCTTTCATCAGTTTTTGATGAAAGCATCATCAGTTAGCATATTATAGCTGTAGGTGCAATATTTACTATTGGTTTATTTTATATGTAAATCAAGTAAATAGCAAAAAAAAAAGATGAGTCTAAAAACCCAATTTGAGGTAATTTTTGATATATTGTGATTACTGATATAGGTTTTTTCTTAGCTTATTTTTATTTATTCTATTTAATCTTCATTGAGTTTTCAGCCAGTTTTTCTTCAATTGTGGAAAAACCTGTTATTATCTCCTCAAGTACCACAATTCTAATATGTCATCCAATCCTGACTTCTGGAGTTATTTTTGGAGGCTCTAAATGTATCATTTATTCTTTTATTTCCTTGCCTTTTGTGCAGATTGCTTAAGTTAAGTACTTTTAGTTTTTTAGTACTTTAGTTAAGTACTACTATTTCCATATATCTAATTCTTTGAGTCATTTCTAGATTTTAGCTATTGTGATATTATCTTTTAATATTCAGTGATATAATTTTCACTCCTAACATTTTTCATGCTTTTTTTAAAAGTTTTTATTTGTGTGAGAAAGAGAGAGAACACACAAGCATGGGGAGGGGCAGAGAGAGAGGGAGAAACGGCCTCCCACTGAGTAGAGAACCCATAAAAGTACCCCTTTAATGGCTTTTTTTAATAAATATCTGGTTATTAATATGCTATTTCCTTTTTATAGTTTATCATTTTAATGTATGCTATTTAATCCTTTATCACTTTGAGGAAATTAAACATACTTATTTTAAACTATTTTTAGAGGGGCACCTGGGTGGCTCAGTCAGTTAAGCAGCTGCCTTTGGCATCAGGTCATGATTCCAGGGTCCTGCATCATGCTCCCTGCTCAGCAGGAGATGTTTCTCCCTCTCCCTCTGCCCCTCCCCCCAAAACCACTTGCGCATGCACACACTCTCTCTTTCTCAAATAAATAAATGAATAATAATAAATGAAATCTTTTAAAAAATTTTTTAGAGAGATCTATCACTTAACACTTATTTTGAGATAAAGAATCTACTAATGAAGATCCAATTATAGTCAATTTAAGTTCTTTGAAAAAAAAAAAAAAAAGGCTCTGGGCTCTGGGGTACCTGTGTGGCTCCTGGTTAAGCGTTGGACTCTTGGTTTCAGCTCAGGTCATGATCTCAGAGGTTGTGGGATTGAGCCCCACAACAGACTCCATACTTAGTAGAGAGTCTGCTTGAAGAGTCTCTCCCTCCACCCCTCCCCCTACTTGCTCACTCTCACTCTTTCTTTCTAAAATAAATAAATCTTTTTTTTTAATAAATAAATCTTAAAAAAAGGCTTTGTTGTGTATTTATCTTGAATGTGAGGATCTCTGTCTTTTTCCTTCCCTCCCCCTCCTTCCTCCATCCCTCCCTCTCCCTTTCATTCTGTGTGTGTGTGTGTGTCCCTAGTTATGGCCACTACGGCCAACTGCCACTTCACCCCAGTCTTGTACATTCCTTTATGAGAGTGAAGTTTTCTGCTCTCAGGTCATATGATTAATGTCAGATCTTTTCACTGAACCAGTGAATACCTTGGTGAAAATCCTAATTTATGGTCTTTTCTTATTTCTTTCTTCCATAGTGACATATCTTATAAAAGTGGCAATTCCGGGAAGCTGTCAGAGTTTGTCTCTGTATTTTAAGGGAGTACAGGAAACTGCTCCAGATCCTGATATAACATGATGGGCCTCACTTAATCATCAGTGAAGTAATGGAAAATTTGGTTCAAGTTACCATACTGGAATTATACTGCCCCAAAGTTCCTGCTGAAAATCCTAAGCCTCATGAGATTACTCCCCCCCACATAATACTGTGAAGATTGTTTTCCACTGTTGGACTATAGAGAAATTTGTCATCCTTTGAGCATGGTCATGAATTTTATTATACTTTAATATTTACTCATCATTGCTACAGGTTATTTGGAGCTCCAGAGACTTTATGTGCTAATAATACTATCTTTATTAGAATGCAAGAGGTGTGTGTATGTATGTGTGTGTGTGCGTGTGTGTGTTTGTGGGGGGGTTGTATTTTCTTAGGTTCTATTTCCAGAAGTAGAATTATTTAATTATGAGGGTTGTTCTTTCCTAATTCTCTTGGTGCTACTGACAAATTTCTTTCTTAAAAGGTTATCATTTCATTTTGTATTGCTGTTTGCAAAGGCACTTTTTATTTTAAACTAAAAATACTGTAAAGGGCTGGAAAATATTTTAATACCATTTTTTTTACCTGACATAGTCATAAAACCTCTAATTCCTAAGGTTTTAAAATGTCCTGAATGTAATATATTTATGTGTTTTATCCCATTCTCCAGAGGTGTTGTTTTTATGAAACTAAAGAAATAATTCATGTTTTCTTCTGTCAGAATCAACACTGTAAACTGAATTATCTTTGAGTCAGAAAGTCTGCAATAGAAAGAGCAATCCTGAAAGATCAGGGCTGAATGAGTCATGGATGTGATATAGACAAACTGAACCTCCTTGAAGGTTTTTGCAGAAATCTACGAGGAATGGAGAAATACAGAATTCTCATACTGCTGTCTGTACATGAACTTGGACTCAGACACAGTTAAATTGACATTCTTAGGAAAGTAGAAAATGAAGGGAAACTGTAAAAACTAATTATTCACATTTTCACACTATAAAAGTACCTAGCCCAAAAATATATGAAAAATTACCAATTCATCACAAAGTGAGATGACCAAACATAATAGGAGGAAGTGATTTGTTCTTGGCCAATGGCTGCTTTTGTCACATCACTTATTTGGCTAAGACATAACAATAAGATATGCTTCATCTGTCAGTTGCTTGGGCAAATACAACACTTTAACTGGCTTTTATTCATTATATTTACTAACTTTGGGGGCAATATTTTAACATGGCAAAAGCTTTCTTGACTGCTTTCCAAGATATTTAGTAATAAATAGCATGGGTAAGTTAGGATCAAAGAAATTCCACATTCCTTTAGCATGTATTTCATGTTAATTGCTGCAACTGTGAACTCAATAATGAGCCTGACTTTGTAGAAGCGTGAACGTGTTAATGTGTATCTTAGTTTTAGGTATAGGAGTCTGCTAGGGCAAAAAAAGGAAGAAAGAAACAATTGACGGGAGTCTCCTAGTTGACCCCAGATGGGTTGGTTGCACTGATTCAGGGAATTTGGAGGCTAAGGAGGAGATGGGAGCACATTATCAGCAAGGGCATGCATGGTTTGCGTCTTATGACATAAATATTCCATCTAGAGTCCAAATGACCAATTTTAGTAGCTTTACTTTTTTTCCTCTCTTCCTTCTATCTTAGAAACATGGTGGCTTTGCAAAATCAATTATGGTGATATAACTGAAAGAAACACAATGGCAGGCAAAAAGTCTGCATATGACTTGTCTTAATGTAAGTAAAAGCTTAATAATTTTTGAGTTTATGGAACAGTAAAATATTTTTTGAGAGAGTAGTCCAGCAGCAGCTGGGGACAAGCCTCACTCGTGCTGAAATCCCAAAAAGCTATCCAGCTCTAAATCATAATTCCATGTCTTTCAAGGGGCAAAGTGCCACTCTCACTTGGTGACAGGGTGTTTAAGCCATTTTGATTTCCCGTAACACCTCTGAGCACCCTAGTTACCTGTATGCTTGTCCACCAGTTTCAAATAATTTTAGAATATATTTGAAGGATTACTATGAGTTTAAGTGAATCATTCACCAATTTTTCAGTTACACCATTCATTTAACAGGCTTGGGCATCCAGACTGCCTGAATTTTATTCCTGCAAGCAGGATTTCCCTCAGTGAGAAGCTATTGGGTTTTTTAAATCAGGTAAGTCCAGTTTTATAACCTAGAGTAAACAACAGAGTCATCAGTCTTGGCAGCTGACTTTCTGAGAAAGAAGAGAAGAAAATTTAGGTAGCACTAAGAAGAGGTATGTTATTACTTCTGTTTTTAGATTTCTTTTATTTTTTTTTCAATTTCATTATTAGTTTTAAAATGATAAATGAGATAAGGTAAACCCTTGCTTTTGAAGGTAGCCTTGCTCTTTAAGGTACTCTATGGAAAGAAAGTCTGGAAGAGTATGATCAGGCTCTCTTCTTAAGTTTTACCTTAAAAGGTTCAAAAGTGTCCCCAACATTATATACTTTTTAATCCTATTTGTTCTTTGTAGAACAGACAAAAAATTGGGAAAATTACCTAGATATGAACAGAAGACACATTTTCTTGCTATTTATTCCACAATATATATGTGGCAATAAGTTGCTGGTTCAAGATTCAGATTCAAGACCCTCTTTGCCTTTCCCCCAAATTTTAATGCAATAATGGTATCATAAGAAGTTGGAGGAGTCCATGTATTTTGAAAGGGCCTATCATACATATTCTTGTCTATACTTTCATTAAGAATATCTAGGTTTTTTTTTTTTTAATTTTATTTGTTATTTGTCAGAGAGAGAGAGAGAGAGTACACAAGGGGGGGAATCAGCAGGTAGAAGGAGAGCAGTATTCCTGCTGAGCAAGGGACCTGATGCAGGACTGGATCCCTGGGATCATGACCTGAGCAGACAGCAGAGGCTTAATTAACCGAGCTACCCAGTTGCCCCTATCTTCTGGGTTTTAATATTAATATAACCAGGGGGAATTTTATAAATATATAAGGAGCACTAAAGTTTTGGAATGCTGTTTGGGAAAATAACCTTGCTTTTTTAAAAATATTATCAGTTCAGTTTGTAAAAACAAACGTTGACAGGGTATCTATTACGTATATACCAATAGAAATATTTTACTTATAAGGCTTTATCTGCGTCTGTCTTCTTTGAAATCTAAAAGTTGATGTTAGAATATATCATAAAACAGGTTTAATCATTATTCCCATTTTAAAAATTGTTAAAAGTTAGGTACAGAAAGATTAATTGACTCTCCCAAGGTAACAGAATTCATAAAATGAAGAGTTGGATTTAAACTCAGACAATCTGGTTCTATAATACTTGTTTTGGCCACTGAACAATGGAAGAGGAAGATCATATCCTCCCCCCCAGAAAAAGTACAACCTATTGACAAAGTTTAGGTCTGAGATGATCTTTCTAATGACAGATGTCTTGGTTTATCATTACGTTTGCTACATTGGTATTCATCATGTCTCTATCCATCCTAAAATCACAGATTCTCCAGGCTAAATGTTATCCCAGACAGGTAGGGCCAATCCTAGTTATTCAACACAGAAGTTGGGAAAGTTAATCTTTTTACTAATCCCATGTTTCTTTTTACTAATGTTACTAAATAATCCAGTGTTTACTATTTGCTTCATTGAATTTATGTTCCTCAGGGTGCAGGTTAACTCTCTCATTTACTCTCAAGGTTTACAGTATATAAACACTAAAATAAATATTACCATACACTCTTATTTAACCTGGCTTTCTTGCAAATATATTCCCACATAGCCTATTGGGTAAGCTACGTATCCATTCCAACCTATCTCGTGAATCTTTTCTTTCATTAACTTTGGAGTTCAGAATTGGACATAATTCGTCCATTTGTACTTAATCCAAAGTACAAGAGAAAGATTGTGTCTGGTTTTCCACATACCATGCAAATATTTTTGATTCCAGTATTTGATTACTTTCCTAACAACAAAAAATTTTGCCAGACTTGTTTTTACTATGGTAACTAGATGTGTTTGCTTATGCTTATAACTGGCACTCATTCTTATTTCATATTTATACATTTGAGAGATTGCTTTCCAAAATTAAACATTTATCTCTATGTCTGTTGACTCTATCTTTTAAGATTTTTAACAAGCTGGATTATTTTCCAATGGCATTTTTAAATTAAGTCTTATCCCAAAGAATATAACAGTGAAACTTGCAACAAATACACTATAATGTCCTGAAAATATGCTTCATTGGCAGTATCAGAAGTGTCTTCTAACACTTGGGTGGCTCAGTTGGTTAAGGGTCTGCCTTGAGCTCAGGTCATGATCTCAGTTTCCCAGGACCGAGCCCCACGTCGGGTAGGCTCTCTTTCACTCTTGCTCTCTCTCACTCTCTCTCTCATGCAAATAAATAAGTAAAATCTTTTTTTTTAAAGAAATGTCTTTAGAGTGCTATTAAAAAATACTAGCTGTAAAACTAGATATAGTTTATTAAGATAGAAGTCAAATTTTATTTTTTTAAGACTTTATTTGAAAGAGAGACAGAGTGCATGTGCCCACATACACAAGTGGGGAGGGGCAGTGGGGGAGGGAGAAGGAGAGGAAAGACTCTCAAGCAGACTCCATGCTGAGTGCGGAGCTCAACACGGGGTTTGATCTCACAACCCTGAGCCAAAACTAAGAGTCAGACACTTAACCAATGGAGCCACCCAGGTGCCCCAAAGTCACATTTTAAATATAGAAATACTCTTTCAGTAAAAAATTGTAATTATTATAAGTCAGTAATCTCCAGTACAAGGTTTTCCCAATGTTTTGGAAATTATAATAATGGAATTAGCTGTGTAGTATTTTAAAACTGCACAACTTCTCTGAGTCCATTAATATACTTGACTAAGATAACCTTTTAGATCATTTTATCACTGCCAATCTATCCATATAATACCATGTGTATAAAATATAATTTCTTAAGACATTATTTTATTTAAACTATTTTTAATAATGCCTGCTTGTACACAAACGTATAGTTTGAGTGAATCAGACATGAAAAGGAGTTTTGCAAAGTAATTCAAACCATCATGGAGCCACTCAGAAATTTCACAATATGATCTCACCATGTCCAACGCCAAAAAACTAAACTGGACTAAACCAAAACAACAATATTAAGCATTGTCTCTGGATTTATCTTTCTTCATCACTTCTCAGCCTTCTGGCTAAGATCAAATGTGAATTTATCTCCAATACGTGCCATCTGGCACTTGAATTTTTTTTCATCCTTCTTCTGATTGTGATACAATCTTCTAGACAAGAGGCCCTTCCAAATTGATCCATACACTCCTGTGTCCCATCCTTCTTGATAACTGCATTTGGTACAAAAGATAGGAGTTCACCTACATGAAATAGTTAATATGCAAAACACTTCCTCTGTTTCAGCACCTCTCTTGTACTGTGCCCTGGCACATTCTGTACTGAGTAAAATCTTTTTTTTTTCTCCCTTTAATCTAAGTCTCCTCAAACTGCAAAGTACTGTATTTACAGTTGTCATGATGATTATATGAATTAACATATATAAGGTAAGTGGAATAGTATCTGACATACATGTGACAGGCAATAGTTGGAATAAAAGGGGAAAAAAGACTACACTTAGATGATGTGGTGTATCTCTCTCTTTGATAGAGTTTTGTGAATGTGATTTGAGGTGTTGTCACCATATAGTAATTGATGAATCTCTTTTCTGTCTGTCTGCTGGACAGTGAGCTAGCTAAAAGCTGGTACTATGCTCTGCTCATCTCTGTACCAACAATGCTTAACAGGACACATCATTGGAGTTTAGTGGTTTTCCAGTAAGAGGTAAAACCCAGTTGCAATATCTTAGATATTATTCAGCTCAATTCCTCACCAATAAGTTTCATGAAAAAAAAAACACTTAGGTTGAGATAAGAATAATTATTTTTCCAAAAGGTTTTTCTGAGCTTAATTCAATTTCATATCAAGTTGGTTTTCTCCTATAAGTAGGCCTGTGATACACTGGGGTACTTGGGATTCTGACTCATATTTAGGTTATATGATGCTCCTGGTGAACTAAATCAGGAGTCAAGAAATGATTTTTTTTTTCCCTAAAAAGCTCAACAGTAAATATTTTAGTCTTCGTGGGCTACACGGTGTCTGTTGCGACTACTCAGCTCTGCTGTTGCAGTGAGAAATGAGCCGTAAACAGTATGTAAATGAATGAGCGCAACTGTTCTCCCATCACATTTTATTTATAAAAACACGCAGTGGGCCCGGTTTGGGCCATGAACAAGTTTGTGACCCCTGGATTAAATCAATACAATTGTCAATAGTAGGTTAATTGACTTATCTATTTCTCATTAAGGTATATAAATGCTTGGTTCTTGTTTGTTATACTCCCTTGTAAAATAAGGTGTTTGAATTCAATCAATTTTCTGAAATTCATTTGGAATAAAGAATTTTAAAGTTTTCTTTACTATGTGTAGCAATTTTTATTAATATTTTATCTTGTTATTATCCAAATGGAGATACAGTATACAATGTCTCCCACCCAAAACTCTTTGACAAAAAAAAAGTAATAATTTTCCCATAAACTGTCTCATGGTACTAGTAATTAAGAGGATATATTTTGGAGAACACTGGAAAATATGAACATCACTATGACTATTACCCTATAAGTTCTGACTTCCCACTTAATATGGAATTCAAACAATTTTTTTTTTTTTTTTCAGAATATAGTGCCTCACTTAAAAGAAATGTTTGTCTTAACAGGAAAAATGAGAACTTTGAATATTCTTAGAATCTTTGTGTGGGGAGCTTCTTACAATCAACAGGGCCAGCCTCATTTTCTTTCTTCAGAATCTTACCTGATTTCAACCACTTCTGAGTCAAAAAAGAAAAAAGAGGAAAAAAGAAAAAAGATCCTGGCTACTTTCATTATAATTTATGGTAATCTTTCTTCCTTGTTATCTCTTCTGGAAAAGACAATAATTATCTTCAAATATTCATTATTCTCTTCACTCTTTTAGTCTTTGAATTCCTGAGTCTTGGTTGAATAAGCCCCAAGTTGATGATTAGATTCACAGCTTGCGTCTAGCCTAGAACACATGCTTAAGTTCCAGAAAATACCACACTGGCTTCGTCTAGAGCACCCTCATTGAATGAAAATTGTTTGCCTTCTATTTCCTTTTCCCTCTTCCTCTGTGGGCTGAGCAGTGGGTATGGATTATAAGGAGACTGGCAGTGGATGATGGAAAAACAAAATATGAGAGCTTGGATGCCTACCTGAATTTATGAAGCAAAGAAACCTGATATATCTTGCCACTCCTAGCAAGTCATGGTTAACACAAAATGAGAAATAAATTTCTATCTTATTTGCACCACTGGCATTTGGCTTTTGAAGTAGTTAAATATCCTTAATAATGTATGTTATGTCAGAAATGTCAGATTTAGGAGTTATTTCCATTTCTGATTTGCCACCCTTGTGTACTAGTCAGATCTACCAGTCAAACTGTATGTAACCTTAATCCATATGTTTGTTTTTTCTTTTCTTTAGACTGGACCACCTCACATAACAACCTAAAGGGAAAGGTTCGAATTACCTACATAGAAACGAAGTTATTAGTTAGGTTCCAGAAGTAGAAACAGAGACATTCTTCTTTTTGTGTTTGGTCAGATGGTGGCACATTTATTTTATTATCTGCATGTATTTTGGCAGAAATCACTTCTCCTTCCTCAACCACTTTGGATCATTTACTTACAGGACTGGCAAGGGGTATATATTTGAATAAACATGAAAGAGTTTGTTTCTGTGTATGTGCATTTGACTGCATAGCAATTTTCTGAATTACCTGCTACTTTCAATTTTCCATGCTTCTGTAGCCTTCCATCAGCATGGATAATCAAGTGTTGAGTTCAGCTAAATATCAATGTCTGGGAGGCATTAATAAAGCTTACAAAATGCCTTACTAAGTATTATTTTATGTTGAATGGAATTAAGTTGAAAGATTAGTGTACATGTTAAGAGATACGGTACAATTTGATTATGGCCCTTTATAGATATAACTTTTTATGTGAACATAACAAATAAAATCTTAGGTGAAACATAAATTTTTATTGCAGTAAATAGTATATCTGAAGGCTGTTACCTGAATTAAGAAAATTCAAAAGCTGTATTTTATTATAATGAAGATTCATTTGTGTAATTACTTAATCTGCATACAACTATAGATTCAATGTAGACAAAGGCAATTCAAGTTATCATGGATAAAAGTTTTTTTTTTTTAATTAAACCTCTGATTCTTCACTTCATTTTATTCCCTTGCATCCAATTTTATAAACTAAGATCTTATGCACAATTTGGAAATTGTACTGCTTTTTATTTAAAAAAATAACTTAAATGCCACATTAACAATTTTTAAAAACCAACTCAATTATACATGCATAAGTTCATTTTGGGATATATATATTATGGGTTGGGAAATGTCATCACATCCTTCATCATCACATTTTTTATGTCTTCCTGTGGTGAACACCTGTGGCTTGTTGGCAATGTGTTTGCTTTGCAGGATTATTAAGCACTCTATATTTTTAGAGTGGATCAACTCAGAGTTATTTAACACAGGTGTTTCTATAATTATGATACATTGGGAAATCTACAGTGCTCAATAGCTTTCAGGTTTCCACTTTTCCTTGGGTGATAAAATCTTCTGTCCCTTATGCAATACAGTTTTATTAAAGCATTGAGAGAAGGTTAAGCATGAGCTTGCTTAATTGGCTTTTAATAAAATAAACAGACACATTTTTTAAATGTTTGACATTTAGTAACATATAGAATAATCTTTGTAAGTTATTTTCATGTGGCAAATAAGTTATCTCTAAGATTTGAAAGAAACATCAGATATTACATTAAAGACTATAACAATCATATTCTTACATTTATGGATTTTTGGAGCCATTTATTTCATGTAGTATAAGATATATGTAGCCGTTGAGTACATTTATATATATGGCATACACATTTTTAAATCATTTTTATTATTATTACATTCAATTAGCCACCATATAGTACATCATTAGTTTTTGATGTAGTGTTCAACAATTCATTAGTTGCATATAACACCCAGTATTCATCACCACACGTGCCCTCCTTAATACCCATCACTTTATTACGCCATCCCTTTACCCCACTCCCTTCTATAACCCTCAGTTTGGTTCCTGGAGTCCAGACTCTCTTATGGTTTGTCTCCACATCTGATTTCTCCCCATACAGGTTTCCCTCCCTTCCCCTGTGGTCCTCCATGCTATTCCTTATGTTCCACGTATGAGTGAAACCATACGATAATTGTCTTTCTCTGCTTGACTTATTTCACTAAGCATAGTCCCCTCCAGTTCCATCCATGTAGATGCAAATAGTGGGTATTCATCCTTTCTGATGGCTGAGTAATATTCCATTGTATATATGAATCATATCTTCTAGATATCAGAGTGGGAAGCCGGCCTCAAAGAGTGAGCCCAGAAGTGGGGTTGCCATTAACTTCTGAGGCACAATCGGGCCACTGCTCTTCGAGCAGGGACCCAACAAATGGCAGAACTGGGGAGAGCCCCCTTCATTCCTGGGGGGGAACCTGCTGGGTTTAGAGACTCCAAACAGGGTTGGGCGCCAGATATAAAAATTCTCAGTCACAGGCTGGGTGAGCACAGAGCACAGCCCGAGACCAGTGAGACAGTAGTGATTGTGTGCTTTTCTCTGAGGGCTTCCAGAGGAGTGGGGCCCCAAACTTTTGGCTCCAGGGCCAGAGATTGGGAAGCCACCATTTTCATTCTCATCCACTGAACCCACATGGGAAGCCTTCAGCGAACAAAAGCTACAGAGAGCAACCCAGAGCAGATTACTTACCTGGTCCCCCCGCAATGGCACAGCAATTCCACCCAGGGACAAAGACATTTGAGAATCAGCCACTATGGCATACACATTTGACTTTGAAGTTTGAGGTATAAGATACTTTTGTATTATATATGATATAAAATATAACACGTATATGTATGGGTTTGACTTTAAAGCAGCATGTATACAGAGAGCAGTTATCCTCAGACAAATGAAATGATCACGGTAAAATTCACTTAATCTGATTTTAGACATTTCAAAACTCTGCTTTAAAGCCATTAGAGCTCAATCATGGTCTACACTGAATTTTAGATTCTGGTCAATAAAAATAATTCAGTGTGTCACCACAACCAGTAAATGTCTTTCCCAGTGAAACATGAATTTAGAGGGGGTGGTGTTTGTGTTTAATAGCATCCAAATCTCAACTGCATTTTCATCATCAGCTCTGAAATGAGGGTGAAAGAGTTTACCCAAACTAATGGCGAGCCCTTAGGACAGCAGTCTTAACAATTTCAAGTGTGTGTGTTTACTCCATGGAGGGCTGCTGCTGGGGCTTTGGTGAGTGTCCCGGAAATGCTCACTCTGGTTCGTTCAGGTTTGTATTCCCTTACCCATAGAAGTCACCAGACACATAGTAAACACCCAATAAGTATTGCCAAGTATGTTTCTGGGTAAATGATAATGGAAGAGGGAATCCTCAACCCTTTCCTTGAGACTTTCAGACATCTGTCTTTGTAAGAGTTTCTAGATCATGGCAATTTCTGATGCTATTGTTGCCACTGACAACTGTATCAGCACTAACAGATTAGAACACTATTCAGAGAAAAAAAATAACTTACATTGTAGATACTAGGCAGTAAATGCTACACAAATGAGTAGGAATCACAATAACTTCTTAAACATTTGATAGACAAATAACATAAAATGGTTGTTAATACTCATGAAAAAAATAATAGGGCAGTTTTCACATCCTTCCCCATAAAAAATCCACAGCTTTGCTGAATAATTAGTGTTTTTATGGTTCTAATAATGTAATAGCTGGTTTAGATTTGTCCCACATTCATAGGGCTAAGAGTCTGAAAAAAAAACCACTCTTTATTTTAATACCAATTTAAAATATTTTGTATGTCTTTTGGCCATAACTTTTTTTAAGTTTTCATTTTAATTTCAGTTAACACATACAGTATTATATTAGTTTCAGGTGTATAGGATAGTTAATTCAACACTTCCCTACATCACCCTGTGCTCATCACAACTGCTCTCCTTAATCCCCATCATCCCACTCACTTCCCCTCTGGTTACCATCAGTTCGTTGTCTATAGTTAAGAGTCTATTTCTTGATCTCTCACTTTCTCTCTCACTTTTTTCCCTTTGCTTGTTTTGTTTCTTAAATTCCACATGTGAGTGAAATCATATGGCATTCATTTTTCTCTAACTGACTTACTTAGCTAAGGGTATATTGTCTAGCTCCAACCATGTTGCTGTGAATTATAAAATTCCATTCTTTTTTAATGCCTAAATAATATTCCATTAGATTATCTATCTATCATCTATCTATCTACCTATCTCACACCTTCTTTATCCATTCATCAGTTAATGGACACGTGGGCTGCTTCTATATCTTGGCTATTGTAAATAATGCTGCTATGAACACAGGGGTGCATGTATCCCTTTGAATTACCATTCTTAAATTCTTTGGATAAATACCCAGGAGTATGACTGCTAGATCTTAAGGTACTTCTATTTTTAACTTTTTGAGGAAACTCCAGACTGTTTTCCACAGTGGCTACCATGGCTTTGGATGTGATTTAACTTTATAATTGAGGCTTAGTTTAGATTGTCCAGAAAAATCATTTGTGTGAATGAACTAAAAGAAGCAAATGCCAGATTATCTCCTAAGCTTGACTATAGAACACAATAAGGCTGAGAGACCAAATAGAAGAAGCACGGCTAACTTTCCTTACTCACAGTGTTTGTTTCACTCTCTTGCTGGAAATGTCCTCATCTCTAGCATTTTTTATATATCTTTGCCTTTGAAAATGTATTTCAGTAAAGAAGTTTCTATCAGCCTTTTAAAACTTCAAATGATTGAAGGCAATATATATGCCCAAGAATTGCATTTTGAGCCTTATCTTTAAAAAATTAAATAAGTTGTCTTTTATTAATGGAGTTCCAGTTGGGAAGCTGGGGGGGGGCAGTTATTAGAGAGATTAAAGGGAAGCTTTATCATCAGGAAGTAGGAAAACATTGCCCCGGAAAAAAGTTTAAAATTGTGATACTATATTATTAATGTCTCCTTGTAGGAAATGTTAAGGCAAGGTATATTTATGTTTTCTTTTTCTATCAACCTCTGCCATTCCATTCTATAGAGTATACCATCTATTTATTTCAGACTGATATAATCCCCCAAGTATCACTACAGACTTCCAAATATTTTTTCTGCTTAAAACTCATGTCTCCCAAGAGTTCTGTGGAATACCGGTGCATCTTCAAAATTCAATTTAAATGCTTCTTTCCCTCACCTCATCTCTTCATTAATTCCTATTCTCCCATCAAATTCTTTTATCAATGTTCCTCTGTATATATACCTCTCTTCCCAACACTCACCTATGTCCTTATAATTCTCCATTTCTTCCCAACACATTAGAAGCAACTTGAATCCGAAGGGAGGAGTCAAGATGGCGGAGAAGTAGCAGGCTGAGACTACTTCAGGTAGCAGGAGATCAGCTAGATAGCTTATCTAAAGATTGCAAACACCTACAAATCCAACAGGAGATCGAAGAGAAGAAGAACAGCAACTCTAGAAACAGAAAATCAACCACTTTCTGAAAGGTAGGACTGGCGGAGAAGTGAATCCAAAGCGATGGGAAGATAGACTGCGGGGGGAGGGGCCGGCTCCCGGCAAGCGGCGGAGCAACGGAGCACAAAATCGGGACTTTTAAAAGTCTGTTCCGCTGAGGGACATCGCTCCAGAGGCTTAACCGGGGTGAAGCCCACGCAGGGTCAGCGTGGCCTCAGGTCCCGCAGGGTCACAGAAGGATCGGGGGTGTCTGAGTGTCGCAGAGCTTACAGGTATTAGAACAGGGAAGCCGGCTACAGAGACAGAGCCGAGGAGTGAGCTCTAAGCTCGGGGTTACCTTGAACCGGTCGCAGGCTCGGTCAGCTCGGAGCGCGGCCGGAGGCAGGGTGACGGGAGAAAATCGGCGCTGTTCTCTGAGGGCGCACTGAGGAGTGGGGCCCCGGGCTCTCGGCTCCTCCAGGCCGGAGACCGGGAGGCCGCCATCTTCATTCCCGCCCTCCGGAACTCTACGGAAAGCGCTCAGGGAACAAAAGCTCCTGAAAGCAAACCTGAGCGGATTACTCAGCCCGGCCCCTGGTAAGGGCGGTGCAACTCCGCCCCGGGCAAAGACACTTGAGAATCACTACAACAGGCCCCTCCCCCAGAAGATCAACAAGAAGCCCAGCCAGGACCAAGTTCACCTACCAAGGAGTGCAGTTTCAATACCAAGGAGAGCAGCAGAATTCCAAAGGAGGAGAAAGCAAAGCACGGAACTCATGGCTTTCTCCCCATGATTCTTTAGCCTTGCAGTTAATTTTTTTTTCTTTTTCAACTTATTTTTCTTCTTCTGCTAAATTTTTTTAACTTTTACCCTTTTCTTTTTTAACGTTTCTTAACTAGTTTATCTAATATATATATATATTTTTTTCCTTTTTATATTTTTTCTTTATTGGTTTTCTTAATTGTATCTTTCTTTTTTCTTTTTTTTTTTCTTCTTTCTGAACCTCTTTTTATCCCCTTTCTCCCCCCTCACGATTTGGGATCTCTTCTGATTTGGCTAAAGCATATTTTCCTGGAGTTGTTGCCACCCTTTTAGTATTTCACTTGCTCCTTCATATACTCTTATCTGGACAAAATGACAAGGCAGAAAAATTCACCACAAAAAAAAGAACAAGAGGCAGTACCAAAGGCTAGGGACCTAATCAATACAGACATTGGTAATATGTCAGATCTAGAGTTCAGAATGACGATTCTCAAGGTTCTAGCCGGGCTCGAAAAAGGCATGGAAGATATTAGAAAAACCCTCTCCGGAGAGATAAAAGCCCTTTCTGGAGAAATAAAAGAACTAAAATCTAACCAAGTTGAAATAAAAAAAGCTATTAATGAGGTGCAAACAAAAATGGAGGCTCTCACTGCTAGGATAAATGAGGCAGAAGAAAGAATTAGCGATATAGAAGACCAAATGACAGAGAATAAAGAAGCTGAGCAAAAGAGGGACAAACAGCTACTGGACCATGAGGGGAGAATTCGAGAGATAAGTGACACCATAAGACGAAACAACATTAGAATAATTGGGATTCCAGAAGAAGAGGAAACAGAGAGGGGAGCAGAAGGTATATTGGAGAGAATTATTGGAGAGAATTTCCCCAATATGGCAAAGGGAACAAGCATCAAAATCCAGGAGATTCAGAGAACCCCCCTCAAAACCAATAAGAATAGGTCCACACCCCGTCACCTAATAGTAAAATTTACAAGTCTTAGTGACAAAGAGAAGATCCTGAAAGCAGCCCGGGAAAAGAAGTCTGTAACATACAATGGTAAAAATATTAGATTGGCAGTAGACTTATCCACAGAGACCTGGCAGGCCAGAAAGAGCTGGCATGATATATTCAGAGTACTAAACGACAAAAACATGCAGCCAAGAATACTATATCCAGCTAGGCTATCATTGAAAATAGAAGGAGAGATTAAAAGCTTCCAGGACAAACAAAAACTGAAAGAATTTGCAAATACCAAACCAGCTCTACAGGAAATATTGAAAGGGGTCCTCTAAGCAAAGAGAGACCCTAAAAGTAGTAGATCAGAAAGAAACAGAGACAATATACAATAACAGTCACCTTACAGACAATACAATGGCACTAAATTCATATCTCTCAATAGTTACCCTGAATGTTAATGTGCTAAATGCCCCAATCAAAAGACACAGGGTATCAGAATGGATAAAAAAACAAAACCCATCTATATGTTGCCTACAAGAAACTCATTTTAAACCTGAAGACACCTCCAGATTTAAAGTGAGGGGGTGGAAAAGAATTTACCATGCTAATGGACATCAGAAAAAAGCAGGAGTGGCAATCCTTATATCAGATCAATTAGATTTTAAGCCAAAGACTATAATAAGAGATGAGGAAGGACACTATATCATACTCAAAGGATCTGTCCAATAAGAAGATCTAACAATTTTAAATATCTATGCCCCTAACGTGGGAGCAGCCAACTATATAAACCAATTAATAACAAAATCAAAGAAACACATCGACAATAATACAATAATTGTAGGGGACTTTAACACTCCCCTCACTGAAATGGACAGATCATCCAAGCAAAAGATCAACAAGGAAATCAAGGCCTTAAATGACACACTAGACCAGATGGACATCACAGATATATTCAGAACATTTCATCCCAAAGCAACAGAATACACATTCTTCTCTAGTGCACATGGAACATTCTCCAGAATAGATCATATTCTCGGTCCTAAATCAGGTCTCAACCGTTATCAAAAGATTGGAATCATTCCCTGCATATTTTCAGACCACAGTGCTCTGAAGCTAGAACTCAATCACAAGAGGAAATTTGGAAAGAACCCAAATACATGGAGACTAAACAGCATCCTTCTAAAGAATGAATGGGTCAACCAGGAAATTAAAGAAGAGTTGAAAAAATTCATGGAAACAAATGATAATGAAAACACAACGGTTCAAAATCTGTGGGACACAACAAAGGCAGTCCTGAGAGGAAAATATATAGCGGTACAAGCCTTTCTCAAGAAACAAGAAAGGTCTCAGGTACACAACCTAACCCTACACCTAAAAGAGCTAGAGAAAGAACAAGAAAGAAACCCTAAACCCAGCAGGAGAAGAGAAATCATAAAGATCAGAGCAGAAATCAATGAAATAGAAACCAAAAAAACAATAGAACAAATCAACGAAACTAGGAGCTGGTTCTTTGAAAGAATTAATAAGATCGATAAACCCCTGGCCAGACTTATCAAAAAGAAAAGAGAAAGGACCCAAATAAATAAAATCACGAATGAAAGAGGAGAGATCACAACTAACACCAAAGTAATACAGACAATTATAAGAACATACTATGAGCAACTCTACGCCAACAAATTTGACAATCTGGAAGAAATGGATGCATTCCTAGAGACATATAAACTACCACAACTGAACCAGGAAGAAATAGAAAACCTGAACAGACCCATAACCAGTAAGGAGATTGAAACAGTCATCAAAAATCTCCAAACAAACAAAAGCCCAGGGCCAGACGGCTTCCCGGGGGAATTCTACCAAACATTTAAAGAAGAACTAATTCCTATTCTCCTGAAACTGTTCCAAAAAATAGAAATGGAAGGAAAACTTCCAAACTCATTTGATGAGGCCAGCATCACCTTGATCCCAAAACCAGACAAGGATCCCATCAAAAAAGAAAACTACAGACCAATATCCTTGATGAACACAGATGCAAAAATTCTCGCCAAAATACTAGCCAATAGGATTCAGCAGTACATTAAAAGGATTATTCACCACGACCAAGTGGGATTTATTCCAGGGCTGCAAGGTTGGTTCAACATCCGCAAATCAATCAATGTGATACAACACATTAATAAAAGAAAGAACAAGAACCATATGATACTCTCCATAGATGCTGAAAAAGCATTTGACAAAGTACAGCATCCCTTCCTGATCAAAACTCTTCAAAGTGTAGGGATAGAGGGCACATACCTCAATATTATCAAAGCCATCTATGAAAAACCCACCGCAAATATCATTCTCAATGGAGAAAAACTGAAAGCTTTTCCGCTAAGGTCAGGAACACGGCAGGGATGTCCGTTATCACCACTGCTATTCAACATAGTACTAGAAGTCCTAGCCTCAGCAATCAGACAACAAAAGGAAATTAAAGGCATCCAAATCGACAAAGAAGAAGTCAAACTATCACTCTTTGCAGATGATATGATACTATATGTGGAAAACCCAAAAGACTCCACTCCAAAACTGCTAGACCTTGTACAGGAATTCAGTAAAGTGTCAGGATATAAAATCAATGCCCAGAAATCAGTTGCATTTCTCTACACCAACAACAAGACAGAAGAAAGAGAAATTAAGGAGTCCATCCCATTTACAATTGCACCCAAAACTATAAGATACCTAGGAATAAATCTTACCAAAGAAACTAAGAATCTATACACAGAAAACTATAAAGTACTCATGAAAGAAATTGAGGAAGACACAAAGAAATGGAAAAATGTTCCATGCTCCTGGATTGGAAGAATAAATATTGTGAAAATGTCTATGCTACCTAAAGCAATCTACACATTTAATGCAATTCCTATCAAAGTACCATCCATTTTTTTCAAAGAAATGGAACAAATAATCCTAAAATTTATATGGAACCAGAAAAGACCTCGAATAGCCAAAGGAATATTGAAAAAGAAAGCCAAAGTTGGTGGCATCACAATTCCGGACTTCAAGCTCTATTACAAAGCTGTCATCATCAAGACAGCATGGTACTGGCACAAAAACAGACACATAGATCAATGGAACAGAATAGAGAGCCCAGAAATAGACCCTCAACTCTATGGTCAACTAATCTTCGACAAAGCAGGAAAGAATATCCAATGGAAAAAAGACAGCCTCTTCAATAAATGGTGTTGGGAAAATTGGACAGCCACATGCAGAAAAATGAAATTGGATCATTTCCTTACACCACACACGAAAATAGACTCAAAATGGATGAAGGATCTCAATGTGAGAAAGGAATCCATCAAAATCCTTGAGGAGAACACAGGCAGCAACCTCTTCGACCTCAGCCACAGCAACATCTTCCTAGGAACATCACCAAAGGCAATGGAAGCAAGGACAAAAATGAACTATTGGGATTTTATCAAGATCAAAAGCTTTTGCACAGCAAAGGAAACAGTTAACAAAACCAAAAGACAACTGACAGAATGGGAGAAGATATTTGCAAATGACATATCGGATAAAGGGCTAGTGTCCAAAATCTATAAAGAACTTAGCAAACTCAACACCCAAAGAACAAATAATCCAATCAAGAAATGGGCAGAGGACATGAACAGACATTTCTGCAAAGAAGACAGCCAGATGGCCAACAGACACATGGAAAAGTGCTCCACATCACTCGGCATCAGGGAAATACAAATCAAAACCACAATGAGATACCACCTCACACCAGTCAGAATGGCTAAAATTAACAAGTCAGGAAATGACAGATGCTGGCGAGGATGCGGAGAAAGGGGAACACTCCTACACTGGTGGTGGGAATGCAAGCTGGTGCAACCACTCTGGAAAACAGCATGGAGGTTCCTCAAAATGTTGGAAATAGAACTACCCTATGACCCAGCAATTGCACTGCTGGGTATTTACCCTAAAGATACAAACGTAGTGATCCGAAGGGGCACGTGCACCCGAATGTTTATAGCAGCAATGTCTACAATAGCCAAACTATGGAAAGAACCTAGATGTCCATCAACAGATGAATGGATAAAGAAGATGTTGTATATATACACAATGGAATACTATGCAGCCATCAAAAGAAATGAAATCTTGCCATTTGCGACGACATGGATGGAACTAGAGGGTATCATGCTTAGCGAAATAAGTCAATCGGAGAAAGACAACTATCATATGATCTCCCTGATATGAGGGAGAGGAGATGCAACATGGTGGGTTAAGGGGGTAGGAGAAGAGTAAATGAAACAAGATGGGATTGGGAGGGAGACAAACCATAAGTGACTCTTAATCTCACAAAGCAAACTGAGGGTTAATGGG